>NC_042615.1:648925356-649262023 GCF_901001135.1 Rhinatrema bivittatum | reverse complement strand
TCAATCAGGCCTACCATATCTTCTAGGTTCACCATGATTTGATTGTCCATCTGAAACATTGCCCATGAAAACCTTCTCCATTACGGGTACCTCCCCAAATTCCTCTTTAGTAAACACAGAAGCAAAGAAAACATTTAATCTTTCTGCGATGGCCTTATCTTTTCTAAGTGCCCCTTTAAACCCCTCGATCATCTAACAGTCCAACTGACTCCGTCACAGGCTTTCTGCTTCGGATATATTTAAAAAGGTTTTTACTGTGAGTTTTTGCCTCTACAGCCAACTTCTTTTCAAATTCTCTCTTAGCCTGTCTTATCAATGTCTTACATTTAACTTGCCAATGTTTATGCTTTATCGTATTTTCTTCTGTTGGATCCTTCTTCCAATTTTTGAATGAAGATCTTTTGGCTAAAATAGCTTCTTTCACCTCCCCTTTTAACCATGCCAGTAATCGTTTTGCCTTCTTTCCACCTTTCTTAATGTGTGGAATACATCTGGACTGTGCTTCTAGAATGGTATTTTTTTAACAATGACCACGCCTCTTGAACATTTTTTACTTTTGTAGCTGCTCCTTTCAGTTTTTTTCTAACAATTTTTCTCTTTTTATCAAAGTTTCTCTTTTGAAAGTTTAGCACGAGAGCTGTGGATTTGCACACTGTTCCTCTTTCAGTCATTAAATCAAATTTGATCATATTATGATCACTATTGCCAAGCGGCCCCACCACCGTTACCTCTCTCACCAAGTCCTGTGCTCCACTGAGAATTAGATCTAAAATTGCTCCCCCTCTCGTCGGTTCCTGAACCAATTGCTCCATAAAGCTATCATTTATTCCATCCAGGAACGTTATCTCTCTAGCGTGTCCCGATAATACATTTACCCAGTCAATATTCGGGTAATTGAAGCCTCCCATTATTTCTGCACTACCAATTTGGTTAGCTTCCCTAATTTCTCTTAGCATTTCACTGTCCGTCTCACCATCTTGACCAGGTGGACGGTAGTATACCCCTATCACTATAGTCTTCCCCGACACACAAGGGATTTCTATCCATAAAGATTCAATTTTGTATTTAGTCTCATGCAGGATGTTTATCCTGTTGGACTCTGTGCCATCCCAGACATAAAGCGCCACACCTCCTCCCGAGTGCTCCTCTCTGTCATTGCAATATAATTTGTACCCCGGTATAGCACTGTCCCATTGGTTATCCTCTTTCCACCATGTCTCTGAGATGCCAATTAAGTCTATGTCATCATTCACTGCTATACATTCTAATTCTCCCATCTTACTTCTTAGACTTGGGAAAGGACCCGCTTCTGATAACTCAGAACAACGGGGGCCTACGCCACCCCAATCTTCAGGCCTTGTCCCTGACTGCCTGGATGTTGAAAGGTTAATTCTTCAGCCACTCAACCTTTTGGAGCCAGTTTCCCATGTCCTGATTGCTTCACAGAAGCCTTCCACAAGAAAATATAATCTTTACAAATGGAACAGGTTTAAATCATGGTGTTCTTCTCAGTCCCTTGATCCTCTTACTTGTTCCACCACGAAATTTCTAGACTATCTCTGGCACTTGTCAGAATCAGGTCTAAAAACTTCCTCCATCAGAGAATGCATGTCAGTGCAGTGGCCACCTTCCATAAAGGTGTCTGATGATCCTATTTCAGTACAACCCCTGGTAACACGTTTTCTGAAGGGCTTGCTCCACCTCAAGCCTCTACTTTGCCCTCTGGCCCCTTCTTGGAACCTCAATCTGGTTTTGGGTAGGCTCATGAAACCACATTTGAGCCTCTCCAATCCTGTGATCTTCACTATCTCACATGGAAAGTGATTTTTCTTTTGGCAATCACATCTGCCCGCAGAGTTAGAGTTACAGGCCCTAGTTACCTATCCACCTCACACAAAACTTCTGCACAACCAGCTAGTGCTCCGTACTCACCCTTAAGTTTTTACCTAAGGTAGTATTGGAGTTTCCTATCAATCAATCCATTATGCTACCCACCTTCTTTCCCATGCCCTATTCTAATCCGGGAGAACAGGCTCTGCATACCTACCATACGGTAAATGTGCTTTAGCATTCTATCTAGACCATACAGCTGCCCACAGGAAAAGCATTCAATTGTTTGTTTCTTTCCATTCCATCAAACTGGGGCAGCCTGTAGGTAAGCAGAGTCTCTCCTCCTGGTTAGCGGACTGCATATCCTTTTGCTATCAGCAAGCAGGCATTCCACTTCAAGACCGTGTTAAAGCACACTCTGTCAGGGCCATGACAACTTCAGTAGCGCACCTACACTCTGTGCCACTTCCTGATATTTGTAGGGCTGCTACCTGGAGTTGTCTCCAAACCTTTACAGCCCACTATTGTTTAGACAAGGCTGGAAGACAAGATTCCATCTTCGGCCAATCTGGCTTGTGCAACCTTTTTGCAACTTGATGTACCAACTCCCTTCTGCCTGCCCACTAGGGTTCAGGATGCCCTCTACCAAATTCCACCCCAGTTGTTGTGCCTATTGCTTGTCTTTGGGTACATTTGGTGCATACTCAGACATCCTCAGCTCGGTACTCACCCATATGTGAGGACTACCATCCTGCTTGTCCTGTGAGAAAGCAAATGTTGTTTACCTGTAACAGGTGTTCTCACAGGACAGCAGGATGTTAGTTCTCACAAAACCCGCCCGTTTGTTACGTTTTATTATTTTATTTTTTGGCACTTACTATATTTTATTTATTTATTTATTTATTTAATTTTATATACCGGCAACCGTTTGCACATCGTGCCGGTTTACAAGTAACTTACAACAAAAGATATATAGGCGTAGCCTTTACAGAGAACGGTGTATAACATAAACGCAGTAACAGAATAAATAACTAAATAACTAATAAATAACTAAATAACTAAAGGGAGGGATGAAGGGGGACCCCTGCTGGTTGCAGGGTCAGTGCGATCCTGGGCATGCCCAGTAGGTGCCAGTCAAAGTTCTAGAAACTTAGACAAAAGTGTTCTGTGATTGGGCTCCATCCTGTGATGTCACCCATATGTGAGGACTAACATCCTGCTGTCCTGTGAGAACACCTGTTACAGGTAAGCAACATTTGCTTTATGTGCTCCCCTGCTAGCACATGGAGATGGAGTCAGGTTTCAAAGCTAACATCATCCTATATATATCCCTGCAGTGACCTCTGCCATTCAGTATCTCTCCGTCTCCTAGCAGATGTGGATTGTGCTTTCCCTATCGGGAGCACAGTACTCTTTAGAAAATGAAATTTTACATTTAAATTTTACCTTTAAATTGAAGAAGGATCAAGCCCCGCTCTCCTGTGGTGATATCTAATGGTTCCTTCCCCAGTTGAGAATTCCTGAGGCGATTTCCAAGATCCCTCAGAGGTGTGCTTTGGTCTGGTAGCCGGTTCCCGGCATGGACTTTGTTGCTGAAGCAGCTGAAAGGCAGCTGGTGCAGAAACAGAGTGCGGTGGTGATGGCCTATGCCCTCTCCTCCCATAGCCGGAGTCTGTTTCTGTACTCAGCCGGTAAGCGCTGAGCCCAGATTAGTAAAAGAACTCCTCCTTTGATTCAGAGACATGGAAGGACTCTGGTAAGTCTTTCCTTCTGTCTCTTGCTCGGTGTGCCTTACTGACGACATTCCCAATCCCATTGGGGCAAGGGAAGGGGGTTCCCGAGCGGGTTGAGCGGCCCTCCGATGGGCTAGCCCACGCTTCAGGCTCATTGAGGCACTCCACGTGGCAGGCTGTGGTGGCACCATCTTCTGTGTGGTTTTGTGCAGTGTCATTTTCCTCCATTGACAGTCGGTATGCGTGGTGTGGCCTGCCCTACTGCGCGCATAAGTGCACACATAGGTACCCGCTCACCTGTGCGCATAACCACGTGCATAAATATGCTTGTAAGTACTTACATACATTTGCGCACAACCGGACGTTTATACTTATGCACATTGGGGCGGCTTTGTGCGTGCTCGAGTTCAAGCGCTAGCTAGCTGAATGCACAAGCTGCACTGAGCTATGGCTCTGACAGCAAAGAAGCACAAGCGACACTTTCTTTGTGCTGCCTGCATATTAGGGCTACACAGTCTGACCTTGAATCCTTCCTGTATCAGCACTGTGAGGAGGCCCAGAGAAGGCTGGATTCTCAGAACTTCTCCAAGCCCGGCCCCTCCCAGTCAGAGAACGGGTCAGCCATGACCTTATCCAGTAGTACCCTGCAGAAGAGGACAGTTCAGAAGTGCCTACCCCAGTTCTTCCTGGCCTAGGCATGGATCTGGCGACCTTCTCTTGGGTGCAATTCTTTCAGGGCCGTCAAGCCTTTGTTCAGGCACAGTCAGCTGCTGCCCTTGCCCAGACTGATGAACAGCTGGGAAGGCCTTGTCCTCCCAGCCCTATTAGCATACCTCAAGACATACCTCGCTTCACCAAGGGTATCCCTGACAGGGACCCAGGCACCACGGATGACAAATGGGATGCAGGCTTATTGGAGGACGGGGAAATCACTCCAGGCTTGGAACCATACCGGACCATGTTATGGTTTTTCCACAGAGATGAATTGCCGGTACTGGTTTCCCAGACCCTGAAGACTCTGGGATTTCCCGACATGGGCCCTGTGTCTGAGCCAAAGAAGAACCTCATCCTGGTGTCTCTACAGAAAACCTCTTGCTATTTCCCAATGCTGGAAGTCATCCAGGAGTTAATTAACCTGGAATGGGATGCCCCGGAAGCCAGCTTTTAAAGGAGACCAGGCAATAGAGGCCCTGTACCCTCTGGAACCAGAGGTCAAAGAACACCTGTGTCTCCCGAAAGCGGACGCCCCGGTTTCCACTGTTTCGAAGTGAACAACTATCCCAGTAGAGGGAGGAGTGATCTTGAAGGACGCACACAATAGGCGGCTGGAGTTTATCCTTAAACAAGCCTTTGACGCAACAGCAATAATGCTGCAGATCGCTTCCTGTTGTGCTCTGGTGGCTCGCTCATGTCCGCTTCTCTCTCAAGAGGAAGATAGCTCAGGTGCGCATTCCAGAGAGGCGATGGAGCCCGCCGCAGCATTCCTAGTGGATGCAAGCTCTGATCTAGTGCGTACCTTGGCCAGAGGGATAATCTCGGTGGTAGCAGCCAGAAGGCAACTATGGCTGCGAAACTGGTCAGCGGATGTGACCTCTAAGGTAAACCTCACAAAGATACCCTTTAAGGGATCCCTGCTTTTCGGAAACGAGTTGGAAAAGTTGGCCAGCAAATGGGTGAATCTCCAGTGCTGCGGCTACTGGAAGATAAGAAAAAGAGGTTGCAGCAGCCCTTGCCTATGAGGAGTCAGACCAGAGGCTCCCAGCATTTTTGGTCATACAGAAACTCGCCATTTCAGACATCTTCGGAAAGGTCTGTCCTTTCGGAGTCGTCAACCAAAAAGAGGAACTGGTTTGGGCTCAGGTTCAACCCGAACTCCCCAATGAAGTTTGGCTGACCCATCCATGGGACAAGGAGATAGGGGGCCGATTATCCCTCTTCTATCAGCAGTGGGTCAAAATCACATCGGACAAATGGGTACTGGACATTATACGAGAAGGATAAGCCTGGAATTTCGCAGCATCCCTTGGGACATGTTCATCATGTCTCCTTGCCACTCCCAGCACAAAAAACTGGCAGTGGAATCTACATTGATCAGACTCCTCAGTTTGAGGGCTATAACTCCGGTACCTACACCCCAGGAAAATATGGGGCATTATTCCATCTATGTCATCGAACCCAAGAAGGAGGGTTCTTTTTGCCCCATTCTGGACCTCAAGAGTGTCAATCGTCATCTGCGGATAATTCACTTCAGCATGAAAACTCTTTGCTCAGTCATAATGGCTGTACAACCGGTAGAGTTCTTAACCTCCCTGGACCTCTCGGAGGCCTACCTTCGTATTCCAATCTGCAGGACCACCAGCGTTTCCTTCGCTTTATGGCACTGGGCCACCATTACCAGTTCTGATTGCCCTTCGGCCTGGCAACCGCCCCCAGAACATTCTCCAAAATTATGATGGTGGTGGTGGCGGCTTTAAGGAAAGAAGGAATTCTGATGCACTCTTACCTAGATGACTGGCTGATTTGGGCTAATTCATTGGAAGAAATTCTCCAGATGACCAGCAAGGTCACATCCCTGCTTCAGGAACTTAGCTGGTTTGTAAACATGGACAAGCGCAGCCTCAAGCCCTCCCAGACCTTAGAGTACCTGGGAGTCTGGTTCGACACCAAGCAGTACAGAGTCTTCCCCCCCCCCCCCCCCCCCCCCCAAGGATAAGGAAGCTGATGGGCCAAGTGCGCCGGTTGACTAACACAATGAGCCCCAGGGTGTGGAACTATCTCCAGGTCCTTGGCCTGATAGCATCAACCCTAGAGAGTAGTGCCATGGGCAAGGGCAAACAAGCGACCACTCCAATGATCCCTGCTGTCACGTTGTAATCCACTGTCGCAAGACTATTCAATTTGCCTCCACCTACTGATGAAAGTATTTTCTCAGCTCCATGTTGGCTACAGGAAGTTCACCTAAGCAAGGATGTAAGCCTGTCCCCACCGAACTGGCTAGTCCTCACGACGGATGCAAGCCTCCAAGGATGGGGAGCTCACTAACAGAAATTGAAAAGCCAGGGGTAATGGACCAAGGAAGAGACATGCTGGAGCAATAAACCACTTGGAAGCCTGAGCTGTCAGATTAGCATGCCTTCAATTTAGTCACAGACTCCAGGGCCAGGCGGTCCATGTGATGTTGGACAACACAACAGCAGTCTACATCAACCACCAGGGAGGAACCAAAAGCCACCAAGTGTCTCTGGAAATAGACCTCCTTAAGGAATGGGCAGAGTTAGATCTACAAGGGATCTCTGCCTCCCACACCATGGGAAAAGACAACATCAGAGCAGACTTTCTCATCAGGGAGATCCTGAATCCAGGAGAATGGGAGTTGTCGACCAGAGCCTTCCAGCTCCTGGTAGATCGCTGGGGCCGCCCATTCATTGACCTACTGGCCAGATCCCACAACGTGAAGGTTCCCTGATTCTTCAGTCGCAGAAGAGATCAGCGCACTCATGGGATAGACGCCCTGATCCAGACCTGGCTAGAGGAGGACTTGCTGTATGTCTTCCCTCCGTGGCCTCTGCTGGGCAAGATCATTTGCAAGATCAAGCACCACAGAGGATTAGTCCTTTTGGTGGCCCTGGATTGGCTTAGATGCCTGTGGTATGCAAACTTTTAGAGGCTTCTGGTGGAGAACCCCCATACCTCCTTCCACACAGGGACATTTTCCAACAAGGTTCGATCCTTCATGAGGACCCAACTCTGTTATGTCTTACGGTCTGGCCCTTGAGAGGGCTCGCCTGATGAAGTGTGGATATTCGGCGGCAGTAACTGCCACCTTGCTCCGTGCGCGAAAGTTCTCGACATCCTCTGTGTTCGTGCGGATCTGGAGAATATTTGAGGCCTGGTTCGAAGAACACAGGCTCTCGCCTCAGTCGATCAAATCCCCATGATTCTTACAGGACGGCCTGAGCAAAGGACTGTCCCTCAACTCCTTGAAGGTCCAGGTGGCGGCGCTCTCCTGTTTCAGAGATGCGGTGAACGGAGCCCACCTGTCAACACCTCTGACCACCCGTAAAGTGGCTGGTCCCCCCTATGGAGCCTGAATCTAGTATTGGACTTCTTATTTATTTATTTTTATTTATTTATAGTTTTTTATATACCGCGGAACGTAATGCACATCACCTCTGTTTACAGTAAACAGTAATTCAGCCAAAAAAGGCTTTACAATGAACATATGTGGAAAAAGCAAAGTGATAAATTAAATAGAAAAACTAGGAGTATACATATCAAATACATATGTGTAACAATATTAACAAAAGTTTGTCTTGAAGGGAGTTATTTGTAAGGAAAAAGGAGGGTAAGGGAAAGGGGGAAGGAAGGAAAGGGGACTAAGGGGGAAAAAGGCCTTCCTTTTGGCCACTGCATGCTCTGTCTCTACGCTTGTTAACGCTGAAGACTGTTCTTGGTGGTGATCTACTCAGCTTGTCACATCTCTAAACTATGGCACTGTTATGTTGGGAGCCATTCTTCCAGTTGACTCCAGGAACGTTGCAGCTTCGCACTGTCCCTTCCTTCTTGCCAAAGATAGTCTGAGTTTTACCTGAACCAGTCCATGGCCTTACTGTCCCTAGATAGACGCAAGGACTCTGAAGACTACCACCTCCTACACCACTTACCATAGCTCGCTGGATCAAGGAAGTGATCACGGGAGCTTATGTAGAGGCAGAGAAGCCTTTATCCCTTCAGGTTAAAGCTCATTCCACTAGGGTCCAGGCAGTATCCTAGGCGGAAGCTAAGCTATGTCTCCTGTCGATATCTGCCGAGCAACGACATGGGCTTCCTTGCACACCTCCAGGTTCTATTGCCTGGATGTCCAAGACCGAAAAGATGCAGCCTTTGTGAGGGCGGTGTTAACTGGTCTAAGGCAGCCTCCCGCCCCTTCAGGAGTAGCTTTTGTAGATCCCATTGATACTGAGTCCATCTGGCTACATGCTAGGAAATGGAGAAATTACTCACCTGATAATTTCGTTTTCCGTAGTGTAGACAGATGGACTCAGCATCCCGTGTACAGGGAATCGCACATGAATCTTGATACCAAAGAGATTGCGGGTAAGCCATCACCCTATCCCTAGATTTGGGATTTAGCACTTATGTTTGGTTGAGTACAGTTATGGTCCCAGTTTTAATCAAGTTTTTAATCAAGTTTTATTTATTTAGATTTATATTCCACTTTTCACACTTTTTTTCAGGCCTTCAAAGTGAATTACATTCAGGTACTGTAAGTATTTCCCTATCCCCAGAGGGCTTACAGTCTAAGTTTGTACCTGAGGCAATGGAGGGTAAAGTGACTTGCCCAAGGTCACAAGGAGTGAAGGCAGGACTCGAACCCTGGTCTCCTGGTTCATAGCACACTGCTTTTTCAATAGTATGTCCACAATGGCTTTTGAAGAGAATATTGAATGGCTGAGGTCACTACAGCTGATATCAGCTTTGAAACCTGACTCCATCTCCATTTGCTAGCAGGGGAGCACATAACCCATTGGTCCTGAGTCCATCTGTCTACACTAAGGAAACAAAAAGATCAGGTAAGTAATTTCTCCAGTGTGTGTAAAACACATAGAGGTCCGTTTTAAACAGAGCACTCATACATGCGCTTACTGTTGCACAAATGAGGATATGCTAGAATTTTTAATCATGCACGAACTTATATGCGTATGTTGCCTCCTGTACAAAAATTAGATCGTAAGCTCTGTGGGTATAGGTAAATACCTATATTACCTGAATGTAATCCGCTTTGATTACCCTTTGAAGTGCTGAAAAGTGAAATATAAAAAATCAAAATAAATAAATACTGCACATAAGTATGCACCTAATTTTAAAAGACTACTTGTGTTCAGCTAGCACATGTATGTCTTCAATAAAACGTCTGCTTTTATTTATTTATTTATTTATTATTTTTATATACCGACATTTGACCTCAATTGAGATATCACACCGGTTTACATTCAGGTACTGTAGGTATTTCTCTATCCCCAGAGGGCTTACAATCTAAGTTTTTTGTACCTGAGGCAATGGAGGGTAAAGTGACTTGCCCAAGGTCATAAGGAGCGACAGCAGGACTTGAACCCTGGTCTCCTGGTTCATAGTCCACTGCTCTAACCACTATGTATGTATATTGGCGAATTTTTAAACATGCACACATAAGGCATATTCTCAGTTTTCCAGTTAGTCCACCAATTTTTCCAGTTAATAGTGAGGTCTTTCAGACCCCTCTGGTTCTTCATTCTGCACACTGCCCAGTTGACATTAACCCCCTTACCCTTTTCTATAAGCCCTAAAACTTGAGATTTACAGACTTGCTCCTTATCAGGAGCAGTAGTAAAGTTATGTGGATAGCTAATGTACACGTGCTGTGGGTTTCATTTTTAAAATGCAAAGTTATTTGCCTAAGTCTTGGTCCTGCCCCAGAATGCCATGCCATGCCCTTTTTCTGTCCCCTTATTCCTCCCGTTCACACAGGTATATACGTGCTTATTTTGCAGCTTTTAAAATCTGCATTGCTTGTGTGCAGCCCACATATCCACGTATATGGGCATTTTTGCGTGAGCAATACTTTTTTTTTTTTTTTACTTATAATTTTATTCATATTTATCACCCATACCACAAGCGATAAAAAAAAAACCAAAAAACAAACAAACCATAAACGTAGAACAATACGCGCGAGCAATACTTTTAAAATCGACCTGATAGGATGGGTTTAGGCAATGCCAAGTTTGGAGGGCTACAAACAGGTCTGGTTTCCAGGATGTCTACAAGGAATATGCATGAGGTAGATTTGCATGCCCTGCTTCCATTATATGCAGACAAGCCGTTAAGCCCGTTAAAACGGGCTACATCCCTCTGTCTCTCACCTCCCCCTCATTCTCTCTCCCCTCACTCTTCACCACCCCCTCCCCCACCCACTGCTCCCACTCAGTCCCTCCCTCCCACTCAGTCTCCCTCCCCTCCCTCCTCCCACTCTCTCCCTCCCACTCAGTCCCACTCCCTCTGTCCTCTGCCCTCAGTCCCACTCCCTCCCTAGTCCCACTCAGTCCCCCCTCTCCCTCCCACCCTCTCCCCCTCAGTCCCACTCCCTCTGTCCTCTGCCCTCAGTCCCACTCCCTCCCTCTCCCCCTCAGTCCCACTCACTCTCACTCAGTCCCTCCCTCCCTCTCACTCAGTCCCACTCCCTCTGTCCTCTGCCCTCAGTCCCACTCCCTCCCTCTCCCCCTCAGTCCCACTCAGTCCCTCTCACTCAGTCCCTCCCTCTCCCCCTCAGTCCCACTCCCTCCCTCCCCCCCTCAGTCCCACTCACTCCCTCTCACTCCGTCCCCCCTCTCCCTCCCTCCTCCCTCCCACTCCCTCCCTCGCTGCTGCCACCGCCCGCTGCCAACCGCCGCCGTCGCTACCGCCGCTGCGAACCGCCGCCGTCGCTACCGCCGCTGCGAACCGCCGCCGCGAACCGCCACTCGACGCCGCCATTGTTTTCCCTGACGCTGCCTGAGGCCGACGTGCTCGCCCGCACATGCGCGGTAGAGCTGGTCTCTACTGCGCATTTGCGGCACGTCGGTCAAGTGTCGTTTATAGGTATTGATATACCTCAAGCATATTCATTGTGGATACCCTGAAACAAAGACCTGTTTGTGGCTCTCCAGGCCCGGAGTTGCTTGCCCCCTGATACAGGCTTCCATAGGCAAACTTTCACACCTTGCTAAAGTTCCCATTACTAATGGTATTTGCTGAGTGCTTGGGCATCAGGCAGAACACAGGGCTCCAAGGTATGCCCCATCCCACCCTGCAGGAACAGCGTCCCTTCTCCGATTTGGAATGTAGGAAAGTGTTGACTTGTACGGAACAGCAGCCGCCTTGTTTTCCCCCTTAACGTTCATATGACCTCTGTATTCCATCAATAAAACTTGCCAGTGGAGGCTTCCTTTGGATGATATGCTCCCCAAAATTAGATGGCTTAGGCTCACAGTATTTGAAAACAAAATATATTCTGACAATCTTCCTGTGAATTCGGTTTCTGACAGAAGAAAGCAAACATAATGGAGGGTCCTTGCTTTTCTAGAAGGATAGATTTGGCAGAACATAGTTTGGAAATGGAATAAAATGGTGTGTATTTTTGTTTGAATTATAGCCTTTCAGTGAAGATGAGCTTGCTGATGAATTTTCAAAGGATTTTACCTCTTACTCAGCCCCTCCAGTACAGACTGTGCCATCTGGCAAACCAAAAGTAAGTTGGCTCCTCTTAGTATCCCTGTTCAGAGCGCCAGACCCATGCAGTTCAGCGGTTAGAGAACAGAGCTGTGCCCCCAGAATCTGTTTCGGTTTCCCTGTCCCCCAGCTCCTGCATGACCTTAACCTCCCCTGTGCTCGGACTGAGATGGCAAATTGCGCTACAGAGGGATGCTGTGAAAGCTTGTATTCTGTTGTGCAGCATTGCATGGAGGGGACAATATCAATACAGAAGTACAATTTTGATTGTCGTTCCAGATTTTATTGCCTTAAAGAAAACTCAGGTGGTATTGCAGTGACGGGAAAATCTTTTTTAGTTAAGGGTAGCAATAGGTGCAATTTAAAAAAAGAGTTCACACAAAACCTGTTATCACATGGTGAACCTTGGAAGAAAGAAGGTAAGATAGACCAGGACAGAGTTGTGTTGTGCTCTGAAGGAGCACATGTTGCATTAGAGCACACAGAGATGGTTTCAGAGTAGCCATCTTTTACGTTACATCAAACCATCAAAGCTAAATGATCAGAAGTTTTGGTGCTGGAACTGGACAGTCCTGCTTTTCCATGTATGATGGTCAGCCAAAAAGCATGAGTAGCCAGTTACAAGCCAACATGGAAGAAAGATCTTTTCTAATGTGTGCAAGTCAAACAGCTTATCCACTCTTCAGAAAAAAAAGAGGGCATAAGCTCAAAAGCACTGCCATGGTCTTGGCCTTGTTACTGATTGCTGAAGAATAGACATGAGCTATAAAACAGTAGAATTTTATTCTGTGGCCTTTCAGATTGCACATGTGGCTGCTGTAACATCTCGCCACTTGTGTCAGGTTATGGCTACTAACTGGAGGCAGATAATGAGTCTTTACCTGGCTTATTGGATGGCCTGTGCATAAATATTGTATGGAACACGGCTAATGTGCCTCCCTTTCCATTCGACATCTTGTTTCAGGATTCTGTAGATTCCAAAGCAGCTCCTCCTGAAGAAGTAGTTTCCCAGTCTGCAGCCTCTGCAGTCCAGTCTGCAGTTGCTCCTACGCCGTGCACTACTACAGTAAGTAAGCTCTTTAAACAGCCGTGTCTTTGATTAGAGGTACCAACTCCTGCAGTGATAGTTTTTTGGGGGAAAAAAATGTGCTAGAGAAGATACTGAAATGGCTTTAGAGTCGGATCAAGGCGGTGGATATGACTCTGCATTAACTCCATGACTGCGGCTGACAGGAAGCAGCAGAAATGCTTCTGCCCAGGTTGCACATTGCCACACTAGAATGAGCATAAAATTAATTAAATAATTTGAAATTCCCACTTTATGTAGCATCCGAAAACAACTCATAAGAAGGAAATAAGAGCTGAAAATATGTTGGTACTTTTCATCTCAGAGGAAGGCTGCCAGGTTTATACCTGTATCCATTAGAAACATGTACAGAACTGTATGCTTTGCTGTTGTAGCTGCCGCCTAATTATTTTGTCCAATAATTCACAGAAAGCACCAGCAGATCCACTAGACACTTTGGCTGGAACTCTGGGGAAGAGGGAGCCTGATCCGCAGGATGCTAAACCAGCTGTAGATAAAGTCAAGGTAATACGATGTGCATCTTTCGTATGCATCACACACAGGTTTTAGACCCAAAGCAGTGCATGCTTTTGGAAACTGGAACCACAGTTAGATTACTGGAGGCCACGTGTTGTAGCTATAGCAATTGATGCAAAACTTACTTCCATACTGAAAGAGAAATTGGGTAAATTATAGTGATATCTGGGCACCATACAGGGAAAGATGTAGATCACATAAGTAAAGCAAATTTAAAAAGCCATAGTAGTCACTTATGTGGTACATTTTCAATTTCCCATTCCATCCCACTTTTTATATTTCTTTCTCTCCTATTACCTAATACCTACCTTGTCTTTCATAAAAGAACTGTTATACTTGTTGATTCAGAAATATGCACATCCTTATGTTTACTAGTTCTCATCTGGATCTATTCCGCATCTTCACTTCTGAAATATATACTGGTTCTGTTGTTTATCCCAGATTTGTTAGAGTTAAAAATTAAAGCTTAGTAAATTGAGCCCAGTAATGGATTTAGGAGTAGGTCTATGGCATACCCCCACAGTTTTCTATGGTAGATTTTGTGACAAGTTTGAAAATTCTGACATACATTGGCAAACCTTTCCATCTTTTATATTACGTTATAAACCTTGAACGTGTCTTTTTAACTTATTTTCATTTTATTGGGTGAGGAAAAGGACTCAGGCATCAATACAGGGAGGAGATCTCAGGGATGGGAAAGGAGAAGGGAGGATGGGGAGGATGAGCAGGAATGGGGTGAGAAGACAGTAAATCACTCAGCCAGCCTGCTGTCCCCTAGATTTTTGCCGCCTAGGCACAGGCCTAGTGTGCCTATTGATAAACTCAGGCCTGATTGAGCTTATTACCTTATAAAATACTTGGACAGAGCGACACTGTACCAGATGTTGTGACATCTGCAGTCCTGTAAAGTGAATGGCTGAACGCCACCTTGGTGTTTATCTCCATGTTGTTGGAGATGGATTTTTGTAGCCCTGCTACCATTGCATGCACGGTGAGTGAGAGAACCAATTTCAGATGGCAGTTCTCAGTCTTGCATATTTCAGGCTGAGAAGGTGGTACTGTATATTAAAGATGAAAGAAAGAAGCTACTATTGGGTTTTTTTGACAAGATTTATGGAATGAAATTCCATAGGTAGGCAGCCCTTACAGAGTTCCATCTGTGCTGCACACCTGCAGCACATCTGTCGCATGTATCCAGTACACATGCATTTCTTCAACAGGACACACACAGAAATGTAAGCTTGCTGTATGCGAGTAGCATTCTTCATAATTTATTATTCATAGAGTACCTTGCTACTCAAATGAGATCCAAGGTTGAGTATATGATAAATCTTATGAAGCATCCTAAAAATAGTTTAATAACAAAATACAAATCATAACCAAATCATAAAAACAAAGATCATAAAAATATGAACCAAATAAAATCAACATCATAACCACTAAGTAGACATACATCAATAATATATAAAATAGATATTGGTGGAAAAGGCAACAATCTAACATGCACAAACTATCAGCAAAAGGATAAGGAAGCTAAAAACAGCTAAAATCCAGCCGAGGGACTTCCTAAACATCAGGGGATCTCTCAAATAACCGAATGCATGCAGACTTTAAAAAGGGTGGGAATTCAACAATCCTGGGGTAAGCTTGTATTTCTGGAAGCAAAAGAGAAGGATGAAATGGTAGCAGGATTCCCTACTACAGTGCTTTCATTTTGCTTCTGGGATGATCATTTTAGGATATTTTGGATAAATCTGTAAAGTATCCAAAGGCTGAATGATTTTTTTCCTTATTAGAATAGCTTATCTTGGTATCTAGGGCTATAGAAAGGTGACATTTTTGTCTTTGAACAGGAGAAGACTGATAAAGATAAAAGGGAAAAGCTAGGTGAAGATGAGGAGACAATCCCGCATGACTACAGATTAAAAGAAGTAAAGGTGAGCTGCTTTTCTTGTAATGGTTTTCCCTTCTCTTTATAATCGGTTTCTGTAGCTGGCACTGTTGATGGATCTGCCAGGAAAGCAGGAAGAGAGATTTTCTTTGAATGAGTTAGTTGTGCTGGAATTGATGCATTAGATGGTGCTATAGGTGCCAAGTGTCATACTCTCTGACGTGCTTTCTGCCAATGAGAAGAATTTTTAGTGTCTGCCACCTTAATGAGATTCGGTTCTGTTGCAAAAGCAACTCTGGATCTAAATAATAGTAATTGTGTTCTTAAGTAGCGCTGAGATGGCATAGTTACAGTGACTGATTTAGGATTTTGCTGCCCTTAGGCACTAGTGGGGCTTTCACCCCCTCCCTCCCTTGGACAAGGGACAACAGAGCAGAAGGTCTAAGGCACAGCCTTCCTTGCCCTGCTCTGCTTGCTCCCTGTTCACCTCCTCTTCTCATGATTCTGAATGACAGAGAGGGAAGGGAGCAGAGTGGCTTCTTTTTACTTACTGGATGTGATGGTGGTGCAAGTACATGTGCGCTTGGTAGAAAATAGGCTCTACAAGCATAGATGTGCACACAATTTTATGTGGATGCGTGCAGGGCGTGCAAATGCCGCCTCTACTGCATAAGTGGTAGTCCATTAATTGCATTAATGGACTTCTCTTGGAGGAGAATTCCATGAACTGCAATTAATCAAGTTGACTTAGGGAATAGCCACTGCTATTAATTGCATCAGTAGCCTGGGATCTGTTTAGTGTTTGGGTAATTGCCAGGTTCTTATGGCCTGGGTTGGCCTCTGTTGGAAACAGGATGCTGGGCTTGATGGGACCCTTGGTCTGACCCAGCATGGCAAGTTCTTATGTTTTATAAGGGCAGCGTAACAACGCCATAGCGAGTTTTCCCAGTTCGCCCAATTAAGGAAGAGGACTTCTCAACCCCCCCTAGTTTAATAGTGTACCTTCCCCCCCCTGTTAGCCCCGACCCTTAAAACCCCACTGACGAACCTAGATTTTCTTCATTTTATTACTTACACACCATCCATCGCAATAGTGAAGTTACGTAGCAGGGGACCCCGGCGCGTGCCTTATGTGTGTAAATTCGCACACGTTCCATGTTAAAGTCCCGGAATGCCCATGTCCCACCCTTGCCCAGACCACGACCACACCTTGCTCCTTTTTTTGGGCTTTCTCATTTGTGTGCACACCAGGAGATAAGTGCGTACACGGGCGGCTTTTATAATCTGCTCAGCGCGCGCCAGCCACTTATTTATTTATTTGTTTTTCTATACCAACATTCACAAATGGGTTTCACATACTCTCATATCTCCTGACTTTGGCACGCTCTGGGCTTGTAAAATTCATTCTTAATTGTGTACTGAAATCGCCAGTTGCCACTAAATTACTCCGCTTAAAGTATAGCCATAAAATAAACTCAGATAAAGTCATTAAACTAGCTGAGTCCAAACCTGGAGGCTGATACAACAAGCACAAAGCTCCTCATTAACCCAATCCACATTCCTTCACTGAGTGAACCAGCTGAAGGGAAGACTTATCGCTCAGGAGAGCCCCACCAACGTTCCTTTGATCCCTGGGCTGATGATACATTTAATAACGGGGTGGACTGAGTTGATGTGAAATATGAATACTCAAGACTGTTTCGGATAACCAACTCTAGGTTAGGAAAAATATAGCAGGATGAAGTTCTAATAACAATGAAAAAATATCACTCTTAGCTTTTACATATTGAGCATTGATACCGACTAAAGAAAAATGATCAGAACCCACTGAGTAGGGCCCATATGCAGAGTTAGCCAGGAATATTAAAAACTGATGACCAGGAGGAATCATGGAGATGTAGTTCAGATTTCCCTAAGGCAAGCAAGGCTACAACTTCATGCATACTGTGAGATATAACCAGGGCGGGATCTGCCTCTCAGTAAATTGGAGCCAACTAGCTAACCTGTACCTAACCTGAATCAGCTCCTGCAGCAGGAGGTCTCACTTCTGGGGCTTGAAATTTGCCAGCAAACCTGGTTTTCTGGATGTCTGTCAGGACTATTTATCAGATATATTTGCATACCCTTGGTCTGAGAACTGGGATAATTTGAATATTTTGCTCACTCTGAAACCCTGACCTGATTACAGTCCTGAAGGACAGGAGCTGGGGGCCCCTGGATTGCAGATCTGATAGCAAGGGGATATTCGCTCCCTGGTGTCTGCAAGTTTTTAAATGTAAACAGAAAAATAGGGTTAAAAATGCCAGAGCCCTCAAAATGGCTGCATCTGGTCCTGGTTTGTCCCCTGTCATGTAGCATGCTGTAATTTGTCCTGCTGCTCCCTTAGTCCAAAATTCAGGATGGCCAACCCCAGGACTCTCTTAAAACCTAGGACTTGAGTCTATCTGCTGGCATATGCTGTGTTACTGTGCCTCTCCTCTGATGGACTGGGGTCAGTGTGGATAGTATTATTCACAGGCACTTCACGTTTCCTTTCACTATTCTTGTAGAGAAGGCAGATGGCTATGGGGGAAGGAGGGAGTCGAGGGGAAATGTAGGATTTATGAGGGCAATTTTTAAAAAGGATTTTTCCGCAGGTAGAAAGCTTGTTGCTTGAGTAAATCGGCTATCTGGATGTGGGTGAAAGGGCATGTGTAGTTTCACAACCAGTTGCACTTTGGAGGCGTTCCCAGAGGGGGGGAGGGATTATTCACAGAAAAAGGAGGTGCAGTTCTCTGCGGGTACCTTTTCCTTAAGCAATTTCAAAATGAAACTATGCACCTGCTCACTCGCTTTCAAGGTCATTCATCAAAATGCGTTATGGTGTTATCCACAGGCATTAGGGCCCTAACGCTAGCGATAACGCCATAATGCATGCAAAATTTGAAACTTTAGTCAATGGGGGAGGAGTTTGGGTGGGGTTTATGAAAGTGAGGGGTGTTTAACATTGAATTATTTTACATTTTAACACATGAAATAACTGCACCTTTCCGGCGGGGAGGGAAGAAGGAGAGAGAGAGACCGTCTATTGGTGGCACTCGTATTTGTCATCTATTTATATCACTGTAGGAGGGCCAACTAGTAATTCAGGGTGAGGTTTTGATGGTGGTCTAGGGTTTGGGGGCCAGTTTTACATGCCCAGTCAGAGGTACGAACAGCACAGTAGACATCAGTGAAGATTTGATGTGATTTGAAATGAGGAAAGGTGCACAAAGTTGAGATTTCTACAATATACTCTCGCCCTAGCTTGATAGCATCTAGGTAGAGAGTGCATCAACTAGAGTGAGAGTACAATCTAGAAATCTCATCTTTGTGTACCTTTCCTCCATGAAGTTAGCAAGTAGCACATTTAAAGCTAATCAGAGAAAATTCTTTCACTCAACACACAACTAAGCTCTGGAATTGCTTGCCAGAGGATGTGGTTAGTGCAGTTAGTGTAGCTGGGTTTAAAAAAGACTTTGAGAAGATCTTAGAGAAGAAGTCCATTAACTGCTATTAATCAAGCAAACTTAGGGAATAGCCTCTGCTATTACTGGCATCAGGAGCATGGGATCTTCTTAGTGTTTGGGTAATTGCCAGGTTCTTGTAGCCTGGTTTGGCCACTGATGGAAACAGGATGCTGGGTTTGATGGACCCTTGGTCTGACCCAGTATGGCAATTTCTTGTGTTATGTTCTTCATTTCAAATCGCATCAAATTTTCACTGATGTATACTGTGCTGTTCGTACCTCTGACTGATCATGTAAAACTGACCCCAAAACCCTACCTAACCACACCCCCTTTTTTTTTTTTTTTTTTTTTAATCATGGGTGCTTTTCATGTAAAAATTATAGCAAAATGATGAATCTAGGCCTTTATTTGTAAAGTCTATATCTCGCCTATTCATTTTCCTAGGCGAGGTGCAATTTTGCATACATCATAATTATACATTTTGAAAGTTGGTACAGTAGCAGCAGGTAAAAAGTTCCTGTGGCCTTCTGAGCCAAGTGGGTAGTAGAAAAATTGCGTCCTTCTAAACATCATAACTCTTGGCTGCTGTAATCCTCCGCATCGGAGATGTACGTTTTTGGTTACCCCTGTGGCTTCAAGTAGTGATGGTGTCAACATCTTTTCTACTGACCACACAGTGCAGAAAGTATCACAGTGTTGTGTTTAACCTTTGTAGGATAAAGATGGAAAACCGCTCCTGCCGAAGCCAGAGGTGAAACCCCAGGTGAGCAGAGTGACGCATGCTTGCTCTTGCATATGTAACTGTATATGTGTGTGTGTGTGATCTCTGCACGCGTGCAGGAACTTCCTTTGTTTTTCCTGTTGGGTTTTTCTTTCTTTCCCTTTTAAATTTGCGATTCAGTAAACTGGAAAATGAAGACCATTTTAGGCTACAATTCTAGTGTAGACTTTTTGTTTTTAAACCAAGTTTTAATAGCTGCCTTAATTTTCGACACTTTATCAAATAAAACTGGCCGTTAGATTGGTACTAGATGTAGATCCAGGCTTTCGATCCAGATTCTGCAGCTGACACATTTCCTGATGTGCTTTTACAGTATTTTGTTGTTTTACTTTTTCTACTTGGCCACTTCTTCCTTTGTGAATCGAAGTAAGTCAGGGGGCTGCTGTGCTGATGGTTATCTTCAGCCCTGCGAGCATCATAATAATCCAAATAAAGTATGACTACAGCACAAAGAGCTGATGGAGGGACTTGGGGAAAAGAACATGTTTAAAAACTGGAGCTTTGGCCATAAGTAAAAATTGCAACTCTTGTTCTAAAAGATTGTGAAAATACAAGTAAAGCATGTTAGGGCAAACGAAGAAGGGAGACCTAACAGTAAGACCAAAAAGGAAAGCAATAGAGCCAAGAATTGGGAAAAGTGATATTGTAAAGACTCTTAACTGATGAGAGAACTCTAAATCGGTGGTAATATATAAACCTCACATCATCACTGACTTCATTATTTTCCCTTAATGTCTGCCTCCAGCCAATGACTGACACTGAGCTCGTAGATGCATTCTCAGAGGGTTTTGTCACTTCCCCTGCTACGACACTACAGTCTGCCCCTCCACCTAAGGTATGTAGCCTCATGATCTTGTGTTACGTAGGAGCCCCCTGTGTTTCGTCCTCAGAATTTAGCTCAGCTTGTAGTCCATCCAGACATAGATGCGCAGTCCGCTGGCTGAAAAGTACTAGAGCTGTATAGGCATGGCTGCTGCCATGGGCTCTGTTTTTGCGCTTCGGTGGCAGAGCAGTGATGTCAGCGTGACTGCCCTGCTCTGGGAAGTGGGGGAGGGAGATGTGCTGATATCACATGCTGATCTCTAGTTGGTGCACAGTGACTGCTCCCAGCAACAAGAGAGCTGCTCTGCTTAAAATGAGTTAGCTGCCGACTGGGCACTGAAGAGCAAAACAGATACACGAGCTATATTTGTATCTTTCTTCTAGTGATAAGTCAGTTGGTAAAAATGAGGTGTAAGTGATTGCTATCACCTCCAGTTCACCTTTGCTTGACTTATTGCCTGAAATACATTTTTTTTTAGGTACACTGTCACTGCCTAGTACAGTGGCTTTCACTTCCAGTCCTGCATACAGGTCAGGTTTTCAGGATATCCCTAATGAAAATGCATAAGATAGTTTTGCATTTGCACTGCCTCAGTTGTATGCAAATCTATCTCGGGCATATTTAGTAGTAATATCCTGAAAACCTAACCTAGGAAATGACTACTCATTTGCGGTCCTCAGGGACTGGAAGTGAATACCTCTAGCCTGGTAAGAAGAAAATAAAAACTTATGGAAGTACTTGACATTATTAGACAATAATATTAATATTGTATGTTGACATCCATTATAAAAAGATCGCACCCTGACCTACATTCTGTTTTCTATGTATGGGGAGAGGGTAATTTTCAGAGGTACTTCTGGTTGTTTATATGCTGAAATGGCATTTTACAAAATTGCACATAATTTTTTCTTGTCTGAGTGGAGGCATTTCCGGGTGTGGGGTTGGGAAGGGATTGGACTACATGCATGCTTTTCCTAATTTCAAAAGTATGCATGTACATTTTCAAGAAGAAATTTTGCACCTGCTTCAGCAGATGCAAGTAGATTTGGTGAGATCATTTTCAAGTCTGACTCATGTGCATAAATCCACTTTGTAACTTGGTGTGACTTATGCAGGTATTTGCAGGCTAGCCTTGTGTGCGATGTCACAAAATTACCTCCAGAATGTGCAACAAAATAAGATTTGTAATTAGCAAGCCATCTTGTCTCTGTATCGAGATCAGTAATTCTCAGCCCAGACCTCAGGGTGCACCCAGCCAATTGGGTTTTCAGGATATCCATGATGAATATGCATGAGACAGATTTGCATACAGTGGAGGCCGTGCACATAACTTTCATGTACAGACTCGCTGGATGGGTGTTTGAGACCCATTATTCTAGATCTCTCTAGATAGATGCTGAAAGCGCAGACAAGATACATTGAAGGTTTCATTGATATGTCATGTTTAGTATGAGATGGCTCTTTAAAGATCAAGTTGCAACTGGGCTGTCACAGCTGCTAAAAAAGGCATATTTAACTGAAATCTTCCCTAGAGGTTGGCCATAATAAAAGCATGAGTTAATTTATTGTTACTTAATTGATGTTCTTGGTATATACAATGCATGTCTCTTGAATTGCACTCTGATTTATTCTGGACGTTTCATATTTGAGGGCCCCCCATACCACCACACATGCCTTTCCCTACCATACACTGAATTGAGGAGGGTAACAGGTGCTAGGAGGGGAGTGAGAGGAAGGCAGAGTGCAGGAAGGGACATTTGATATCAGGTAACCTGAGTAATAGAAATACACAACAGTAATACTTCTGCTGTAGGACAGAGCTGGGACTGCTTGTGTCTTCTGTTAGAGTTGAATTGTTTCATCCATCAATGTTACTGTAAGTTGAAATGCTCTTTTATTTCAGAAGGATGATACAAAGTCTGTGGGTGCTGAAAAAGCTGTCTCCTGCTCTACAGCTTCTGCGGTGCATGCTGGAGCTCCATTGCCCGGTGCTTCAGTAAGTCTTAGAGATGTGATTAAAATGCCATTTTACTAGTGAAACATAAAGCCATTTTTTTAAGAAAATGAGAACTGTCTGGAACAGTTTCAACTGGAAAACTGTAATTCTAAATTGGCAGCTTCCCTCTCTCCATGCAAGGACCTGGCAGGAATTCCCTCAAAGGGGCCTCATCAGAAACCTGTAAAGATATGTGCTCGGTGCATCTGTCATTTACTGATTTCTCAGCAAGCAGGTTGTAATTGCGGGAACACAGCAGTGCCCACACCGCTGAATATCCCCAGCTATCTTAAAGTTAGCTGGATAAGTTCATGTGGCTAACCATAGGTTTGCTATTAGGACACACATATATCCCCACTCTGTCTACATATGCCTGCCTCGTTATGCATACACAAACGTGTGCACACACACAGTCCTCTCAAGAAAGGTCTGCTGTGTAGGGCGATGGGTGAGTTTATGTAGCTGGTTTGCAGGTTTGTTTCTCTTCTGTTGTTTGAAGCATGTCATGGAGTTAGAACCTGCTGCTGTCAGTAGCCCATAGGACAAACTGAACATGAAAAGAACACGGGGTAGATTTTTAAAGAAGTGCGTGCGGGGTACATTTGTGTGCACTACCCGGCATGCACAAATGTACACCCAATTTTATAACATGCGCAAGCTGCCGCGCGCATGTTATAAAATCCGAGGTCGGCACGCGCAAGGGGGTGCACGCTTGTGCACCTTGCGCATGCCGAGCCCAAGGGGAGCCCCGATGGCTTTCCCCATTCCCTCCAAGGAAATTTCCTCCCCATTACCTGGCAAGGAAATGTCCAGGAGGACCTTCTGTATTAAAATTGGAAATCTTCACTCGTAGTCTGGCCTGGTGGGTCAGTGACAGTGCTGCATGCTGTCCTGTAGAGGGTCTGGGGATTTCATTATGTCTGACCCCTGGGTCAGCTAGGGCTCAGGGTGCTGCAGGCGGTCCCAGCCATCATGCATCAGTGACTTGCTGTGGCTGAATTAAGGACCCATGAATGCAGAATCCTGGGATTCATGTCCTAGCATTGAGCTAGGTGAGTCAGAGAAAATATGACTGAGTAGTTAAGATTGAGTCCATGATGCCCAGTCCCAGCCCCAGTTCCAGTTGAGCTGGAAACCCAAAGGAGCAGGAGGAAGAATGTGTACAGAAGACATTGGCCAAGGGTGGGAGATTGATGTAAATGGGATTATGGTTGTCATAGAAATGATAGCAGAAAAGGACCACATGTTCCACCCAGTTTGTCCAGCAAGCTTATGCCAGTATCTGCTGCACTGTGCAGGCTATCCTCGTGCTTATCCGTTCCCAGACCGTAAATGTCAGGGCGCTCGGATGCATATTTTTTATTCCAAAATAATAGCGAAAATATGGAATGGATTTGATGTGAAAGGAAAGGAGACATAGAAATATAACTACCAGAGGCACTAAAGCATTTCTGAAAGTGTAGCAAGTGTATCGAGGCATGAAATCTGGTCAGTAGCACATGATAGTCCCATCAAGAGCATGTTGATGGTTTTTTTCCATATAAAAAAAGTATACATTCCAGTACATTTCCAGGAACTTTTCCTGCTCAAGAATTTAATTATAAAAGTATAACTCTCCACTGATAAAATCATCCTGTTCTTTCTTGTGTAGATAGATACTGTAATAAATTTTTGTAATTGGAAAGTAATGCATGTGCATTTCAACAGAACGACACCATCCCTGACGACTTATTGGATACCCTGTCTGGGACACTGGGCACACGAGAGGTCGATCCCAATGAAAACAAGCCCGCGGTGGACGTAGTAAAGGTACTTTTTAGTGCAACATGGAGCAAGGAGACATTTGAGCTCACTGCATTTCATGAGTAGTGGAGATATTTCATGAGTTCGTCCACATAGCACGACTGCGCTTCCCCCACTCGCTGAGCAGCAATCACGGACCGAGCCAAGTGTCCCGTGTGTGTAAATCAGAAACATAACTGTGCATGGCCAGGGCTTACAAAGGAACCGAGGGATAACTGTGCAGCCTTTCTTTTGTACTTAAGGAGTATATTGTATGTCAGATGAGGTAGAGGCTCGTCCAAGGAAATAAAATGGATAAAAATAATTAGAAGCATTTGCATTATGCCAGATGCTTAAAAAGATGACCATGAGAAAAGAGCAACAGCCTGTCAGGGCATCCATTCTCCACTTCAGTACAAGTTGGTTTTTTTTTTTTTTTTAAATCCAGACTTTATTGAAGTATATTTTAAAGTTTATACTTTGTTCACATGGTGGCCTTGAGGCTGCAAAAGCCAAGCTTGTTCCGACATTGACTGTTTTTGACTGTCACTGCTTTGGGAAGATTCTGGTCCTGATGTTAGTGCATGCACAGTTACAGCATGATCATATACAGACCTGCGTGCTTACTTCCCTAAGTGGCTAAGAACATGTTTAGGAGGTCATTTTCGAAGGGATTTATACATGGTAAATGGGCTTTTGAAAATTGCTACTTTTACACCCACAACTCCTTTGAAAATTCACACCAGAGGGCTAGATTGTCAAAAGATTTAATGCACGTAAATGGACTTTTGAAAATTGCTAAGATATATGCTACTTTTGTGTATGTAACTTATTTGAAAATTGCCTCCTAAGGTTATTAGACTTGTAGTAAGGCTTATTCATAGCTTTTTGTATGTGTTAAAAGTTCAAATATAACAAGTTTCTGTATATTTTGCTTTTGGTATTTATCATCTTGACCCAATTGACCCTGTGTCATGATTTTAGAAGGGGGGGTGCCCTAACATGTGAGAATGTTTACTGAAACAGGATATTTATTGATGTGGACAACAACTATTTTTAGAATTGCTTATTTTTAGGCACCTCTATTTTCAAGCATTTTAAACAGGAATTGTGCACAGGGGAGCCAGCAGTAGCTAGTTTAGATGCCTTACCACTGTATGCTAGGCACAGAACACCCAAGATGTTTTTCGGTTTTGGAGCTGACAATTTTTTTTTTCATTAATAAACCCTACGTTAGATATTTTTGATCATAAAAGATGTCTTATTCCAAACTCTCTGACTTTATTACCTCACCTACATTTTTTTGAAAGCTGACCTTGCAATCTCTAGGATATAAAAAAACAAGTGACCCGGACACCCCATGTAGAAAGAAGAGTTGTTTCTGTTAGTTTGCTTTCTGCTTGGCTCTAGCCAAATCTAATAGCAAGACTGACCAGGCTGATGCTAGAAGACCGAGCCAGGAAACTGGGTTTCAAAGTCTTCACCCACTGGCACTCCTTGTGAGCTTGGGCAAGTCCCATTGTCTCATACACCCACAGATTGTAAACTCATTGGGGTAGAGTCTCGTCTGCATGCAGTTTATTGTAAAGCATCCTGGTTTAGGTTATATGCATGATAAAATAAATGTATGAAGTGCCTGGGACATGTCATTTTGTTGAAATTTTGGATGAATAATTCATGCTGAGATCACCAAGGAAATACTATTTGAGAGCGAGTCCCATGTGCAGTTTTACTGGTCATTTTTTAATCTCAGGATACGGCATCCTAGCCTGCTTCATAAGCTGCTTGTTTTCTAGGCTGTAGGACAGTCTTGCATCTTTCCTAGCTTTTCTGCCTTTTTTTAAATTTTGTATTTCTCTTCTAACATATACCGTTGTCGAGTTTTCTGATGATCGCAGAGCATGTCCTGTAACCTCGCCACATTCTCACCATAGCAGATTCTGCTCCGTAGTTAAGAAAGCAGGCTTAAATTTCTTGGAGTCCTCTTGGTGCCTGATAAAAAAAAAAAATATATGGCTCTTAAGTTCTGACTTCAGAAGGGGAGCAAAACAAACACTCAAGCAATTGATCAAGTTCCGCTCCTATGTCGGTGAGTCGCACACACTTCTTTTGCCAGATGCACAGCTTAGAAATGGCGCACTGATCAGAAACTGTACAGCTTACCCAACTGCGTATGCATTTGCTTTGCTGTCTTTTGAAAATAGAGCCCCTCCCTGTCAGGCTATTGAGTGCATATGGAATTAACCCCTTTCAGTTTCTTCTGTGCCAATTTCTCTGACCTTCTCTTGTGCGGCCTCATCTCAAATGCGCCAAACTAGGCTTAGGTACTTCGGCTTCTCTCTAAACCCTTTAACCACATGTTCCGTGTATCTGGTGGAATCTGCATGTTCCACGGAAATGCACACGTGCAGATTTTAGAAGGCGCTGGCATGCTATCCAACAACAGTCCTGTTGCCGAGGTTACCTGGAGCATCCTGGCTTGATCGAGTTACTCTCTAAGGCAAGGTCATATGGTCTTGCTTTTAGAAGGCAGAGCTGCAGCCACAGGAATTCAATATTCCTTGGATCCAAAGGATCTCCAAAATTTCTCAGATGACAAAATATAACCTTGGCATTTTGTGAGGAAAGACTGTAGCGAGCAGCTTCCTCAAAAAAATGGCACTGAAAGATGTGGGTGGTCTTCTCTTAATCCCCACCAGGACGAAGGAGAGGACTGGGGCTCTCCTCCAAAAAAGAAGACAAAGAAAAATCATAAAACCTGGGAAGAAAAGACAGAACCTGAGTTACAGGTAGAATCTTTTTAGTTAATCTGACTATCACAAGTGAGAACTGCTGAAATGATCCAGTTGTATTAATGTACTAATGAAAGTTACTAATAGAATCAATTTAGACTGCAACCTTCAGCTTGGTTATCCAGTATAGTTTTTTGGCTGATTGCATTAGTCTATGATAGACCTGAGACATGCGAACCTTGGAAAGGTAAGATCAGAAAGCACTGCAGAGATGAGGAGGAAAGAAGATGAGCGCGTTGTTCTTAAGCATTCTGAGAGGTCAGAGAGGTCAGTGAAACAGCATGCCGGCCGTTTAAGAGGTGGCCTTGCCAGCAGTTCAGCTAGTGGTGATATACTCTTTCCAAAAGAGAGGAAATGGGATGCAGTATTAGAAACGAAACAGTAAAAGATATGGAAGCCCCCCTCCCCCCAACATCCTTTCTTGGACTCACTGATCCTGTTGACTGCCACAGTACACACCTGATTGTAATAGGGAGCAAAGAAAAGTTCTCACTTGGATGTCCAAAGATAAAGCTTTCAGTATGTGTTAGGTAAAAATAAAAAATGGCACAGCAAAGGGATCATGAGAATAGATATATTCCACTAGAAGCAAAGAGCATAGTTTCCTAGCGTGTAGCCAGATGGACTCAGGACCTATGGGTTATGCTCCCCTGCCAGCAGATGGAGACGGAGACATCAGAGGGGCTGACGTCACCCTAGGTACGCCCCCCACAGTGATCTCAGCCCTTCAGTATTTCTCCGTCTCTAGCAGATGGTGGACATGCCTCTCCATATGGGGGATTGCTGTACTTTTTGGAAGCAGGCGTAACTTGTGCGTGCCGCCTCGTCAGCCTCCGGCAGAGGCCGCAGTGCCGGAGGACTTGGGACTGCCCTCCCGGCCCGCCCCCGAAGCCTTGCCACGCCCCTGGACCCGCCTCGGACCGCCCCCGGGCACGCCCCCAGGACACGCCCCCGGTCTTCGGACATGCCCCGGACACGCCCCCTCCTGCCCCTTTTACAAAGCCCCGGGACTTACGCGCACCGGCGGCCTATGCAAAATAGGTGCGCCGGCGCAGGGCTTTTAAAATCTATCCCATAAAGTTTTAAGCGTGAGCTGACAGAACACACAGTTACCGCCGCCAATGGCTCCGGCAGCCAAGAAAAAAATGCACCTTTCTCTCTGCGCTGCTTGTCATGTTAGGGCTACACAGTCCGACCTGGATTCCAACTTAGTCGGCACTGTAAGGAAGCCCAGGGAGAGTTGGCCTTCCCTGACTTTAAGTACGGCTTCTCCCAATCAGAGGATGGGTTAGCCATAGCCTTAACTGGAAGTACTCCTGATCTGAGTACCTCCAGAACTGGGTCATCCATGGGAGAAGGAAATTCAGTGGCACCTACCCCAGTACCTCCTGGGCTAGGCATGGACCCAGCTGCCTTCTCTTGGGTGGAATTTTTCCAGGGCCTTCAGGCCTTTGCACAGGTGCAATCTGCCCCTGTCAGAATGGAGCCTCAGCCGGTAAGCCCTCCCTCTCCCAGTCCTTTTGGCAAACCTCAAGGCATGCCTTGCCTCACCAAGGGTATTCCTGGCAGGCACAGACGAAGAAGAGGATACAGATTCCTTGGAAGATGGTGAAATTTCCCCTGGTTTAGAACCGTATCGGACCATGTTACGTTTTTTTCATAGAGATGAATTGCCGGCCCTGGTTTCCCAGACCCTGAAGATACTGGGAGTTTCTGGAGTGGACCCTATGATGAATCCCATTCTCATTTCCCTAGGGAAAGCCTCTTCCTACTTTCCAGTACTGGAAGCCATCCAGAAGTTGATTGACCTGGAATGGGATGCCCCAGAAGCAAGTTTTAAAGGGGCACAAGCGTTAGAAGCTCTATACCCACTGGATCTGGCAGTGAGAGAGCGTTTGCATTTCCCAAAAGTGGATGCGCTGGTCTGTGCCGTTTCTAAGTGAATAACTATCCCAGTGGAGGGAGAAGCATCCTTAAAGGATGCGCATGATGGATGGATGGATGGAGTCCATCCTTAAATGACCTTACAGATTTCTTCTTGTTGTGCCCTGTTTGCTCGTTCGAGCCTATTCCTCTCTCAGGAGGTGGATGACTCTGGGTGAATTCCAGAGCGGTTATGGAACCCACCACCGACTTTTTAGCTGACGTGGGCTCGGATCTAGTTTGTACTTTGGACAGAGGAGTTGCATCAGCGGTGGCAGCCAGAAGACAGCTATGGCTGCGGAATTGGTCAGTAGACGCAACCTGCAAGGCAAATCTTACAAAGATGCCCTTTAAAGGATCACTGCTTTTTGGAAGCGAATTGGAAAAGCTGGCCAGTAAATGGGGTGAATCTCCAATTCTCCCTGGCTACCAGAAAAGAGAAAGCAGTTATAGCACCCCTCGCCTGTGAGGGTTCGATCCAGGAACTCCCAACGCTTTCACCCCTACAGAAACTCGACATTTCAGAGGTCTTGGCCCTCTGGGAGGTCTCAGTCCTTGCGTGGTCGACAGCCCAAGAAAGGGGCAAGCTCGGGTTCAGGTTTGTACCAAACCCACCCCCCCCTCCCCCAATGAAAGTTTGCCAACCCACCCTTGGAATCAGGTTGATTATCCCTCTTCTACCAGCGGTGGGTCGAGATCACTTCAGACAAATAGGTACTGGAGGTCATATGAGAAGGGTATGTGCTAGAATTTCACAGCACTCCTCTGGACATATTCATGATGTCTCCTTGCCACTCTCAGCACAAAAAGAGGCTCCTCAGGATGAGGGCTATAATCCCAGTACTTGCGCCCCAGGAAAATAAGGGGCATTATTCCATCTATTTCATCATACCCAAGAAGGAAGGTTTCTTTCACCCCATGCTGGACCTCAAGAGTGTCAACTGATATCTACGAGTGAATCATTTCCACAAAAATCATACACTCTGTGTTAATGGCCATAAAATGGGAGAGTTCTTAACCTCCCTGGACCTTTCTGAGGCCGACCTACATATTCCAATCCATCAAGAACACCAATGTTTCCTATGTTTTGCGGTACCGAGTCATCATCAGTTCCGGGCACTGCCCTTTGGCCTAGCCCCCGAAACATTTTCCAAGATTATGGTGTCATGTCAACAGCAGCATTGAGAAAAGAGGGAATCCTGGTGCACCCATACTTGGATGACTGGTTGATCTGGGCCAAGTCCGTGCAAGAGAGTCTCCGGGTGACCAACAGGGTGACCTCCTTGCTTCAGGAACTTGGTTGGGTCGTAAACCTGGATAAAAGCAGTCTCAAACCCTCCCAGTCCTTGGAATATCTGGGAGTCTGGTTTGACACCAAGCAGGGCAAGGTCTTCCTTCTGACCATGTGAATAAGGAAGTTGATGTTCCAAGTGCATCAGTTGATGAGCACAATACGCTCGACTGTGTGGAGCTACCTCCAAGTTCTCAGTTTGATGGTGGCAACCCTGGAGGTAGTGCTGTGGGTAAGGCACACATGCAACCACTTCAACGCTCACTAGTGTCATGTTGGAACCCGCAGTCTGAAGGCTATTCAATTTGCCTCCGCTTACCAAGGGGGAGTATGCTCTCAGTTCCAGTGGTGGCTGCAGGAAGCTTATCTGAGTAGGGGTGTTCCCCTGTCCTCTCCAAATTGACTGACTGGTCCTCACAACAGATGTGAGACTCCAGGGCTGGGGAGTTCACTGTCAGGAACTGATGGCCTAGGGACATTGGACCGAGGAAGAGGCCCACTGGAACATCAACTGCCTGGAAGCCTGGGCAGTCAGATTGGTGTATTTACAATTCAGCCACAGACTACAGGGTCAAGCGGTCCGTGTGATTTATTTATTTATTTATTTATTTTTAATTTTTATATACCGACATTCTTACATCCGATGTAAATCATACCGGTTTACATTAAACAGAATAGCAGGAAATAAATTTCCATAGTCTAATACAATGAACATTTCTAATTAAAATTGTTAACAAGCGAAAGGAAAAGGTAAAGAATTGGAATAAAGGTTAAATTACAGAAAAATATAAAAGATTTTTTTTTTTTTAGAAGCACAAGGGTTGCACGAAGGGGTGCACAAAGGGGAGAGCCCCTCTGTCACGCGGCACCTGATGGTGAGGCGCTCTTCAACCGTCGCCGGGGCTCCCAGTGACGTCATGGGGGGGCGTGGTCACACATCGCATCGCAGTCATTCATTTCCCTCACCTCCTGCTGTTGGTTCCGTATCTTTCTTCCCCCTGCCATTCAGTTTGGTGTTCAGTTCTCGCGGGGGCCCAGGGTGGCCTCCCCGCTCGCCGGCGCCTGATGGTGAGGCGCTCTTCAACCATCGCCGGGGCTCCCAGTGACGTCATGGGGGGCGTGGTCACACATCGCATCGCAGTCATTCATTTCCCTCACCTCCTGCTGTTGGTTCCGTATCTTTTTTTCCCCCTGCCATTCAGTTTGGTGTTCAGTTCTCGCGGGGGCCCAGGGTGGAGGGTGGCCTCCCCGTTCGCCGGCGCCTGATGGTGAGGCGCTCTTCAACCGTCGCCGGGGCTCCCAGTGACGTCATGGGTGGGCGTGGTCATTCATTTCCCTCACCACCTGCTGTTGGTTCCGTGTCTTTTTTCCCCCTGCCATTCAGTTTGGTGTTCAGTTCTCGCGGGGGCCCAGGGTGGAGGGTGGCCTCCCCGCTCGCCGACGCCTGATGGTGAGGCGCTCTTCAACCGTTGCCGGGGCTCCCAGTAATGTCGAACAATGCAACGACGGTAGCCTACATCAACTGCCAGGGTGGAACCAAGAGCCAGAAAATGTCATAGGAGATAGATCTCCTTATGGAATGGGCGGAAATATATCTAAGATGATCTCAGCCTCCCACATCACAGGAAAAGACAACGTCCGAGCAGACTTTCTAAGCAGAGAGAGTCTGGATCCAGGAGAAGTGGGTATGTTGGCCAAAGCCTTTCAGCTGATAGTAGATTGCGGGGGTCTCCTGTCCATCGACCTGCTGCTCGCATCTCAAAATGCAAAGGTTCCCCGAGTCTTCAATCACAGAAGAGATCAGTGGTCCCTGGGGATCGACACTCTCGTTCAGACCTGGCCAGAAGAAGAGTTGCTATACGCCTTCTCTCCATGGCTCCTGCTGGGTAGGGTCATTCGCAGAATCAAGCACCACAGGGATTAGTTCTACTTGTAGCTCCAGATCTGCTGGTATTTAGAAGCGTAGCTTAGTGGATGGCACAGGGCTGTAAACCTTTCAGGCATCTGCCTGCAGGAGAACATATTGATTATATATTGTTTAGAATCAGGTTTAAACCTTCTTCAAAAGTATGATCAGAATAAATGTATTATAATAGCAGTTAAAAAAAAAAGAATCACCAATAAACCTAGGGATTTTATTAATGCACATCTCACTTCTGTTCAGCTGCTCTGAGGGACAGATGGCCATGGTGAAATGGATAGTACTCTATGAATTTTTGAAACCTGCTAAAATGTCTTGTTTCCCTTCCCGATGATTTGTCCAAAGTGTTGAAGTTAAGCATGTCCCCAGTGCAGTGTTATGGGAGATTATCATCTGAAACCATTCTCCCATGTCGTATAGCACAATGAAAATGATCCAATTATGGCTAAAGCTAGCACCTCCCCCACTCCCATTCTCCCATCCTTCCCCCATGGCTTTCCATGCAATAGAACACCTCCAAACAAAACTGAGCAGCAGGACATAGAAGTCCAATTGAAAAAAGATCAGATATCTTAAAATGAAATACTAGTTCCCATTTATATCACGTGAGCTGCACTACAAGTGTATAAAATAGGACTGGCCCTTCACTTGCAAAATAAACCTGTAAATTCATGAAACACATGGTTAAATAGAAGTGTTTACTGGATATTTTTTCTTGCCTAGGAAAAGTCTAAATCGGAACATGTGGACAAGCTAGGAGAAAGGGATGACACGATCCCACCCGAGTATAGACATCTTCTAGATGATAAGGTAACAGACACAAAATGACATTTGCCAAACTTGAAGTTGGCCACCTACAATAGCTGTGCAGAATAAACAGTAGTAGAGCCCATGGTGCTGAAGGTAATTGTATTATTTACAGAAACTTGAAATGGTGCTTATGTAAAGTTTGGATTTTAAAGCTCTACTGTCTTTCAAGGCACAGCACGACAATACCTGGTATATGATGGTTTAGTTATGTTTGATACATTTGGCATCATTTGCTCGCTGCTGTGTTTAGTGGAGGGACTTGGTTTCATTTTGGGGAGCTGGGCCGTCATGGTGGGGTCTTATTAGGGAAAATAAAGGTATGTTTGGAAAACCGGTATGGAAGGTGTGTAATTTGGAAAAAAATGTTTTGGAGAAGATCTGTAATGGAATATGTATCCTTGTCTTTAAGGGAAAACCAACAAAGCCAGCAGCAAAAGAAGAGGTGAAACCTGAAAAGCCAAAGGTAATGTTTGTGCAATACTCTCCGCGAATCAGATGTTCGAAGCATTTTTCCTATAGATGCTGAATGGGAAAACCACTTCAGAACATCTGGCATTGTGGGATCATTTCAACGACTTGCTGCCATCACTGCCCTAACCAACTTTTTAAAAAATTGTTTACTTATGTATTAAACATGATACAAAAATAGACTAACATGATGTAATTACATAAGCTGTGCACTGCAACCTTATCGGTGCACAGTCAGATTCCATCTACAGCCCACACCTCTAACAGCAGGAAAGACAAAGATTGTCCCTTTCAAAAAAAGAATTGGGTGGCAATTTTCAAACATTTTCAATGCATAAAATTGGAAGTTACACGTGTAAAGTAGCACGAGCGCATTCAAGTAGCATTTTGTAAAGCTCTGACGTATGCTTGGCACTAGCAGTGTTGTGGGTAAATGTAAATGGTAGGAAAAGGGGGTGGTTCCAGGACAGGGTTCAGAGGTTCGAACACAGGTTTGTATTTTGTAAGCAGTATACATGCATATGGTACAGAACTTGTACGCACGCTTTTACAGCTGCTAATTGAGTTGCAGAACTGAAATCATACTTGTCGTTTTTTTGTCTGCAGTTTTTGGGTGGGAATCAGGGTGAAGTGGTGGAGGTGTCTGTAAACTGGTAATTAAAAGTGATGAGCAAGTATTATCATAAGCAGAATACACACATTAGGGATAGATTTTAAAAGATACGCCTTTCCATGTGTGCAACGTGCATGATATAAAATCAGGTGGCTGCGTGAACATGTGCATTGGATTTTACAATCCACGTGTACACGGGTGGGTGTCATGCGCAAGGGGGGGTGAATTTTTGCAAATTATGTGCAGCAACGAAATCTGGCCTCCCCCCCCCCCCCCCGTTCCCTCCCTGTCCACGCCAATTAACGAGCGGACTGGGAGGGAACTTCCCTACCCCCCTACCTAAACTCCCTCCCTCTTCCCCTTTCCTCCCCACCACCTAAACCCTTCCTATCTATTCAAATTTTTTTTTTGTTTTGCAACTTACTTCATGGCCGGAGCTGAAGTAAGCTGCGTGTGCCGGCCGGCTGTCGGCAGGCAAGTCATCGGGACAGCGTACAATGGCGCTGTCCCGGCCTCTCCCTTTGGAGAGGCCCGGCACTTGTGCGCGTACCGGGGTTTATGCCCGTGGTCGAGCATGTTTTAAAATGTGCGCGGCTTGTGCAAGGCCCGGCCACGTGCGTAAAGCTCCTGTTTTATGACCGCAAGCCTTTTAAAATCCAGCCGATACTTATAAAATACCTGCCTCTGTGCATAAACTGTGGTACGCATGCACACGTTATTTTGTGTGTAAAATATGTGCGTGTACCTTTGTGGAATAGATATAGAAAGTATATTAAGAAAGTGTGCGTATTTTCAAGGCAGAGATATGTGGTATTTTATGAGCTGGGCAGCTCCCAGCACACACTTTCTAAAATACAGGATTAATTTTGTGCACACATCTTGCATAGGTATATGGTGACTGTCTTAGGTTTTTACATTCTTTATCAAACCCATCTTCTTCAGGTACATGGCGTTTGATCAGGTTTCTTATTCCTTATTTTGTAGTTGGCGATTCTGTGACTGATCAGTGTCCTGTAGGGTCTGGCCTTTATTTTTTTATTTATTTTATTTTTAGCAGAAAAATATTTATCTTGGGTTTTCTAAGGTCTTTGATATACCGTATTTTTCGCTCCATAAGACGCACCTAGGATTCAGAGGGGGAAAATTAAAAAAAAAAAAAAAAATTTGTGCTAAACAGACTTTGTTCCTGGGCATCTGTGCGTCTTTTGGAGCAAATTAGGGGAGTGCATAGCTTTTTTTTCTCCCCATTTTGTTTTCGGGTCTGGGGGAGGGCCATTTCGGTCCACTCCCCAGATCAGAAAACTTTTCTTTCTCTGGGAACCCCTCCCCAAACCCCCCCATCCCAACCCTTTAAATTAATTAACAACCCCCCACCCTCCTGACCCCTCCACAAGATCCTGCCAAATTAATTTACTACAACCCCCCACCCTCCTGACCCCCCCCCCCCCCCAAGACCTGCCAAAAGTCCCTGGTGGTCCAGCGTGGGTCCAGGAATGGTCCGGGAGCGATCTCCTGGGCTGGGGCTGTCGGCTGCCAGTAATCAAAATGGCGCCGACGGCCCTTTGCCCTTACTATGTCACTGGGACCGACCAATGGCAGCAGTAGTCCCTGTGACATAGTAAGGGCAAAGGGCCGTCGGCTGCCAGTAATCAAAATGGCGCAGACGGCCCTTTGCCCTTACTATGTCACTGGGGCCGACCGCTGCCATTGGTCGGCCTTAGTGACATAGTGAGGGCAAAGGGCCGTCGGCGCCATTTTGTTTACTGGCAGCGGCCCAAGCCCAGGAGATTGCTCCCGGACCGCTCCTGGACCCCCGCTGGACCACCAGGGACTTTTGGCAGGTCTTGGGGGGGGGGGGTTGTAGTAAATTAAGTTGGCAGGTCTTGGGGGGTCAGGAGGGTGGGGGGGTTTTGTTAGATTTTTAGTTTTGTTTTTTTATACTCGCTCCATAAGACGCACATACATTTTCCCCCCACTTTTGGGGGAAAAAAGTGTGTCTTATGGAGCGAAAAATACGGTATTTCTTTACTTTTTTTATGTCCATGTGCAATTTTGGGGGTGAGGGGGTGATTATGAAGATTTTTCAGTGGGACACTGGGTAATTGATATTTGCTTTGATCTATTGATGTATAGGACCATTTGGCTGTCATTTGATAGGTCTACCTATCAATTTATCGATTTGATGTCTGACAGTTATGACATAATCAGTGATGCTATGACCCTGTACTGTGTTGAAAGCAAAGCTACCTAGGGAGTCCCACTGGTTCTTCCATTGAGACTATACAGCAGGGGTCAGGAACCTTTTTGGCTGAGAGAGCCATAAACGCCACATATTTTAAAATGTAATTCCATGAGAGCCATACAATATGTTTAAAACTAAATACAAGTAAATGTGTGCATTTTATGTAAGATCACACTTTTAAAGTACAATAAGTCTCTGAAAATATTACACCAGGCCTTAAGACACCAATACATCTCCTATTAGGAAAACGGACCAAGTCAGGCTGCTATAGAGTCCTACACAGAAACTACACGCCAGCAGAAAACCTCACCTGAATCACGTGCTGTCCCTCACCTAACATAGAATAAAGAGACCAAAACGCATAACAAGAAGCATGCAGACAAAAACTGAATTGGAAACTGCAACAAGCCAGAGTCTCTGTATGCAGTGTAACAAAGGAAAAAAGAAACATCACCCATCCTTATAAAACAAATCAAGAAATATAAAATCATCAGCAGTAAAACTGTACTAACAAAAAGAACATATTTCGAAACAGCTGATGAGTGGAATATCCAATAATTAAAAACTCATATAAAACATTTCCAGATACCAACAAAATATTTCAAAATAGCAGACACAAAGATCCAGTAATGAAAAATAATAAGGATACAAAATTTTTTTTGCTCTGCATACCTGGGAACGTTTGATATCCAGGTGTCCTGAGATTGTTCTGAATTAGCAGGAGGTGGGGTGGTTTGCTTGGAACTTTCTCCTCTCTCAGTCACATACCAGCGCTCTCTCTCACACTGGCTCTCAATGACACACCTATACACACATGCTCTCAGTCACTCACATATACAAATGTTTTTTCTCTCTCACTTATATAGGCTCTTAATTACACATTTACACACATGCTGTCTATCTTTTCACGCTTACACACACACAGGCTTTCAATCACATAAATACATGCTGTCTTTTTCTCTCACACACAGACTCTCATTCACATGCTTACAAACATGTCCTCTCTTTCTCTCATTTACACACAGGCTCTCAATCACATACTCACATGCTCCCTCACCTAAATCAGCTCTCAATCACACACAGACACACATGGTCTCTCTCTCTCATTTAAACACAGGCTCTCAATCACATACTCACATGCTCCCTCACCTAAATCAGCTCTCAATCACACAGACACACATGGTCTCGCTCTCTCATTTAAACACAGGCTCTCAATCACATACTCACATGCTCCATCACCTAAACCAGCTGTCAATCAGACACAGACACACATGATCTCTCTCTTACTTATACACACAGGCTCTTAATCATACATACACATGATTTCTCTCACACACAAAGGATCTCAATCATACACACATACTCTTTCACACAAACAGGTTTTCAATCACAAACTTACACATACAGGTTCCCAATGGTAAACTTACATTCATGCTCTCTCTCTCACAGGCAGGATCTCAATCACAGACATACTCTCTTTCACATATACAGGCTCTCAATCATTCACATACATGCAATCTCTCACTCACACACACAGGATCTCAAACACACATGCTTGCTCGCTCATTCATTCACTCTCTCTCTCCCCCTTTCCCCCCCCCCCCGGGAACTCGCGGCAGCAGCAGCCACCTCCCAACGCTAACCTCCTTCATTTTCAGCCCTCGCGGAGGCGAAGGCGGAGTCCCATCGGCCGCGGTTGAAGATTTTCATTTTCCTCCGAGCCGCGCTGCAGTCTTCTTCCCGCGCAGGCACCCGATGCTCTCCACTTCCTCTTCCGGGCCGCGGGAAGAAGAGAGCACCGGCGTGCTCTCTTCTTCCCGCGGCCCGGAAGAGGAAGTGGAGAGCATCGGGTGCCTGCGCGGGAAGACCCGCGCAGGCACCCGATGACTCCAGCGCTGGCACCCGGCTGACACCCGATGACTCCCGCGCAGGCACCTGGATGACTCCAGTCGGCGTGCTCTCTTCTCCTCCCCCCCGCGGCCCGGAAGAGGAAGTGGTGAGCATCGGGTGCCTGCGCGGAAGAAGAGACCACGCTAGTGTGGTCTCTTCTTCCCGCGCAGGCACCCGATGCTCTCCACTTCCTCTTCCGGGCCGCGGGGGGGGGGGGGGGGGAGGAGAAGAGAGCACGCCGGTGCCGCTGACTCCAGCTGTCCTGCCGCGTTCCGCCCGGGCTGACAGCATTTTAAGCCCGGGCGGCGGAGGACCGGGGAGCAGCTGGGTCAGCGGGGAACCGCGAAGTATGGCGACACGTGTCTGCGAGCCAGATGCAGCCCTCAAAAGAGCCATATCTGGCTCGCGAGCCATGGGTTCCCGACCCCTGCTATACAGGCTTAAGTTTTTATAGATTGAAGAGCTTCTTCCCATTTGTGGAGTTGCACTTTCATTGCTGTTCCTTTGCTTTTCTTTGATACTAAAGTAAGGTATCTCATCCTCAAATACAGTTGTATGCAAACGTTTAGGCACTCTGGTCAAACTGTATGTTTCAGTGAATCTCTTAATAAATAAAAGCTGACTCAACCTGTGTATAATGCAAAGTTAACATGATATCTTTCTGCAAATGTTAATGCATAATTACTATTTATTTGCAGTTTTTAAAGATTCAGAATAAGAATATATTGAATATGACATGTGCAAGCTTTGTGCATTCTTTGACAGCACTTTTTAACATCACCTTTGGAAGAAATAACTTCCAGATGTTTCCTATTGCTAGCTAAGAGTCTTTCTGTTCTTACTTTTGGAATTTTTTTCCCACATTCCTTTCGGAATTTTTCTAGTTCAGAAATATTCTTAGGTCTCTCTGCATGCACTGTATGTTTGAGATCTCCTCACAGATTTTCAACAATAATCTGTTCTGGGGATTGGGAAGGCCTTTCCAAAGCCTTCATCTTTCTTTTCTGTAAGTATTTCATGGGGGTAACCCGCTTGGTGCGACAGTTACTAGCCGTTACTAGCCTTATCAGAAGTATGGGGATTACTACCCTCAATCAATACGCCTTGATGCTACTGACACAACTGCTACTCAATACAAAAAAGAAGAGGAAAAAGGATATAAATCCAATATATATCTCATATAAACCAAAAATAATTTAGAACAACTTATATAACAGCAGATGACAATATCATCAATGATTGCCTCAAGATATCTCTCTGCAGCCTCTCGCCACTCAATGGGCCGCAAGCCGTAATCGGTCAGTGAAGCAATAAGTTATTTGTAATCATTTACTGTCATCATGCTGTAAAACTATGCAAAAAACTTTTGTGAAGAAAAATGTATCTTAATACTTTTTAGTGATGTCAAAAACTGTGGTGAATACACCACTAGAAAATCTAAGAACCCCAGTTCAGAAAGCACTATATTTCCCACATTTTCAACTACCCCAATCTAAAATACCTAATAACTAATACCCAAACGTCGAAGAAACATACTTAGCACTTAACTTTGATACGACCCAAAGGGCTCATACAGTGGAAAACACAGTCAACTCGTTTAATGCTGCCCCGTTTAAAGCTGTCCCGACATGTTTCGATTGCAAAGCAATCTTCTTCAGGAGATCAAAAATAAGATCTAGATGTCAAGCAAATGTTCCTCAACCCTTAAAAACAAAATTAAAAATATAAATGATTACAAACTCACGAGCACCAAGGAAAACTTACATCCATATTCAAACGGCCGCACTGATGAAAATGCAAAACACTTACCCGGGCAGAAAAACTACCTCTCCTTTCACATTCAAAAAATGGCGCCTCAGCGTTTGTGTCCACAAAGTTGAATCTCTACGCTTTTTAAATCAAACGGAACCGGAAACAAACTGAAACTGACTACAACTCCCATCGTACAAAGCACTAAAAAACGGACCAGTCAATCTCACGGTTAAGGCCCCTAGGGGCCACCGTATCGAAATAATGTATCCATTTTTGTTCCCTCCGTAATAGAATATTATCAAAATCTCCACCCCTGTTACTTGGATTTAATTTTTCAATTGCCGCAAACTGCAATACTTCAAAAGAATGATTCAACTATAGACAATGTTGCACTACAGGCGCCTCAACGCGCTCGCGTACAATAGCGCTCCTATGCTCAATCATCCGTACTTTCAAACTGCGGCTAGTTTTCCCAATGTAAAGGAGGGGGCACGGGCACCATAGTCCATAAATCACACCTTTAGATTGACAGTTCGTATAAGATCTCAATCTAAACCTTCCATCTTTAAAGAATGGTAAACACTCATGAGGTAAACAAATGAGGAACATTTGCTTGACATCTAGATCTTATTTTTGATCTCCTGAAGAAGATTGCTTTGCAATCGAAACATGTCGGGACAGCTTTAAACGGGGCAGCATTAAACGAGTTGACGGTGTTTTCCACTGTATGAGCCCTTTGGGTCGTATCAAAGTTAAGTGCTAAGTATATGTTTCTTCGACATTTGGGTATTAGTTATTAGGTATTTTAGATTGGGGTAGTTGAAAATGTGGGAAATATAGTGCTTTCTGAACTGGGGTTCTTAGATTTTCTAGTGGTGTATTCACCACAGTTTTTGACATCACTAAAAAGTATTATTAAGATAAATTTTTCTTCACAAAAAGTTTTTGCATAGTTTTACAGCATGATGACAGTAAATGATTACAAATAACTTATTGCTTCACTGACCGATTACGGCTTGCGGCCCATTGAGTGGCGAGAGGCTGCAGAGAGATATCTTGAGGCAATCATTGATGATATTGTCATCTGCTGTTATATAAGTTGTTCTAAATTATTTTTGGTTTATATGAGATATATATTGGATTTATATCCTTTTTCCTTGTTGGCAAGATATTCTTGTCTTCCAATGTTTTCCCATTTTTTCCACCAAATGTATCTTGTGTGATTATGGCTGAACAGTTTAGTTTTAATTTCATCAGACCAAAGCACTTTTTTTTTTTTTTTTTCAAAAAGATTCAGATTTATCAAGATTTAGTTTTGCATATTTTAAATGATGACTTTTGTAACTTCTGACAGCTCTCCCATGCAGATCATTGTGTAAGCAGTGCTGTACTGTGGACAACTATTCCAGTGTTAGCTAAATTTTTCAACAGGTTGTTTGCAGTGATCAGAGGGTTCTGTTTTATGTGACCAGATTTTGGAGCATTCTATCAGAGATTTTTCTTGGTCTTCCAGATCTTGCTCTGACCTCAACACGTCCATGCAAAGCCTATTTCTTAATAATGTTTCTGACAGTTGAAATTGCTGGCTGATAATGTTTAGAGAGCTTTCTATAGGCTTCCCTGCTTTGTAGGAGTGAATTATATTCATTTTCAAATGCTCAGACAGCTATTGAAAGTAGACAGAACAACAGAATATTTATTAAACTGTAGCATTTATCTTCACCAGATAAATTGAAGCCCTAATGAATCAATCAATGTTTTGGGCCTTTAAAAAAAAAAAAAAAAAGGTAATGAATCAACTGGAAGGGGTTCAAACCTTTGTACATGCCATATTCACTTTATTATTTTCAATCTGTAAAAATCAGCAAGTAGTAATTCTGCATTAAACATTGCATAAAGATACAGGGCCTGATATTTAGAGCTGTAAGTAACTTAGCTGGATAGATCGTATCCAGCTAAGTTATGATGTATGTTTAGTGGCACAGTTAAGCTGCTGAATATATACGTATAACTAAGTGCTTAGCTGGATAAATTCTAACCAGCTAAGTCTAGACCTGCTGTCTGGCACATCAAAGTTAGCCATATAACTTATGCAGCTAACTCCAAATAAAGCTAGTTAGCCAGATAAGTTATGTGGCTAATTTGCTTTGCCCCAATCCTCCCATTACATGCCCACAACTTACGTGACTAGGTTTTTAGCTGGATAAATGAATTACGCGGCTATGCCGAGGCTGCTGAACGTAGGGCATATTCAGTGGCTGCTATTTAGCCGAATAAGTCCTAGTTATCTGGATATATAACGCTGAATGCATTTTGAATATCAGTCTTGTATTTAACTTTGTTTGACAAAGAAGTGAAATAATGTACCATCTGGGATGAATTTTAAGAGTTGCTTGCCTTAAAGACCCATATACTTGAGTATCTGGGCTGAGCACACGCAACTTGTATTTTAAATCTACCCAATTATGTGCGTTTGTGTGTGTGTGAGAGCAACCTAACGTGTGGGGGAAAAACGGACAGAGTTAGGGTGTGTCTGGGGCATCCTGGGGCAGGGCCAACATTTCTGAGCATAAATATAGATTTTAAATCCCATGCCCACAGTGCATGTCTGGTTCCTACCTGCGCTTATTTACTTCTGCTCTTGATGAGGTGTAAGTCTGAAGAAAACTCGTTTTTTGGGTTTTTTTTGTATTTACATTTTTATTAGCCAACGCAAAAACATTATACAAGCCATAAAAAGTTTCATACAGCTAGATCTCCTTGGAGACAATCACATTGTCCAGAATTCTTTCCCTACTATTCCCATCCCTACCCCCCCTCCCCGTCCCACAATGTACAACAGCAAACATACAGTTGACTAGGTGAGGAGTCCAGGTAAACTGGAGGGAGTGTAGACTAGAGAACCAGAGGGGTCTGGAAAACCTAGAGATAGACTGGGCAAACTGTTGGACTAACAAGACAAAATGGCTATCTCTTCACGCGCACATGTTTTAAAGCTGACAAATGCCCTAAGGAAGATATGTGGTGAACGTTTCCTTGGGTAACCGCTTAAAATTAGGAGCACACATACATGCCTTAGGGGAATTTTAAATCATACGTGCGCCTTTGTGAGGATGATTTAAAATTCCAGAATAGGTGGGCGCATGTGCACTCATTTTAAAGTTATCACCCCCATGTTCTAGTTAGTTATACACTGCCTTACTTAAACCAAAGTTCAACCCAAAGTGGTTTACGGAGAAATCAAATATACAAAAATACAATGAAAACCAATAACACATCAGTAATCTCAATATGCATCTGTTAAATACATTTTTCACTACACAATAATATATAATTAAAAGTAATAATGTACAATGAATTTACTGTAACTCCTGTTCTCTCAGGATGATGCTGCACTTCTTGATGCTCTTTCAGAGGACTTTTGTTCTACAGATCCAGCTGTATCGGCAAAAGCTGTAACATCTCAGCACCCAGCAAAGGTACAGTTCCAGGAGCCTGCACGTTCTATGCATTGTACATGTAGAGATGCATTTCAGCAGTTTTCAAAGGAAGGTAGCTGCCATATTTTTGTCATAATTGCTCCCTTTCTTTTACTCTCTCAATCTTGAGCACTATCGAGTTCAATGTTACCTTGGCTGTGCGTAGCTCACACTCTATAAAATCAAGCAGAAATCCTGTCACACTTGATCCCATGATTCTATCACACCAATAGACGACAAACTTGATTTCTTTGGATTTTGATTGTGGTGGAATAGCATGGATGAAATCATCTGAGTAGGATAGGGAAAGGGTGTCCCTCTAAGGGCTCTGCTTTGGGATATAAAGCCCTAAACCTCACTCTGGGCTTTTCTTTTTGCTTTGAAAGAGGTTTGTTGCAACAGCAGCACAGGAGACCCAAGTGTATTTCCTGGATTTTGCGCCTGTTCTTTGAGTTACCAAGGACTGGGGCTGCCACTGGAGCAGTAATCACAGCCTCCAGCAGGGAGAGGGATTCCTGCTCATTCCTCAATAGCAAAATCTTATCGGCTGACCAAAGGGGCTCAGCATGTGGTCTGTGCTTCTCAGTCAAAAGAATGTCAATGTGAGGACTGGGCTGGACAGGAAAGGGGGGGGGGGGTTAAACGTGGAGAAGCTCCCTGGTAGCCATGAGTAAAGACCCTGTGGTGCCTCAGACTTTCTCCCAGCATAAATGGATTTGAGTGAGGTTGAAGTAGATTCTGAATGGCCTTAAAGCTCAAAGAGTAGGAGGCAGCCATCTGTCCCCAAAATTAGGAATTCCAAGAAACTGCGTTTGGTTGAATTTCCTTGCAAATGTTAAAGCTGAGAGATCAGATTCTTCTATGGCTACTGTGAGCAACCATGTGTTTGGAGGAGCGGGTTTATAAATATTTTTATATATATAGATATATATATAGACTGCCAATAACCGTAAAAGATCACCCTGCATTGTAAAGCAGAAACTTAAGTTTATTTTTATTTTTTTATTTGTTCAGTTTTTTTGTAAGCTTGGGCTGACCTAATGGCTGAATGACAAAGGCCTGGGTTTGCTTTCTGGACCAGCTTTCTGCTCATCAGGCCCTGCAGAGGTAGTATACATAGCAATTGGGAAAGGGAATCTGTCATCACCCAACAGTAACACCTTCGAGTGAGATTCAAAATGGGTGGGACATTAAAAATGATTAATTGTAATCCTTTCTGTTGCACCATGCCAACCATGAAAATAACACTGCATGATTTTGGATAACCATTTCAGCATTGTACAGTTGAACTAAACTGATGTTTTCAATGAAGCTAGAGCACCTGTTGCAGTCATCAGGCATTCTTATAGCTGCTTCATCCTTAGTGATTTCATAACGTGTAGAGTGAATGATTTTGACGCCTGATCACAGGATACCAGTGGACAGTTGTAGTGCTTGATTTTTTTTTTTTCAGCCATTTTGTAAAGCAAAGTACTTGGTAAAAAAAAAAAAATGGTAGCTGTGTATATTGTATATTGCACTGATATGAGTTTAAAATGTAAGTTATTTGTGGTTTGCTTACACTTTGTGTTGAAGCGAATACTCACATTAGCTAAATATCATTGATCGTTTTTGAGTAAAGCTGGTATTTGTTCTGGATTTTTGATTTTATGAATTACTGTTTTTAATGTAGGACAAGAATAGCAAGGACATCATAATGCCTAAACCTCCCACTGAAAAACCCAGCAAACCCACCACTGAAGCAGCCACCAAACCCACCACTGAAAAAGTAATCAAGCCCCCCGCTGAAGCAACCACCAAACTCAACACTGAAAAAGCTACCAAGCCTGCCACTGAACAGGCCTGTAAACTAGCCATTAAGGATGACATGAAACCTAAGGACACTGCAAAGGTAGTGAAGGCTACATTTTGATGCAGGCTAAGTTCTCACACCCATACTTTGTATCATTAGTTTATCAAGGGAGGAGGGAAGTTACTGTTTTTGTTTACACCTTTAAGGGTATAGTGTAACAATTAGGTAAGCCATGTAGCTATTATTGCAATATGCTTCTTGAGAGAAGGGCCTAGAGGGGGAGATGAGCTGTTTGGAAGGAAATGTAGTCCATGCACAATGTTCTGAGAAAATATTAAAAAAATGGTTTTACAGCAGAAGTCCATGTGTGTATTGTAATTAAGTTACACCCAGTGAAACCTCATAATTATCCCAGTTGAATTAAATAAAACCCTAAAACTTGCTTTTCAGCCAAATTTATATAAAAAAAGAAGTCAGCTCTGTGAGCATCAGTTGTAAGTTCATGAATATTATATGTTCTTTGGCAGCCATAATATGAGTGTTGACCTGTCAGTTGCAGTTTGTGGTGTGAAGGAGAGGTGTACGTGATTATATGTATGGTAGAAAAATGACTGGATGTTGCTGTGCTACCCAATGAGTTTTCATTGTGGAGATTTCATTAATGATAACATAGATATGGTTTGTGTATTGTGATAATGCTGCAGTCTTTGAGATGTATTGTGTAGTGGAAGTATGCTGTCCTGCCCACAGATGCTTTCAGTATGGGCTGAGGAACTCATCTAGAGAAGCTTTATATTTGAGATGCATGGTCTCCAGGGATTTTGTATCAAAGGCTGAGATAAGGGCTTTGTTGAACAGTCTAAAGGTCTTCAGAAACTGCATGGCCAACAATATTGTGATAGTACAAACAATCAGGTAGTAAAGGATGACTTGGACAAGCTGGAAGGGATGGCTCCAAGCTCATGGTGTCTGTATTGGGCAGTTTCTCATAGGATAATCTTAATGGCCACCTGCTAAGCAGGAAATGAAAAGCACTTGACAGCCAAACTGATTTGAAATGGGCCCCTTGTGAGTGGTCCAGGTATCAGGATGTAGGAATTAAATCTCTTGAGTAGGGCCTGCCTAAGATTGCCCTGTTTTCATGCTTCATTGTGGGTAAAAAGGCCTGTGTGCATATTCTTCCCTGTTACTGGTAGCCAGGAGCTTAATAAAATTAATAAGGGTCAGAGGGTCTTTAATCTTCACAATGTCATTTTAGTTGAAACAGACTTATTCTTTGTCCTGAAGATGTCCATCGCAGAAACAGGCAGGCTCTGATCCTTTTCTTTTAAAACCAAGTCATTCTCTTTCATTTCAACACACAGTCCCTATCCCTCATCGCTTGAATGCTAAGAGGAAGGGATCCATAGGCTTGGTTTCTAGGAAGGAGTCCGAGGCAGATTTATGGGTTTAAATAGAGGAGATTTTCCTTCAGGTCTGGAGGAAGTCTCTTGCTTCTCTTGTTATGTCCCACACAAATACTTCACTAGAAAAATCTGATTTCAAAAAGCTCTATTAAGATTAATTTAACTGTGGTTAGTTTACCACATTCTATAGAAGGAAACCCGACTTTATGCAGCCTTTAGTTGTTGGGTGTCACATGGTCTTCACTTGAAGCCTCCAATAAAGGACCCCATAGTGCGTTAGGATATTAATGTCATCTTAACCAAACCTCCCTTGAGCTTCAAGACTCTTACAAATTCAAGTTTCTGACCTGGAAGGTTGCAGTTTTAGTGGAGATCATTTCAGCCCAGAGTCCATGAGCTCCAGGCCTTGGTGACATCCACCTTATGCTAAATTTTATCATAAAGGATGGTGTTTCACATCCATCCCAAACTTCAGTCTAAGGTGATATTGAATAGTCATCGTACTCAGTTGTCCTTTCAATATATTTTCTCTTGCTTTTATGCTCATGAGGGAGAATCTGCACCATACAAATGTGTTGCAAGAAAGCTGTAGCTTTCTATCTGGAGCAAATTTCTTGGAATATTGACCTAGAATTCAGTTTAATTTGACACTAACCAAACAGGAATTCCTGTGGAAAAACACACCATCCCTAATTAGCAGCAGATTGCATTTCTCATTGAATCCCCTTGCAGGATTAATCTTAAAGTCCTGCCCAAGCCTGTACCGTTGGGGTGACAGCATTTTTGGTTGCCAGTATAAGGACATCCTCCTTCGAAGAAATGTGCAAGGCTGCAATGTTGAGTGCCAAGCACTACTATCTTAATGTTGCCTCTCAGCAGGATCTCACATTTAGGCTATCAATACAAGGTCTATTCTCAAAATAAAGGCTAGCTTCTATCCTCCTGAGGACCTTTTCTGTTGGCTTTTTTTGTTTGTCTTCCTGTCATCTATTCCATGGTTCACTGAAACAAAAAAAAGAAATTAAATTTGTTGCTCAACTGTTCCTTTTTTTTTTTTTTTTTTAATTTTGAAGGCAGCTATGTGCAGCTGAGACTGCTTCTGATTTGAGAGAGAAAAATAATGTATATAATAATGGTTTTCTGCTTATGGAAGGTTAGTTGAGTCAAATAACATTTTTCTCCTCCCCTCTTGTGACTTGTCATTTATCTCTACAATCTTTGCTAATCCATCAAATGAATGGTAGTTGGGCCAGTGTCCAATAGGCCTCCTGCTGTGTATGCTCAAAGCTCTAGATTGGGAGTGGGAAAATCTTTTTGCCTTGGGATGACATTGGGCTATAGATATTGTGTGCAGGGCTTCTGGTTGGGAGTTGGAGATCCAAGAATCAGGGGAAGGGGCTGCATACGCCCCAGCCCCCCAGAGTCCATTTGCATGCTTAGAAACTATTTGAGCTCTGCTCAACCTCACATTAGTGTAGATATTCTTCTTTCTCTCTCTCTCCCTGCCCCCTTTACTCATCTTCTAACTGGGTGATTCTGAGCCACTACAACTGCTTCCTTTCCTGCTGCAAAGGATTGGCTCATTGTACTTCCTGGAACCAGTCAGTAATGAGAAACAAACAGCAGCCTGTGAAACGCTTCCTCCCTGTTTCTGCTCCAGAGCTGGGAGCACTGCTGAGGTCATAGCACTCACCCTGTACCAGCGCTGGAGGAGCTGGGGAGACAGAGGCAAGGGGGAGAGAGTTTAGGCCACAGCACCCAGAGAGTAGAGCTTTCTTTCTCTGGAGCCTTGGTAGCTTCAGTTAACTCAGAGTCTCCAGGTGAAACCCAGAGAGTTCCAAGCTATGCCCCCTTGAAGCTCTGGTAGCCCTGACTTCAGTCTGCCGCTTGATGCATGGATTCAGGCTCCCTTCTTGCATCCTGGATGAAAAGCTGATAGGGGCTGGATGTGGTCTGGAGGCTGTAGCTTGCCTACCTCTGCTTTCATGTTCGATGTATGTAAGCAGATAACTTGTGTGCATGTCTGTGTGTGTTTGCCTCTATTGTGGTGGTGCTATCAGAACAAATATTATGAAGTTTGTCTTCACACAAACTTTATTCCTATCACCTTGGGCTCTGCAAAACTTGAACTAAATCATTTTTTCTTATCTTGAACAAATTAATTGGTAATGCACAGTAGAATTTAATATTAGCAAAAAATGTAGTCAGAAAATTTGTAGCAAAATTATTATTCAATGTTGTTTATTGAGTTGTTTCTTTTTCAGGCAAAGGAACAGTCCTCCTCAGCAAAGCCAGATACCACAAAGACAAGTAAAAGCTAAGCATGTTAGGTAAGAGTCTTTCCAAATTAGGTACTAGTTGTAAGCTGCCCCTATCCTAAATACAGGGATTGAAGGTGGCGGTGAGTCCCATTTATGAGGTCTTGTAGTTGGTAAAATGACCCTTGATGGTAGGAATCAAAAACTGGCTGGTGGTTGTTTCCCAGAGCTGACTTATTTTTCTGAGATATAGTTCAATTTGGTAGAGAAGGAAAAAAAAAATCATTATCTGTTATGAACTTGGTGCTGCTTCTGAGTAATGAGTAAACTCAATCTCTGTTCCTGTCACCCCTCTCTCTTTCCCTCTAAGTGGGATTACAGAGTTCTCACTGCTAGGTGTGCATGTCCATTACCCAGCTCACAGGGAATATTCCTGGGGGTAGAGTAGAAGAGATCCCAGAGGGGGCAAGCCCACTTGGTCAGGTCTGGAAGCAGTTTGCTGCGTAGCCACCAAGCAAGGACTTTTGGGGCTGTTGCTACTGACTCTCATGAGAATATCACCAGATAGTTCAGGTAGGTCAAGACACACTGCCTTCTACTCATGGGGCACATCTAGGCAGTTACCGAGGAATGTGCTATACCAGGGAGGTGGTTGTCTTATCACTGATCCAAAGAACAATACTGGAAAAGAGGGTGACATCAAATAAGAGGTTGCTGTTACCAGTATTACTCTAGTACTGTCCTATTTAGACATCATAGTCCCTTGAGAACCCAGTGCTATCAGTCAAGAGAGTTTATCTTAATACCAGCAGAGTGCAATAATAAAACAACTTTTATTTTTTGTATAGATTAACACTAGAACAAACCGAGCTTTCTGAATTCCAAAGGGGAAAATTGTGCTTTTCTCAGCATGTCCTTAATTCATGTGGCAGCAGATAAGATAAATGGCTGGTTTGATGCTCTTTGTCTTCCATGTGTGACTCCCAGATGTTGACAGAGCTATTAATCTCCTCCTCCTCCTCCTGCTGTTCTCCTTGCTTTCTTTCAAGAGCCATGGTTTTGTTCCTTTTTTGTGTCACATTCATGCACTATTTTGACTGGTTGTATTCTAATTACTTCTGATTTTCTTAATGATGTATGATGTTACCTAAAGATTACAATCAGTCATGTTTTGTTATAACCATGTCTTTTCTGTGCTAGTTGAAATTAAATATGTTTGGAAAACTTAGATATCTTGTAGCTGTGTTTATGTATGTGGTCCTACCTAATTTTGATAGGACTTTTTTTTTTTTTTTTAAATCTATCAAGGCCTTGCTGTAAAACTTTTTTATATATTGCAGCTGTATCTTTCCGTACGAACATTTGATCATTAGGATCCATTAACCACCAGCTCTGATCTAATTTTTTTGTGTTCAAAGATACAGGCCTTTCATACTGTTTCGAGACTTTTTTGCTTTTTCTTGCTGATCTCAAGATTTTCCTGCAGTCATTAGAATCTGAGTTGCTTTTGCTGTCTGCAGAGGATTCTGGGAGTGCACAGACTCCAGCAACTGAGCACAAGATTTTGGGGGTTTGGGAGAGTTCAAAGAAACAAGGACAAGGGGGGTCTCAAAGTCCCAAGTTTCTATCTGGATTCCTCTGCCATGGGTGACACCAGAGAAACTCTCTGCATCCACTGCTGCTTTCTCCAAACTCTTGCACTCTGTAGGAACTTCTCAGAAGATCTGACTACACCCATTACTACTTGATGAGAATCTGTGATGTTCACCCGAAGGGGTACATAAGTGAGAAAAATTTAAGGGCAAAAGGGTCTTGCATAATAATGTGACAGATATCCCTTTCATTCAGTCAGCGATTAAGAAGAAAAACTCAGAAATAAAACAAACCTTGTAAAGTAGGTATTCTGATCTAATTATTCAGATAGTTATATGAGAGGAGATTTGGAGGAAAAGTCCGTAAAACATTATTAGCCAGGTAAATTAGAAAAAGCCATTTCTATCCCTAGGAGTGAGTAGCAAGAAATACATCTACTTTTCTTGGGATCTGCGTGGTATTTGGGACCTGGACTGGCCACTATTGGAGACAGAATGCTGGACTTGGTGGACTGTGGTCTGACCCAGCATGGCATTTATTATGTTCTTATGAGGCGCGTTTTACAGAAACTACAAGCGTTTTGTGGTAAAGAATTTTGTCAAATGTGTAATTTTTTTTACATAAGTAGAAGTTGGGATCTTGTTTCTCTTATCCGACTAACTTTAAAGATATACTTGATAGTGCAGCTACACCATTGAACATAGCTGGCTAACTCAGCTCCTCCCAGCTACACCTCCAGAATGCCCCTAACTTAATCAGGCTAAATTCTAGCCTCCTATCTCATTAGCCTGCTAGAATTTAGCTGGATATGTGCCCAAATATTAATTTAGCCGGCTGAATGCTTTTGAATATGGACCTGGTTATATTTGTCCATGTGAAAAATGGTAAAAAAATCACTGTAAGAACTTTGGTTTTTTTAGCCAAGTATCTCCCAAACATGAGACTTGTCAACAGTTACTATTTGGGAGGGTTGGGGACTTTTTCTCCCTAATATTCACACGCCAGAGGCCATAAAGATTTTGAGTGGCTCAAGCCTATATCGAGAACGTCAGCACAGATTAAACTAGAAAGAACTTGGAGACGTACGTGTAGATGAAAAAAGGCAAAGTTCAGGTACAAATTCACATTTTAATGTACTTGGCAGAGCCGAAAAAGATATTTGGAGCAAGCAAGAGGGCACTCCATTTATGCAGTCCACCCTGGCTGGAGGCAGGCTCCAAACACGGAGCCATACAAATAGTTTTTCCCCTCTGACGCAGACCACAGTGTGCGCCGCACAGAAAGAGCGGGAGAATGTTGAAGGTGGGAGTCCACTTGGTGCCCTGGGATTTTCTGCTTAGATGGTTGAGAATGAGTTCAGCTGAACTTGAATGACTTGTTTTCAAACACACTGCCTGATTCACGAAGGCTTTTCTCCCATTCTATGTCTTTGGGAAAGTCCCTGGATGAATTAGGCCCACAGCTTGTAATAATATTGTATTCTACAGACCCAGCTTTCAAAGACTTTACCTTTTTCTTTTTTTTGTGACTTTTCTATAGGTTCTCATTGCGTGAACATTTTTTCGGAGGATGAAGATCACTTTTGAGGAAGACGAGCTCCTACTGCAGTGGGTTATTTGGGATAGCTTCTGAACAGTGGTATTAGCTGGAGGTTGTGCACATTAACAAAAAAATACAAAAAACTGCTATTTTTCTAGCTGATCATTTTCTTCATTATTAAACTGTTTATTTCCATTTGTTATTTTCTTTAGTTTTTAGAGGGAAAGGATGCACTATATTTGTAATAAATGTATATCACCAGAACTTGCTTATGGCAGGAGTAAACTTGCCCTGTAAAGTTTTGGATATGTCTCTTGCAACAATGACTAAAATACTCAGAATTTCCTGAGCAGCCATTATCCTCTACACATGGGATTTACATGCCGAGAACGCAGTCTCTAGTTGGATAATTTAGCTGTTTTTGCCCTGTAAACTCCCTGTCTGTGAGAGAGGATTTGAGCTGGGCCCTCTGAATATAGTTTTCTTGATGTATGCTTGCAGGTTTTTTTTTTTTTTACATGTAAATAATATTCATGCTGTTTGGAATTGTCTGTCTTTGTGGCTAAGGTGCATTTGGTACTTCCTTGGGTGCAGCGCTGATGTTGAAGTCTTGCATCCAGCATTAATGTTAAGCAGGTGGTATGGTAATTTGTTGGAAATGCACATGCCCTAATCTTGGGAGCCTGATCCCTCTCTAGACAGTGCCTTTCTGTACCGCAAACTGTAACCGTGCTCCACTTTTGCTCCCTCACCTTTCAGAGAGTGAAACAGTGCATCATTCTGTAGCGGTCACTATTCAGGCTGATTTTGAAAGGGTTTAGGAACCTAACTTTGGGAGTTAAGCCCCCTAAATTAGCCCTTTTGAAAGTTTACTAGGGCTCAGTTCCTAAATTTGGGCTCTTACGTTTCACCGGGCTCCTAAAAGGTAGGTGGCCACAGGAGCGGAGATCATGCAAGGGGAAAAACATTAGGAGTTTAGCTGGGATTCTCACCTGACAACTAACTTTGGGGTAGAAATCTAGGCACATGAATAGTGGGACTAAAATGTAAGTGAATTTTCAGCTGAAAATGGATGCTCCTAAGTTTAACCAAAAATAAAATAGAGGCCTAACTTAGATGCCTAAATTTAGGGAGTCTGCCTTTTTTTTGACCACTATATGAAGATGCCTCCATTATTATTAGCGGAAGCTTAGGACTGCAAGAAACTAGGTCTGGATACCAAAAATAATCACAGTTTGTTTATCAGTGAGAAGCATATTTCATTAGCTACAATTTACATCCGTCTGTTCTAGGAGCAAAAGATGAGTCTGTGGTGCACACTAATAAAAAAATAAAAAATAAAATAAAAGATATTAGAATGTTAAAATTTGTACTAAAGAGTTTGTCATGTTTTCTTCATTACATTGATGATGCTGACCATTAAAACATTTTAGTAACAAAGTAGTCGTCGCAGCCTGCCGCTAAGACTCTCCCCAGATGGGGCACACAGCCTGCTCACCTGTGCAGTTCAATGCTGCCAAACCAGGTGGCTTTTACTTCTGAGTCCCGCTGGTCATCGAGCCAGCTACCTCCTCCAGTACCTGGCACTGTCCCACAGTCACGCTGCCTCTGCCCTTCATGTGGCTCAGCCATCTCCTTCCTCCGGCAACTGCTCATGGCAGTGCTGCTGGGGGTCGATGCAGCAGGCGAATGTTTTTGTTACATGTCTGGGCATTTATTCTCTCCTTCCTGCCCTTGAGGCTGTCGCTTCTCTAGTAGTATGTAACAAAGGATACAGGCAGAAGGTTCCAGCAAGCTTTATTCTGCACACAGCCGTAGCACACAGGCAGAGCCCCCGCTACCCATGGTCTTGGTTCTCAATTTCTGCTGAACACATTGTGGTTTCTCTATGCTGTCTGCAGCCCTAGGGTTGGTGGCTTGGTCCAACTAAGAGTGGCTGGCCGAGTTGATGATGGCTGAGATTGCCAGCCTGTGTTGGACCAGGCCCGTAATTTGAACCTGAGTCTTCTGTATGGCTGCAAACTAGCTAGCCAGTCCAGAGAGATTTAAAAAAATGAAACAGGTTAGAGGCATAATAAATCTGTTGTATTCCGGGGCTGTACACTGCCATGCAAAGGACCTGTGCTCGATACCCATCAGATCTGGCGTGCCCCAGGTCAGCCAGCACTAGGTTTGCTGCTGAGGAAGGAGTCCCAGTCATTGCTCAAGGATGGCAGAGAGTGGCTAAGCTGACGGCCCAGAGGCAGACCTGGTGCATATCCCCCCCCCCCCTCCCTTCTTCTGCTGAGCACTGTCATGACAATGATGGAATTGGGAAAGAATATATAAACAGAGGGAAGAGTCCAGAATAGCGTGCATGGTGCCCATTCCCAACCCTGATTCCAGTTGGGCTGGAAGCCCAAAGGAGCAGGAGAAAATTTGCTGGGCCAATACAAAAATTGTATTCCAAAATGTGTAAAAATGTAGTAATGGCTAAAAGGTGAAATTGTTTAGTGGAAGTGTGGTGAGATCCCTACCCAGCTGCCTGCCTCCATATTTATTTTTGACCCATAGCATGGACACTGATAACACAGGATGTGAAACCATAAAGCAGGTGAAAACCTTTTGTATGCAACATCTGGTCAGCGCTGCTTATCTGCTCCTCCCCCAGCCTTTGCCCAGTGGAGCAAGCATAGAGATGCCAGCTCCTGTAGCCCATGCTCTAGCTTCCTGCAGGATGTGCATGTAAGACGGCTGTATGTAAAACCAAGACGAACAGACATGAAATCATGAGTGTGTTTACTTGTCGGTTGCAACTCTTGCTTTATTGGTTAGTCAGTGACAGGGAAAGACTGTCAAGTGTGTAAGAGCTAAGAGAGCCCAAGGCTCTGATAGGGAGATGACAGAGCCTTTGTTGGGGAGGAGCTCCTGGCACTCATGCTGGTGGGGGAAATGTCCCAGTGAAGAGGCAGGGTGAACTAGCCAACAGGACCTGGAAGGCCATCTGTATCCAGGAGGTGATTCTAGATCCAAAAGAGGGTCAAATTTTTTTTTTGGGGGGGGTTCTCCCTGCATAGGTAACTGTGAATAAAGGCTCACAGTGTCATAACCCAAGAGGGTTGCTCTGATTGAGCTGCAACCCAAACGAACAAGAGGAAACTGCTGGACCTCAAATATAATGAAAAGAAAATCTCCCTGATTCCAGCTCTTTGTGCCATATTTATGCTTTTGATACACTGGTGTGATACATTAGGTTCTAAAGAGGTTCAGTATACCAGCTCTTTGATTTATACAAAAATGAAACCAAATGCTAACACTCAGATCCATATTGATGAGAATGACTAAATGGGTGGAGCGTTCAAAACTTTACACATGAACATCTACTCAAGAATGAATTAGAAAGGTAAAAGGCAAGATTGTCTTCTTGTTCATTTTATTTACCAACTAAATTATATTTAAACAAACGTTTTGGTAAATTACCTGTTCTGCTGACCAGAAGTCCTCCATGGGACTCCCAGCAAAACTTCCTTCACACTTAAATACTCAAAAATATTGTATTTTTTTCAGACTTGTTTTTTGAGAACATCTATCTTTATGGATTCTTATTTTTAGGGTCACCTGGGTTAGGTACATTGGTTATAAAACTTTATCTGTTTGGGCCTTTTATGTTAATAATTTCATGTGATTTAACTAATTTATTTGATTTATATTCTGCCTTTTGACACTTCAAAGCAGATTACATTCCAGTACTGTAGGCATTTCCCTATCGCCAGAGGCCATACAATCAAAGGGCCTCATTTACTAAGCATTTTTCCTGTTGTCTACTGTGAGTCATTGGGGTAGCAATGTCAGTAAAGCGTTTATTCTCAACTGCTGGTAGGGTTGAAAAACCCATGGGTATGAACAGAAACTTAGAAGTTTATATCCATGGGGGTCATTGGGGGTGGTCTGTTCAGTGGTTCCCAACCCTGTTGGATTTTTCAGGATATCCACAATGAATATGCATGAGAGAAAATTTGCATGTTATGGAAGCAGTGCATGCAAATTTTCTCTAATATATATTCATTGTGGTTATCCTGAATACCTGACGAGGGGGTCCCCAGGACAGGGTTGGGAACCACTGGTTTAGACCATGGTTCTGCTGGCTGAAGAGCCAGGTCTTCAGTTGGCAATGAAAAATCATGCAACCAGGGACTCAGAAAGGGAGAGGAGGGAAGTGCTGCTCCCTTGCAAGGTATATATCTTGTTTTTTTTTTTCTCAGCCAGAGTCTTGAGGGGTGGCGTGTTTGGGTTCAGTGCAGATTTCAGCTGGGGTGATAGCCCATCACATTTGTCAGAAAAGCAGGGCCAATGCCCTTTATTGCTTTGAATGTAAGAGAAGATTTATATGTGGAGAAATAGAGAGCCAGTACTGTAGGGAATATCCCAGTTCTTGCTAACAGGACAAGCAGCTATGATGGATTCTCTGATGTTAGCCAAACAGGCCAATGTGTATTTTCTATCTGCAGCTAAATACAGATATGAGAGAGAAATTTTGCAGTTGCTGAGTACATGACCAGCTTGACAGATTTACAGGGCCTGCCCGCCTTGATGGAGCCAATGAGACCAAGTGAAACAAAAGGACAATTGGTGCTCTCTGACCAGAACACTAGGGGCCTCTTTCTATGGCTCTTGAGCCACTCACAGAGCAGATCTTATCAGTTCACTGTCAGATGTGAACAACTGGCAATTGTCATGCTGACTGCTCCCTGAACCTGTAGAAAGAAACAAAGGACTTGGAAAGGAAATGTGAAAAACAGCCTATTAAAACCTTAATTGTGTATTCATCTGACTATCCATGAAGCTGCTGAATTATGCATAGGTAAGCCCCTAAAAGTAGCAGGGAGCAAGCACTGGTGGTTGGTCGATGGTTACCCATCCAGAAGAAAAAGATAACCCATCCGACTGCTGCTACCTCCCCCTGCCTTGCCTCCCTGCACCCTGGGCAGAAGCAACTTGCAGAGTCAAGGGCACAGCAGAGCTGGTCCTGCACCCTACAGCTGAGACGGGAGAACTGAACAACCCCTGGCAGAGGTTGCTCTCTCTAGTTCCATGCTAAAGACCCGAGAAAGGGCTGAGACCACCAGACCAAGGATCCAGAGAGCATGTGTCACTGCAAGTCCCGTATTGGTAAGAAACTGTGGGCTCCAATCCTGGTTTAGTGGGTTATAAAGTTAAGGCTCTTTAGCCCTTTACATATGTAATGCCAGGCTAGAGGGATGCAATACTAGCATTAATTCTGTAACTTGATAAGCATGTTTTTATAACTTTGTTTTTGGGTTTGTTTTTGGTTTCCCTAATAAGTACTGTGCCTGTATTAGTATCCTTATGGTAGTCCCAGAATAAATAAGATTTTACTCAGACAAATGCTCAGGATGTGTATCTCATTAATTTGAAGGGTTGTTGGAAAAAGGAAGCAGTAGGCAGGGGGACAAAACCCAGAAATCCCCCTAGAGTACAGAGATATCAGGCGAGGTGAGGACCAGTCCCATTTTCTGGTGGTGATTTTGCCGGAAGAGTCTGAAAGTCTGTAATTAATTATCTTTGAAGGTAGGCCCACATCAATGGCATTATAGTAATCTATGTGGGCAAAATTGCATGATTATTTTACATCAGATTCAGGCCGAGGGGTTTTTGTATCATCTTTCCATGAACTCACTTCACTTCCTATGACCCTATGCACGTGATTGAGGTGTTTCTGGAAAAAAATTAAAATCGGGCTATCGTATAGAAAATTAGTTCCTATGCCATGTGGTCAATAGAATTTAGAGATCCCTTCTGTGGATCCTAAAAAGGGAGAGATAGCATGAGGCCAAGGAATCCCCTCCCTGGGTCGTAGGATAACAGAGGAGGGGTAGGCATGTGGGGTTGAAGGATTTGTGCTACAGAAACTAAAGTGTGAGAGTTCATGGAGCTAAGATATGAAAACCCCTTCCCCCAGCACTGGTGCAAGTTAAACTTGCAGCCCACTTCCCCCCCCCCCCCCCCCCCCCCCCCCTTTCCTCTGAGACTTATCTACTGGCAGCAGCTCCAGCACAGCACTTATCTCCTCCCAGCAGCAGTGGCTCTGACACATGCACTCCTTCTTGACCGTTTCCTCAGCATCTTTCTCTCTTTGCCTCCTGCTTAGCATCTTCCCCCCCCCCCTATATCTCTCCCCACCAACAGTATTCTCCTCTGTCCCCTCCACATCTAGCATACCAGCATCATCTCACTTGTTTCCCTTTCCACAGTGGCAGCAATCCTCTCTCTCTCCATCTTCATCCACCCAGCACCCTCTTTTTTTTTTTTTTTTTTTCTCTCAATCTCTAAAAAAAAAATAAACACATTTCTATCTACTCTCTATGCTGCCACTTGGTCTTTACACTCTCCACCTCTACCAATCCAGTCCTCACCCACCCACTCCCCTCTTTTTACCCTCTTCCATACTTACCCACCATTCATTTCTCTCTCTCTGCCTAGCTGCCTCCTGCACTGCTTGGCAAGATAGGCTCTGCTGGCAGCCCTGGGCCGCCTTTCTCCTCTTTGGCTGCTATTTGGATGGGCTCTGGCAGTTGTCAGGGGCTTGGTGCTGGCAGAAGTTTGCCACCCCTACCTCCAAAGATATTGTGCTCTTAGCAACCATTTAGTTCACCAAATGAAAACTCCTGCCCTGCCCTCTCCACTGTCATGCACCCAAGAGTGCAGGAGAAGACAGACAGTGAGTGTGGCTCCTCTCTGAGCTCTGGGCATGCAGAGTGAGTAGGGCAGTAATGGCAAACCCCCCTACCCAGGACTGCACAGAGAATATGCGTCTGGTGGGAGGGAACGATCCATTTCTTGGGCTGGGGCAAAAGAAATAGAGATCCTGTGACTGAGGAATTCATAAGAACATGCCATACTGGGTGAGACCAAGGGTCCATCAAGCCCAGCATCCTGTTTCCAACAGTGGCCAATCCAGGCCATAAGAACCTGGCAATTACCCAATCACTAAGTCTATTCCAGGTTACCATTGCTAATGGCAGTGGCTATTCTCTAAGTGAACTTAATAGCAGGTAATGGACTTCTCCTCCAAGAGCTTATCCAATCCTTTTTTAAACACAGCTATACTAACGGCACTAACCACATCCTCTGGCAACAATTCACTTCCCTGTGTCCTGCAAGCAGAACGTGAGAGAGTAGTTGGACAGGGTTCCCTTCCCCAGGAACTGACAGCATGACAGGTGAAACTTTACAAAATATCACTTCCATGGTTTTGCTTGAATTTTTACCAGTGATTAATAGTTACAGGTTTTGCAGGAAAAATGACTACTATAACCTTTTCTCATAGATACTATGTTTATCCTGTATTATTATGAAAATAACTTGCAATAAATGCTATTTAAAATATATCCCATGGCCATTTATGTTTATTTACAGTAAACATTGAATCAGAACAGTCTAAAGCAATGTTTATTATGCAGAGCTGTCCCAGATACCAATTTTGTTTAAGATCCTCTGTTCTGAATTCCTTAATGGTGGATCTATATGCCATAAGCAGTCCATTGAGGTCATACAATTAATTTTCACACTGTGATCTTATTTGTTTGTAGTTAGTGAAAACATCTTGTAAATAAAATGGAAAGCTACTCTTTGCACAGACATAAAAATCAACCATTGATGAATTTTTCCAAATGCAAGACTTTACAAACACAGCTCATCAAATACATATAATTTTAAAATGCTTATTTGTAGCCATGTCTCAGCAAAATTTCCAAAACTCTATGAATCAAAAGTCAGTCATTATTATAGGGAGAAAGCATGCTGGCCATCTGCATGATCATATATTTGTGTTGCTTAATAACCACCTATGGGAATTCATGATATAATGAATATTAAAAAAATAGATACACCTCAGAAAAACTGCCTTATAAACCCAACTTTATTTCTAAACATATTTCCTTCTGGCAACAAAAAATAAACAAGCAAAGACTTGCATACCAATTCTTAGGAGTGCTTTACTTTTCTTCCAGCACCGCCTTGTTGGTTATTGGTACTATCCATCATCTTCTGCAGGCTGCAGTACTCCGTAGCTACCAAATGCAAGTATCATCTACAGGTACAGGATACTGCCACCTGATGGCACTGCTAGATCCATAGGTTTTCAGGGAAAACATTATTCTAGGTTTTATATAAATCTATCTTGAAAATGTGGTTGCTATTAGTTTACATCTATGCACCCGTATTCATGTCAGCCTTTTTCTTATTACTGTAAGGGTTTTGATTCAGATACAAACTGTTTGTTATTTCTGCAAGATTGAATAAAAAGATTTGAACTGAAAAAAGAAAATGTGATTGCTGTTGGTTGAATGATTCTGGAAATAATGTCTGCACAGATAGACAAAGCAAAAATGTAAGCAATTTCTTTTGTTTTAGGGGGAAAAAAACACCAAAAATCATTCCCATATCATAAATATTTTAACCCCCAAAATAATTCTAAGTCCTAATTTAAAAAAAAACACACATCAGATAAATTATTGTCTTCATCTCTATAGTTCTGTATTCCATTTGTCTCTCATTTTCTCTATTCTAAAGTTGTTAGATACAGCCCACACTGAACCTCTTAAAGCTGCTAAATCTATTTGTATCCACAATACAGGGCCACTACGATGTTTCTGTACAGCAAATCTTGGGACCTAGTTATTTGAAGTCCATGTCTTCACTGGTTTATTCTTTCAAATGTGGACCTGTGAATTCAAAATCTGGTCCGTGGTCTCCCAAACAGGTCTGAATCTCAGGGTAATCAAAATACAAAATTAATATGGATTTTATACCAAATATATGCGAATCTCATGAATATTTACTGTGAATACCCTGTAAACCATAATAATATTAGGCTAGGGCTCAGGTTACCAGAGCATATTGTTATTTTCAGCTATTAAAAGGAATCAGAGATGGGCAAAAAATCACAAACACAATCCATGCCCTCCATCATGGGTATTTACCGTGGGACAGGGTTTGGTGGATCACAATCTGTGATCACATTAAAGCGGACTGGGAAAATCAGGGGATAAATAACTTTCAGTGACTTGCTTATTTATGCCCCCGTTTTCCAAATCGTTTTTACTTCACAATCTGCTTGCAAACTCCAGATGGAAGTAGGCTGTTTTTGCAGGAAAAAGTTTCCCTTAAATTTTGTTGTTCTCTAGCCATGTTTTAACTCTGTCAAAATTTGTGTCCATCCATCGTATATTTTCTTCAATAGTTTCTTTTGCTTGTTGAACACAGCGTAGCTGAGAACCATTTTCTTTCAGGGAGCCAAAGAATTCTTTCACCTGGAAATAAATTATTTATGATTAGTGAGGGCTAGCCCTTGAAGTATCAAGTTGGTAAAAACATTTTTCAACTCAAACTAGATTTATGTTTACAGGTAATATTTGTTTAGTCAGGAGCAATTATCTATGCATAGATAAAGTGCAACAAACTGCAAACCAGTATGCAGTATGATTTAGAGCAGTGGTCCCCAGCCCTATCCTGGGGGCCCACCAGCCAGTCGGGTTTTCAGGATATCCACAATGAATATGCCTGAGAGAAAATTTGCAGTGCATGCATATTCATTGTGGATATCCTGAAAACCCGACTGGCTGGTGGGCCCCAGGTTCGGGTTGGGGATCACTGATTTAGAGCAAAGAATCGGGAATCAAAACTACTACTGCATCATCAGTTCAGATTTCACCTAGATTAGTGTGATCTAGAATTAATTACTGAGGCCTCTAACGTGAACATTTGGAGATATGCAAAAAATGATATATTACACTCACAGGAGTAAATCTCTAGGTAATACAGCCCATTATCCCCTTAGCCAAAATATATTTTTACAGCATAAGAAAAAATGCTGCAAGTGGAATATCTCCAGCTGTTTAACATTGATATGGCTCAGGAATTTTACAGAATTGTACTTCGTGTACCCTGCTGCAACTTAAGGGCATTACTCTCACTCCCTGCCTTCTTTTCACTTTTGAGTAGTGCATATGATCTAGCAACAAAAAATGTGCTAGCAGGCTGGATCTAGCAGTTGTGACCCGGCTTTGCCTGTCATTAACATTTGCCATCATGGGCAGTGGGAGAGAAATTTTGTCCTTTGGCATCCTCCCCTAGTTTTAACCCCAACTTTCTGTGGGAGGCTCCCGTGGGCATGCTCAGTCTTTAGAGAGTGAGGAGGTTGAGAGGAGATTTTGGTAGGTCTCTGCTCTCCAGTCCAGTGGAGTGAAGATTAATGGGTAGGGAAGGGATAGAGAGAGAGGAGGAGAAGGAGTAGACATTCTTGATGGTCACTGCCTCAACCCTAGGGGTCTTTGACTGGAAGGAGGAAAAATAATTTGATTTTTATCTTGCTACTGAAGAGGATTTTTGAGCAGATTGATCAGTCTGGAAGAAAGGGCGTCCCATTGGTATCCAGGACTGCAGCAAAGATCTTTTTGCCTGAGCAACCAATTGAAAGCAAGGGTAAAGAGAAGAGTTCAGACTTCTGAAGAGAAGTCTTGAAGAGAGTTTGGACTATAGTTTGAGATTTTTTGACTTGTTGAACCCTGTTAGGATTTTGAATGTGGGGACTTTTCCATCTTTTTGCCTGGTTTATGCTTCCTCCCCTCCCACCCTTTGGGGAGGGGATTGGGGGGGGGGGGGAAGATGCAAAATGGATAAGGAAACTGATTTTTCTAACTTATCTTTTTGATTTTAATCATCTTGGCCTGGATTCTTATTTTTAAATTGAATAAAATCTTAAGTTTGAACACCAACTGGACTCTATTGGTTTATTTTTTTCTGCTCTGCTTCTGGTGAATGGATGGCTAATATTGGGCATTTTTGTTGTTATTCTTCTCCTGGCTCCTATTTTGGGTTCTCTTACATCTGGTAAGCATCAAAGTGTGCATAGTGCCAGAGTGAGTGTGTACAGCCCATTCAGAGGTACAAACATTGCCTGTCATCCTGCTCTTCAAGCGCATTTTGACCATAAGACGTGATCTATATATTAATCATATAATACACAGATGCAGAACCCTTTCTTAAACTATCCATAAGAGGGGAAAACACATATAACAGGCTTTAGAGGCCATGGTTGTGAGAGGGCGTCCAGACTCTCTCCTTCTCTGCTACAGCTGAAAAACCACGAAACCTTGGCATTTACTCTTTGCCATCAGATCCACCTTAGGAGCCCCCCCAAAAAAACCTGGAGTTGAGAATTGCAAAGGCCTCTTCTGCCAGCTCCAAATCCACCTTTGGACAATCTGGAATCTTGGATACAATTTTGCAATGGCCTTACCGACCTGTCTTGTATCCAGTGTATCCCATTCTACTGAGACCAAAGCTTTGGCCATCCTATGAAATGGAAAAACCTTTGCAGTACCCCTAAGACCCCCTAAAATGGGATCTTCAATCCCAATTCAGAACTCAGTATTGCTGAAGAACCCAGTTCCTGTTTAGCACTCACTGACACGGAAGCAGTCAATCCCCATTCAGTGTTGCGTTCTGAATGGAGATCAGCTGCTTTACCTGGAAGTGAAGTTAATAAAAATAAGCACTTAGGATTCAGTGCAGCAGTAGCAGGTATGAACCTCTCCTGCTCCCACTCTGCTTTCAGGATATTTTTGGAGGTGGGTATGGAATTTTGTGCCACGGTTTTTTTGGGTAAGGAATAGAACCAGTACTGTTTTGCCTCTTCTATTTTGTAAGATATTGGTGGCGCAGTGCTTAGCTGCTAGGGATTATTTTGCAAGTTTTTCAGCTATCTTTAGAATAGCTCCTTTTTCTGGCTAGAGATAGCAAATGTTGCTTACCCTGTAACAGGTGTTCTCCCAGGACAGCAGGATGTTGGTCCTCGCATATGGTGACATCATCAGGATGGAGCCCAATCATGGAAAACTTCTGTCAAAGTTTCCAGAACTTTGACTGGCCCCTACTGGGCATGCCCAGCATGGCACTTAACCCTGCAGCCAGCAGGGGTCCCCCTTCAGTCTTCTTTTTTCAGCGCAGCAGTAGCCTCGCGGTAAAGGAGCTCTGAAGAGATTCCTGACAGGAATTTTCCTCACGGAATTACTAAAAGTTAAATTGCCCCACAGGGGTCCCTCTAACTTTTCTCTGTCCACGGTACTCCGGTAAGTTTTTACCCATCTTCCGTTGATTACCGTCGAGTTTGGCCCTCGTGGCCTACTGGCCGTCGACCGTTCTGCGGCTCGATTTTTTGCCATGGCGTCGGGGTTCCGTCAGTGCCCGGACTGTACCCGCACCATGTCTATCATAGACCCTCAAAGTCTGTATAATGTGTCTAGTACGCGAGCACGATGTCTTGACCTGCACCAAATGTGCCCTAATGACACCGAAGGGTCGCAAGGCCAGAATGGAGAAGATGGAACTTCTCTTCCGTGCTCAAACCCCGACTCCGCGCCAGCATCTACCACCGACCGGTGACTGACCGGCATCGATGACTTCTCGGCCATCGATACCCTCTACTCCCCCTCAGGATCGAGGGGATCGCAGGGAGAAACATCACCAATCAACACCGAAGGACTCGGACCATCGAGGGAGCGAAATCATCGACCTTGCCATCATCCAAGCTGCTGTCGAAGAAACCCCGTCCAGGAAAGGCACAGACCATTCCTGCGACCGGGTCACCGAGGCAACCCTCACCCGATCGGGGATCAGGAGCTGCGACTCCACCTTTAACAGTGGTCCCTCCGGCTTTGCCTCTGCCTTCTTCTTCTGTTCCAGAGCTGGGGCTGCTTGCTCCAGGTCTCCGAGAAGAACTGGACCAGATGGTTCAGGAGGCCATCGACAAGGCAATGCAATGTCTTCAGGTTCCTCCGGCACCATCTGTGAACCGATCATCGACCAGATTCCGGCAGCGCTGGCACCGCTGCTCTCCAGGATGGAAGTGCTAATGGCCGCCTTTCCACCGAGGGATCCCGGGTCTCCAATGCCCTCCCCACTGACAGCATCATCGGGAGGAGAAACACCATTCCGCATCCCTCCATTGGGAGTTCTGCCTCAGCCATCGATGCCGATATGTCTGTCAGCGCCACTGAGTCATCGCAAGTACCTGAGATTTCTGGTAGGCCCCAAGCACTATCAATACAGAGTGCTTCCATTCCGCCTAGTGTCTGCACCACGGGTCTTTACAAAATGCCTCGTAGTCGTCGCAGCCTTCCTCAGGACACAAGGTGTTCACGTCTACCCCTATCTGGACGACTGGTTAATCAGGGCTCCACTCAGCAAGCTGCTCTGTCGTCCCTCAATCTAACCTTACACACTCTAATTTCGTTAGGATTTCTCGTCAATTATAACAAATCCTACTTAGTTCCATCTCAAACCTTGTCGTTCATTGGGGCAGACTTGGACACCTTACAGGCAAAGGCTTTCCTGCCTCGACAACGAGCACCGACTCTCCTCTTGCTCACCAGCTGCAGTCTTAACACGCTGCGACTGCACGCCAATTTCTCGTCCTCCTGGGACACATGGCGTTCTCAGTCCATGTCACACCAATGGCCCGCTTGGCCATGAGACTCATGCACTGGACTCTGAGGTCTCAATGGACTCAAGTTATTCAGCCTCTGTCGGTCATTGTCCATGTCACTGGCTCACTCCATCTGTCTCTCGCCTGGTGGAAAAATCAGACTAATCTCCTCCGGGGATTTCCCTTCCAGGTTCTGAATCCTCAAATCTTTCTTACCACCGATGCGTCCAACCTCTGGTGGGGGAGCCCACGTAGCCAATCTGCACACACAAGGATCTTGGTCTCCAGAGGAAGCCAAACACCAAATTTCCTGGAGCTTCGAGCAATAAGATATGCTCTCAGGGCTTTTCAGGATCGCCTCTCAAATCAAGTCATCCTAATTCAGACGGACAACCAGGTGGCCATGTGGTACATCAACAAGCAGAGAGGCACAGGCTCCTTCCTTCTGTGTCAGGAAGCTGTGCAGATTTGGGCAGAAGCCCTCTCCCATTCGATGTACCTCAGGGCCACCTACTTGCCGGGAGTGGACAATGTGCTGGCAGACAAGCTGAGTCGCGTCTTTCAACCGCACAAGTGGTCTCTCAACCCCTCGGTAGCAAACTCCATCTTCCAACAATGGGGATATCCTTGGATAGACCTCTTTGCGACTCCTCAAAACCGCAAAGTGGAGAACTACTGCTCTCTCATTCACAGCAAACACTCTCAGCCCAGAGACGCATTTTCCCTCTCATGGGCAACCGGTCTGCTCTATGCATTCCCTCCACTTCCTCTTCTCTCGAAGACTCTCGTGAAGTTATGTCAGGACAGGGGAACCATGATCCTGATAGCACCTCACTGGCCACGCCAATTTTGGTTCTCAATACTACAGGATCTCTCCATCCACAGGCACATTTCCCTTGGGACAGGACCCGCTTCTGATCACTCAAAATGACGGGTGCCTATGCCATCCCAATCTTCAAGCCTTGTCCCTGACGGCATGGATGTTGAAAGGTTAATCCTTCAGCCACTTAACCTTTCTGAACCACTTTCCCGTGTCTTGATTGCTTCACGGAAGCCTTCCACGAGAAAGTCTTACTCTTACAAATGGAAAAGGTTTATGTCATGGTGCTCTTCTCAGTCCCTTGACCCTTTTTCCTGTCCAATCCCGAAGTTTCTGGACTATCTCTGGCATGTGTAAGAGTCAGGTCTTAAGACATCTTCCATCAGAATGCATGTCAGTGTGGTAGCCACTTTCCATAAAGGTGTCGAGGATGTCCCTTTATCAGTACAACCCCTCGTAACACATTTTTTGAAGGGCTTGCTCCACATCAAGCCTCCACTACGTCCTCCGGCCCCTTCTTGGGACCTTAATCTGGTTTTGGGTCAGCTCATGAAACCACCATTCGAGCCTCTTCACTCCTGTGACCCTCGATAACTCACATGGAAAGTGATTTTCCTTTTGGCTATCACTTCAGCTCGCAGAGTTAGTGAATTGCAGGCTCTAATTACCTATCCGCCTTACACTAAACTTCTGCAGGACCGGGCGGTACTCCACACTCGCCCTAAATTCTTACTTAAGCTAGTTTCGGATTTTCATCTTAATCAATCCATCATACTACCTACCTTTTAAGCTCTCCAGGAGCTTAAAACTAGTAAACATGGTTCCCCCCCAGTGGTTGTACATAAGAAATACAACAATTCTGGCACTTATCGCAAAGTGTTAAAAAGTTATCACAATTTGCGCTAAGATAGTGCTTCGCATAGGTATTAACGCAAATTGCAATAAACTGCCTATTACCATAAAACACACCCCTTTTCCTATTGCATGCAATATTTAGTGCATTTTGACAAATCCAGGCCTAAAGGCCCTATTTACTAAGCATTTTTCCCATAGACACAGAAAGGGAGAAAACCTTTAGTAAATGGCCCCTAAGTTTGTACCTGAGGCAATGGGAGGGTAAAGTGACTTGCCCAAGGTCACAAGGAGCAACAATGGGACTTGAATCCTGGTCTCCTGGTTCGTAGCCCACTGCTCTAACCACTAAGCTACTCCTCACTCCACTGTTACTATTAACAGTCTAGCAACCAGTGACCTAAATCAATAAGGGAAAAGCATGCTATAAGGAAAGCTAGAACTGAGAACAAATTCTGACATATAAGGTTTAAACATAAAAAAGATTTAAAACCTGAGGTGGAAATTGCATTAGAGCTAGGTATGTTTCAGGCCAATTAAACCTGAACACTGGTCCTTGAGGGCTGCAACCAACTCTGATTTTTGAGGTAACCAAGTTATGTATATTAGTTATTGTTTATAATTTATCAAACCACCTTTTTGTAGAGATTCACTCAAGGCAGTGTATAAGTGAAGCTGACCCTAAGTACACAGGGTACACCAAGGCAATGAACCTTATGGTCTCACAATTAGGTATGAATATGCACAATACATATATGCTTATTGACATTGGTTGAGGACAGGTGAACAAGAAAGTGAGAGCAAATTAATAAAGAAAACATGAAATATGGTGTGCAAAGAGACACGTGAAACAATGAAATATAAACATATGATTGACAAACACTGTATATACACAATTGACTTGTTACTGGTAGGACAGGATGATTAGACATATTATAATAAAGTACATTACTATATTTGGTATGAAGCAAAATTGCTTACCTTGTAATAGGTGTTATCCCAGGACAGCAGGATGTAGTCCTCACATATGGGTGACATTGGTAATGGAGCCCTATACGGAAAAACTTCTATCAAAGTTTCTATGAAACTTTTGAGTGGCACCAGAGTGCCTACTGAGCATGCCCAGCATGCCATGATATTCCCTGCCACAGGGGTCTCCCTTCAGTCTGTTTTGTAGCAATTAGCGTTAGCCAAAAATAAAATAAAACGTATTGGACCAACTCCACGGGGTGGCGTGTGGGTTTCGTGAGGACTACATCCTGCTGTCCTGGGATAACACCTATTACAAGGTAGGCAATTTTGCTTTATCCCAGGACAAGCAGGATGCTAGTCCTCACATATGGGTGATTAGCAAGCTAGAGGCTGAGTCATTTGGGATTGAGGCAACAGTGAAGTATTGTTGTTGAAATGAATCAGCCGAAGATCACAGCAGGTTGGATGTAGAAGGAGTTGGGATTACACTGGAAACAAGTTCTTTAAGATAGATTGTCCATAGGCTGAATCTTGTCTTCCTTCTTTGTCTAAACAATAGTGAGCTGCAAAGGTGTGAAGAGAACTCCATGTTGCTGCTTTACAAATGTCCAGAATAGGTACAGAGCGAAGGTGTGCTACTGAGGTTGACATTGCTCTGACTGAATGTGCTTTTACTCGCCCTTGAAGAGTAAGGCCTGCTTTTTCATAACAAAACTGTATGCAAACTGTTAGCCAGTTTGACAAAGTATGTTTGCCCACTGCTTTACCTGGTTTGTTTGGATCATAAGATACAAATAGTTGACTGGACTTTCTTTGGACTTAAGTGCGGTTTAAGTAGAAGGATGGCGCACGTTTACAGTCCAAGGTATGTAAGGCTCTTTCTCCCTGGTGAGAGTGAGGCCTTGGAAAGAATATTGGTAAAACTATAGATTGGTTCAAGTGGAATTCCGTGACTACTTTTGGAAGGAATTTGGGATGAGTACGGAGGACCACCCTGTCATGTAGGAACTTTGTAAAAGTTTCGTATTGACAAGTGCTTGTAGTTCACTAACTCTTCTAGCTGATGTAATAGCTATGAGGAAGACAGTTTTCCATGTAAGAAATTTAATGTCACAGGTGTCTATGGGTTCGAATGGGGAACGCATGAGCCTGGTTAATACTACGTTTAGGTCCCATCGTATGCATGGGCGATGAAATGGAGGTTTAAGGTGCGTTAAACCTTTCATAAATCTACTAACGAGAGGTTGTGTAGAGATAGGTGCGTCTCCCAGCTTGTTACGGTAAGCTGAGATTGCACTCAAATGTACTCTTACAGATGAAATCTGAAGACCAGAGTCTGAAAGATGGTATAGGTAATCTAGTAGTGAGGTAGTGGGGCAAGTGAAAGGATCTATAGATTTCTGAGTGCACCACAAAGTAAACCGTTTCCATTTGTAGGAATAATTCTTTCCAGTGGAAGGTTTACGCGAAGCTATCAGCACTTGAGATATAGTGGTTGGAAGATCAAGCTTTCAACATCCATGCTGTAAGGGATAGGGATTGAAGGTTGGGATGTCGCAACCGACCGTGTTCCTGAGTTATGAGACTGGGAGCTACTCCCAGGCGAATGGGATCCCTGACTGAGAGGTCTAGCAGTGTGGGAAACCATACCTGCCGAGGCCAGTATGGGGCTATGAGTATCATGGTCCCCTTGTCCTGTTGCAGCTTCACTAGAGTTTTGGTTATGAGTGGTATAGGTGGATACGCGTATAACAGGCCTGAGTTCCAATGGCGAGCAAAGGCGTCCTTCGGCAGGCTGTCCTCCTGTCGTAGGAGGGAGCAATAATTGTTCACCTTGTAATTCAATTGGGACGCAAAAAGATCTATTGTAGGTTGACCCCAACGTTGAAAGATCTTGGTTGCTATCGCTAGATCCAAGGACCACTCGTGTGGTTGGAACTGACGACTGAGGCAATCGGCTACTATGTTGTGGATGCCTGCTAGGTAAGTGGCTCGTAGAAGAACTGAATGTGCTAGGGCCCAGTCCCAAATCTGTGCTGCTTCTTGGCAAAGGAGGTAGGAACCTGTTCCCCCTTGTTTGTTGATGTACCACATGGCTACTGTGTTGTCTGTTTGGATCAGAACAGTCTTGTGTGAAAGGCAGTCCTTGAACGCATGTAGCGCATAACGTACAGCTCGAAGCTCTAGGAAGTTTATCTGAAAAGAGGATTCGGTTTTTGTCCACGTCCCTTGGGTCTTCAGATGACCAATGTGTGCTCCCCAACCTAAAGTGGACGCATCTGTAGTTAATGTCACTTGTGGAACTGGATGCTGGAAAGGCAGACCTTTGAGCAAATTGTTCATTGATGTCCACCAGAGGAGGGAGGAACGCAGTTCCTGTGTTATCTGAACGTGAGTGGACAATGGTTGAATAGCTTGAATCCGCTGTGTTCTGAGTGTCCATTGCATTAGTCGCATGGTCAATCTGGCCATGGGAGTGACGTGAACTGTGGAGGCCATGTGACCGAGTAGGGTGAGGCACTGGTGAGCTGTAACTTGAGATTGATTTCGGAGAGAGTGTGCCAGGAGAGTGAGTGTTTGTGCACGGTCTCTTGGAAGAAAAGCTTTTGCTATGATGGTGTTTAAATCTGCACCGATGAATTGTAGTAGGTGAGATGGTGTGAAATGGGATTTCTGGTAATTGATGAGAAACCCCAGGGAGTGAAGCAAGTTGACACTGAGCTTGAGGGAATTGAGAGCTCCTTCTTGTGTCTGACTCCTGATGAGCCAATCGTCTAGATAAGGGAATACATCCACCTTTTGTTTGTGGAGGTGTGCCACTGCCACTGCCAGACACTTTGTGAACACTCGAGGTGCTGAGGCTAGACCGAATGGGAGCACTCGGTATTGAAAATGTTGTCCTTCGACCAGAAATCGCAGGTACTGGTGATGAGGAGGAAAAATGGGAATGTGAGCGTAGGCGTCTTGAAGATCCAGAGAGCAGAGCCAATCTCCTTTTTGAAGAAGAGGTAGCATGGTGCCTAACGATACCATCCTGAATTTTTATTTTTTGAGAAATTTGTTGAGATTTCTGAGGTCTAGGATAGGACGTAGGCCTCCGGTTTTCTTTGGAATGAGGAAATAGCGGGAGTAGAGTCCTCTACCCTGCTGAGGCCTGGGAACTGGTTCTATGGCCCTGGCTCTCAGAAGGGTGGATAATTCTGTTTTTAGAATTTTGGAATGGTGGTTCACTGCCCAAGAGGAGATTGGTGGAGTTTCTTTTGGTACAGTGAGAAAATCCAATCGGTACCCTTGAGCTGTAATGGAAAGTACCCATTGGTCTGTGGTTATGGAGGTCCAGGTGTGATGGAAAAAGGCTATACGACCTCCTACTGGCAGGTGTGGGAGTGGATTGTCGGATGGGCTGCTGCTCTCTGATTGTCTTTCAAAACCCCGACGTTGATGCAGTCTGAGGAGGAGGTTGAGGCCTGGCAGGCCTTTGCCTAGACTGGGGGTGCTGAGCTGGGCACGATGGTCTTGCCCGGGTGGTTGGGGGATAGTAGCGTCATTGGCGGTAGTAAGGACGCCTTGTATCCCTTCTAGGAAGTCTCCTGGCAGGGGGTTGTGACTCTTGAGGTAGTAATGAGAGTTGTTTGAGAGTCTCAGTGTGGTCTTTTATCGTGGCAACTGCTTCCTTAACCTTGTCTCCAAACAAGTTATCTCCCAAAAAAGGAAGGTTGGCCAGTCTCTCCTGTACCTTTGGTCGTAGATCGGACGCTTTAAGCCAGGCCCATCTACGAGCAGTTATTCCTGAAGCTGAGAGATGCGATGCAGTTTCAAAACTATCAAAAGTCGCCCTAACCTCATGCTTGCCTGCCTCTAGGCCTTTATGTACCACTTGATGAAAGGGTTCCTGATATTGATCAGGAAGTGTGTGAACGAGCTCTTGGACTTGTTTCCAAAGATTTCGTTGGTACTGGTTCATAAAAAGTTGATAAGCTGCAATCCGAGATACCAACATAGATCCCTGGAAAACTTTACGTCCCAAATTATCCAGGAATCTGTTGTCCCTTCCTGGCGGTGTTGAGGAGTGAGTTTTTAACCTTTTTGCCTTTTTCTGGGCCGACTCTACTACCCCAGATTGGTGAGGTAGTTGGGTCTTTTGGAATCCAGGAATTGTTTGGACTAAGTAGGTTGCATCTGACCTTTTGTTTATCGATGCAAGTGATCCAGGATGTTCCCATATTCGGTACATGAGTTCTTGTAGTACCTCATGCACTGGCACCGCCAAAATCCCTTTTGGAGGATCTACAAATTGTAGAACTTCCAGTGTTTTTTGCCTGGAATCCATCTCTGACTGCAACTGGAAAGGAATAGTTTCCGCCATTTCCTTTACAAAGTTGGAAAAGGATAAGTCTTCCGGAGGAGATTTCCTACGGTCCTCAGGAGGTGATGGTTCAGACAGCATGTCCTCTTCTGAAGAGAAATCTGTATCGGTATCTGTGCCTGTATCTCTTGGGGACCTCACTGGTTGTGGCCTAGTAGGTATCAACAGTGTCACCTTTGGTATTGGTGGAAGTAAAGGAGACCGTGGCTGATGAGGCCTAGGAACTCCTGAGGGTCCTGGAATAGGTTATTCATCGATGTCTTGTGGTTTTTTTTGATATGGCATTGAGTAATGTGTCCAATTTATTCATCAGAGGTTGAAAAATAGAAAACTCTGAGGGTGGTACCGATAGAGTCATCGGTGGAATCGATGCCGGAATCGGACGCGGTACCGATGGCATCGGTGGCGGAATCGATGGAGGTATCGGCATCGATGGTGATGGATCCGATGGCATCGGAGTTGGTGTCGATGGCGACATTGGTGTCGATGGTTGGACTGGTTCCGTATCAAGGAGCACTTGTCGAACCGCTTGACGGATATATCCATCAAGTTCCGCCCGCATAGCTGATGGTATCAGAGCAGCTATGGGGGGAGGCGGTGATGGCGATACCGATACCGCCTCAGGACCCTGAGGAGGTATGGTGCCCTGCACCGGTATCGGTGGGGATCGCCCTGGTACCGTAGGCCTCGGAGACTCCGCACTCATCTGAGCTTTCTTAGCGGAGGAGGCCGACTCCGTCGATGGCTCAGCGAGCACCGGTTCGATGGCGTGCTGGCGTCTATGCCGATGCTTTTCCTTTTGCTTTTCACTGCCCGAGGTGGACGCCTTCGACGATGGCGAGGGAGAAGGAGTAGAAGCATCTCCGGCCTCACCTGGAAGTCGTCTTTTCAGAACTACTTGCCGTATCAATCCAGAAGGCGATGACTGGGCTGACATCGATGCTGTCGGGAGCAGTTGAATTTTAAAGAGATGCTCCATTTTCTCCATCCGGAGAAGACGTCCCTTCGATGTCATCTCGGCACATAAATTACAGGACCTGACGTCGTGTTTTTCGCCGAGGCAAAGCAGACATTCCTGGTGCGGGTCCGTTATGGACATATTTCTCGCACAATTCGGGCATTTTTTAAAACCCGAGGCCATTTTAGCCGGACAGCCGTTGACAACTGTGGCTCGAAAAACCGGTCTGGAACCGACGAAAATAAAGGGAGAAAAACTTACCGTGATGGTATGGAAGGGAGACCCTTGCGGTGGAAAGTTTTTCCTAACTTTTTTCTAAAGTTTTGCGTGTAGTGAAAAATCACCACAGGACTCCAGATTAACCGCGAGGCTAACGGCTCCGAGGAAAAAAGAAGGTGAACCGGTAGATATAGTATACTTGGATTTTCAGAAGGCGTTTGACAAAGTTCCTCATGAGAGGCTTCTAGGAAAAGTAAAAAGTCATGGGATAGGTGGCGATGTCCTTTCATGGATTGCAAACTGGCTAAAAGACAGGAAACAGAGAGTAGGATTAAATGGGCTATTTTCTCAGTGGAAGGGAGTGGACAGTGGAGTGCCTCAGGGATTTGTATTGGGACCCTTACTGTTCAATATATTTATAAATGATCTGGAAAGAAATACGAGTGAGATAATCAAATTTGCAGAGGACACAAAATTGTTCAGAGTAGTTAAATCACAAGCAGATTGTGATAAATTGCAGGAAGACCTTGTGAGACTGGAAAATTGGGCATCCACATGGCAGATGAAATTTAATGTGGATAAGTGCAAGGTGATGCATATAGGGAAAAATAACCCATGCTATAATTACACAATGTTGGGTTCCATATTAGGTGCTACAACCCAAGAAAGAGATCTAGGTGTCATAGTGGATAACACATTGAAATCGTCGGTGCAGTGTGCTGCGGCAGTCAAAAAAGCAAACAGAATGTTGGGAATTATTAGAAAAGGAATGGTGAATAAAACGGAAAATGTCATAATGCCTCTGTATTGCTCCATGGTGAGACCGCACCTTGAATACTGTGTACAATTCTGGTCGCCGCATCTCAAAAAAGATATAATTGCGATGGAGAAGGTACAGAGAAGGGCTACCAAAATGATAAGGGGAATGGAGCAACTCCCCTATGAGGAAAGACTAAAGAGGTTAGGACTTTTCAGCTTGGAGAAGAGACGACTGAGGGGGGATATGATAGAGGTGTTTAAAATCATGAGAGGTCTAGAACGGGTAGATGTGAATCGGTTGTTTACTCTTTCGGATGGTAGAAAGACTAGGGGGCACTCCATGAAGTTAGCATGGGGCACATTTAAAACTAATCGGAGAAAGTTCTTTTTTACTCAACGCACAATTAAACTCTGGAATTTGTTGCCAGAGAATGTGGTTAGTGCAGTTAGTATAGCTGTGTTTAAAAAAGGATTGGATAAGTTCTTGGAGGAGAAGTCCATTACCTGCTATTAAGTTCACTTAGAGAATAGCCACTGCCATTAGCAATGGTTACATGGAATAGACTTAGTTTTTGGGTACTTGCCATGTTCTTATGGCCTGGATTGGCCACTGTTGGAAACAGGATGCTGGGCTTGATGGACCCTTGGTCTGACCCAGTATGGCATTTTCTTATGTTCTTATGAAGGGAGACCCCTGTGGCAGGGAATATCATGGCATGCTGGGCATGTTCACTAGGCAGTCTGGTGCCACTCAAAAGTTTCATAGAAACTTTGATAGAAGTTTTTTCTGTATAGGGCTCCATTACCAATGTCACCCATATGTGAGGACTAGCATCCTGCTTGTCCTGGGATAATATTATTTATTGACTTGATATACCACAATTCCATTAATACCATCAAAACAATATATGCAAACATATCCTTGTCATAGTGAATCAAGGATTCAGGTCTGGGGTTGGGCAGAGTGTACAGTTTGTACACCAGTCGTATCGCTCTTTAAACCCCTAGCAGAAGAACCAAGCTTTCACTAGCTTTCTGCAGTGGAGGTAGTCCTGAATTAGGTGTGGTTTTTCTGGGAGGGAATTCCAGAGAGCAGGGGCTGCTGCTGTGAAGGCCCACTGACAAGTGTTGGATCGTCTGACTTCTTTGAGAGATGGTGGCATCAGGGTGGTTCCTTGGGTGAACCGTAGAAGCCTTAAGGGATATATAGGTAGGTAGCTTGTTCTTCAGGTAACGTGGGCAGACACCTCTCAAGGCCTTGTATATCAGGCTCAGGGTTTTGAATTTGGCCCTGTATAGTATTAGTAGTCATTGAAATTTATGTAGGAAGTGTGCAATGTGGTTCTACTACCTGTAACCCGATTAACATTTTCTCAATGAATAAGCAGAGTTTATGTTGTCACTGCAGGTGAAGTCAATTATGCTGTCTCCCTCAGTGATCGTTCCAGGTCACCAATACTCAGTAGGATCCCAATGAATAGGTCCAAATCTTGCTCATAACCAAGAATAAGCAGTGGCTTTCCTAATCTACATGGCTAAGAGTGGTTTATGGACTTTTCCTCCAGGAACTTGTTTAACCCCTTTTTAAACCCAGCTACACTACATGCTTTCATCACATTCTCTGGCAACAAATGTCACCATTTAATTGTGCACTGAGTGACTTGTTTTAAATCTAAAAGGGTAAAAAACTGTTCCCTATTTACCCGTTCCACCCCACTCATGATTTTAAAAACCTCTATCATATTTCCTTTGAGCTGTCTCTTCTCTAAACCCTTTTCTCATAGGGGAGCCATTCCATCCCTGTTATCATTTTGGTCACCCTTCTCTGTGCCTTTTCTAGTTCCGCTACAAAGTTTTTGAGAGAAGGCAACCAGAATTGCACACAATACTCACCACGAATCAACACAAACATTATGATAACTTCCATTTTATTTTCCATTCTTTTCCTAATAATGCCTAACATTTTATGTTTTTTGACTGCTGCCACAAATTGAGACAAGGATTTCAAGCTATTCTTCACAGTAACTCCAAAATCCTTTTCCTGGTTGGTAATACCCATCTGCATTTTAGTCTGCCCTCTTTGCGATGAGATTTACACATGTATTATATACTGTAATTGTTTTGATAAAAACTACTTTGATTTTATGGAAAAGTGGTATAATAAGATGTTAAACTAATCATCTTTACTCCAGTTTCTGTTCTAACTGCTTTAGGGTTTAAAGTTCTGGGAATAACACCATGGATCATGGGTGATTTCTTATAGACTGATCTGGTATTCATCAGGTCTATGTTCCCATTTGTCAGTTGGGTAGCGTGAATTTGATAGTGAGCATGAAGTAGCCACATGGGTGTTGTAAGGAAAGACTTCGGCCTTCTTACCTTTTGCCCTCTTTGTGGGTGCGGGATGCCATAGTTATTTATTTTATTTATTTTCCACTTTTTGGCTTTTCCCCCAAATCATTGGGATATCTGAGGTCCCTCCTCTAGTTTTCAAAAATAATATAAAGATAAAACCGAAAGTCTTTGTGCGAGACCTCGGTATATCTTTAGAGACAGACCTTAGTTTTAAAAAGCATATATCTACCAAATTGAGGGAAGGCTACCATAAACAATGGTTAAAACCATTGCTTGAAATAAATGACTTCAGAACAGTATTGCAGTTGCTGATTTTTTCCAATATCAATTACTGTAACATACTGCTACTGGGACTCCCACTCTCGACTATCCGACCATTACACAAATATTACAGAAAGAAAAAGCTCTAGGCGTCATAGTGGATAGCACATTGAAATTGTCAGTTCAGTGTGCTGCGGCAGTCAAAAAAGCAAACAGAATGTTGGGAATTATTAGAAAGGGAATGGTGAATAAATCATACCTTCAGTACTGTGTACAATTCGGGTCACCGCATCTCAAAAAAGATATAATTGCACTAGAGAAGTAACAGAGAAGGGTGACCAAAATGATAAAGGGGATGGAGCAGCTCCCCTTTAAAGAAAGGCTAAAGAAGTTAGGGCTGTTCAGCTTGGAGAAGAAACGGCTGAGGGGGATATGATAGAGGTGTTTAAAATCATGAGAGGTCTAGAACGGGTAGATGTGAATCGGTTATTTACTCTTTCGGATAATAGAAAGACTAGGGGGCACTCCATGAAGTTAGCATGGGGCACATTTAAAACTAATCGGAGAAAGTTCTTTTTTACTCAACGCACAATTAAACTCTGGAATTTGTTGCCAGAGGATGTGGTTAGTGCAGTTAGTATAGCTGTGTTTAAAAAAGGATTGGATAAGTTCTTGGAGGAGAAGTCCATTACCTGCTATTAATTAAGTTGACTTAGAAAATAGCCACTGCTATTCCTAGCAACGGTAACATGGAATAGACTTAGTTTTTGGGTACTTGCCAGGTTCTTATGACCTGGATTGGCCACTGTTGGAAACAGGATGCTGGACTTGATAGACCTTGGTCTGACCCAGTATGGCATATTCTTATGTTCTTAATGAAGCAGCTAGAATTTTGACAGGAAGCAAAACGTGTGATCACATCACACCGATTTTAATTTCATTACATTGGTTGCCAATTAATCATCATTCCCAATATAAAACAGCCTGCATCATACATAAAATAATTTATGGTGAACAAACCGAATGGTTAAACACTGCCATTCGATTACATGCTCCCCAAAGGAATCTCAGATCGGCAAACAAGGGCCTACTGACAATTCCCACAGTGAAGTCAGTGCACCTGAGTCAGGTACGAGAGCGGGCAGTATTGATAGCAGGTCCTAAACTCTGGAACATGCTGCCAGCAGAAATAAGATTACAGGCAGATATCAAAAAATTCAAAGTCGATCTTAAAACATGGCCTTTTAGCTGTGCTTACGCAGTGTTCTAATTAAGGTCTTTATTTATTGTTTTTAAGAAGCTGACTATTTTTCCACTGCTTTTATTTAATTTAATGAACTTAATCTTATCTTGCACTTATTTTATTTTAATTTTATATTTTGTTAATTATTTTAACTATTTTACTTTTAGAACTATGTATCATTTATTATTTTGTTTTATTGACTATTTTCTGTATTTTATTTCCTGTTATTGTAAACCGTCATGATAGTTTTCCCGATACGATGGTATATCAAATTTAATAAACTAGAAACTAAGCCTAGATACATTTTTAGACTACTGTGTTAGATGTATTTGGTGGAATAGCAACTAAGTGGGAACACAGGTTAGTTAGAGTGGAATGCACAAAGAGGCCCAATGGGGTTGGATATCCTCTGCTGATGGTGTCATGGGGATTGAGTGGGCTTGAAGGAGCCCTGTTCCTGGCTGCTGTGCTAATTAGAGGTGCACGAAGGAAGGGTGGTACCTTTGGGAGATGACTGATAGGCTTTCACTCACCTCCTGCTTGTGCCCATGGGCTCAAGGAGATAGTGACCACATGGCCTCCGGTCTGGCCTTTAAAGGGGCTAGATGTTCTCCCCTGATGATGTCACCAGGAGGTGCAGGAAGTGGGAGGAGAAGAGGGTGACTTCATGAGGTAGTTGGCTGGTTCTCACTCACCTCCTGCTTCTGCCCCAAGGCTTGAGGAGATGGTAACCATGCTTATATGTATGCAGATATCTCTGATAAATAATCATTGTGAAAATTCTGAAAACAAGAACCTTTTTGCAACCTTCACTAAGAAACCCTGAGCTAAAAAGGACAAGTTCATTTTTCCCTGTTTTGTTGAATAGCCATCTAGAGGGAAAACAAATATACTGCAATGGACTGCAAAGCATTAGATAAATATTTCAGAAGCCAATAATGTCACACAATTGGATGCCTTCCTCTAAGTCAGTTCTTGAAAGAATCAACCTAAATCTTAATGTACTATGCAGAAATGGAACATGTTAAAAAGGTTATTTTAACCGGTATGCTAAGCAGCTATATCCTGTATATATACTGAAACTTAACTTAGCATTACTAAGAAATATTTTTTTAAAAAACAACATACATTTGCTAGATAGAAGATTGCATATATTTTTTTTTTTTACCTCTTCAAGTTTTGCTCTTGTAGAATACTGTTTTGTCACACCGCTTACCAAATGGGCAATTGAACTTGATCCCAGGTCAAATCTAACAATTAAAAAAACACCATAATTGAAATGAACTACTTTAAAATTTAAATTCAAGAGTGAAGAAAAAAAATGTATTTGGTAATGTGTACTCACTTTTGAATAAGTTTAACCCAGTTTTTCTTAACGAAGTGCCAAGCCATGGAATAACTAGATGGGTTCCTGCTAATACTTGTCACAATATATGGCAGTTCTTGAACTTTTATCACATCATCTAGCAAACTTTGATCCATTAACCTAAATTGAACAGGAAATGAATAATAATTTAAAAAAAAATAGATTTAAAACCCCAAATGTTATTTTTGTAACCACATATACAGCTTTTGTATAACTAGGGATTCACCCAGGTTGAGGCAGAGAAGGGAGGGTGTTGCTAATTGTGCTTATGGACGGTTGAGTGAAGGAAAAGAAATGAGGTTAATGGTGGAGCAGAGGCTGCATATCAGCTTGACTAGTAGTAAGCTTTCTGATAAGATGCATAGAATCCATTTGGTGCCAGGCTGGCTCTGAGCTATGGAATGCACTATGACCTTGAGGCCATAATGAGCTTCATTATAATATACATTGTCCTGATGTAAAGAGCACCTTTTTATAAACTGCATTTGTGTCATAGAGTGCAACCTCTTTTTTTTATATGAAATGGACTTGAAGACTGTAATGCACAGTCTGATCATCATTTGATTACACTGGTAAACAAAGTTTTTGTTTCCTTCAGGCTTTTTGGTGTTCCAAATAGATTTTTTGATGCTGATCACAGATATTACTTTGAAAATTGTACATCACGTAAGGCTTTTGAGAAAGTCAATTTTGTGTTACAATAATTATAACCTTTTAAAACATAATCTCACGTACATATATTTTCTTGCTGGACAGTAATTTTTATGATTTTTAAAATTCATGTCGTATTTTTGGCGGCCATAAGTAACGTAACATGTAACAGAGACTAACTTTTTTTAAAAATACACCAAGAAACTCTGCCTGATCATGCCAGAACTTGCTCGGGCAAGCTCCAGCTCGGCTGCAAGATTCCAACTTGTTTCCATGATGATGCATAAAAGAAGGTGTTTTTGTTGGCCCACAAATCCGAGTTGTGATGAAGGACAGCACTTTGATGGTCTTCTGCAAGGTACAGAACGTGTTACGTGGACAGCCTTCAAGAATGTTGTTTGTAACTTTCTAGGCAACTATACGGTAGCAGACTATGTCAAACAAGTTGAAAATCTGCTTCAGACATACAAATTGATGAAGTGCAACATGTCATTGAAGATACATTTTCTCCATTCCCACTTGGACTTCTTCCCAGACAACCTTGGCGCTGTGAGTGACGAACATGACGAACATGGTATCAAGGCAAGTAGAAACCCTCCATGCTGGGTGACTATTGTTGGACTCTCATCCGCGAAGCGTCGGACAATGATTACAAACGAAAATCAGCGGCAAAACATTTTTTGTTTTGTTTTCTGGTGCCAACATTGCCATTAAAGCTTATGCCACTACAGATAGTAAGAATGCTTAATGTATATCGTACTTTTCTGGCAAACGGTACGTGATACAGACATAATAAATGCATATTTGTGTTCAGCTTGTTAAAAACTATTTGTTTCGCCGAAGGCTGTGGAGGAAACAAAATGTTCCCAGAAATGTGTTTACCAGTGTTATTGTAATGTGCTGAACATAGGTCTACCTAAGTCTATTATACGTGCTATGCAGTTGGTACAGATTGTGGCAGCTCACGTAATTGCCCGAATTTCAATACAACAACATATCACTCCTACCCTGATTAAGCTTCACTTGCTACCTATCGCATGGCGAATAAAATAAAAAATGTTAATTTTAATTTTTAAAGGTATGATTGCACTAGCACGGCCATCCTTTAATGCTGCTTTGAAGATCTACCAGCCTGTGAGAAGTTATAAGAACAGCCTCAGGTCCTGCTAAGCTCTCCTTTTTTTTTTTTTTTTTTTTTTACTGTTTGTATTTATTTTTGAAATGTATAAACAAAGAATAAACTTTGCACAGCAACAATGAGGGTACTTATGAAGCAATGAAAAGTAAAGAAAAAACAGGAAAAAAAAAAGAAAGAAAGCATCCTCTCATGAATCTGGTCCAAACCATCAAGGGGGGGAAGAGTGGAAAATAAGAGGAGATAAACAAAGTACATATAATAGGTCAAAAAGCTCACAATGTTTAGAAAGGCATTAACATAAGCAAAATAGGAAAATTGGTTCTTACTGGCTAATTTTCGTTCCTGTAGTACTACAGATCAGTCCAGACTCCTGGGTTTTGCCTCCCTGCCAGCAGATGGAGACAAAGTTTCACTGACACTGTACATAACCCAGTGTGCTACATGCAGTCCCTCAGTATTGACCTGTACCCAAACCAAGATGACAACAACCATACATTTCTAAGCAAGGTTCTAATCATACTTACTTCCCTCCAATGAGCCAGAAGAAGGCGAAGTTACCCAAAAAGACAATGGAAAACTTGTTTCCCAAATTTAACATACGTGATCAGCATTGAAAATCTCCAACAGCTCCACACTATATACAGAGCAACAGTACAAGTGGCTGGGTCTCTGGCCTGATCTCTGTTACCACAAGACTGAAAATTAGCAAGTAAGAACCAATTTTCCTTTCCCTATATGTACCCAGATCAGTCCAGACTCCTGGGATGTACTTAAGTTCCCCTTAACTTGGGTAGGACGTGGAGAGTTCCGCTCATAGAACACTCTCACTAAAGCACATGGAAGCCAGAGCCCCGACATCCAAGTGATTATGTCTAGCAAAAGTGGGCAACGACTTCCCAGAAAATTTCATGCGGAGACACCTGCTCTGACTGAGCCCAGGAAGTCACCTGAGAATGTGTCAAGTGCGCCCCTAAACCCCCTGGTAGCGGGCACCCTTTAGAAATATAAGCTGACTCAATTGCTTCCTTCAGCCCACCGCACAATTGTAGCCTTAGATGACTTATTTCCTTTCTTGGGCCACTCCATAGGACAAAGAGGTGATGCAATATAAGGAAATCATAAGTGACCTTTAGATGCCTAAAAAATACATGTCTCCAATCTAAGAGCCTAAGCTCCCCTGCATGAGGCATAGGGGAATCCAAATCCATAAAAGCTGGAAGCTCTACTGTTTAACTAAGATGGAATATTGAGATTACCTCAGACAGAAAAGAAGGCACCATGCATAAAGATAGCCCCGAATCAGACATCTGTAGAAAGGGATCTTGACATGACAGTGCCTGGATCTCCAAAATTCTCCTGACTGAACAAATAGTCACCAAGAAAACCACTTTAAGAGTCAAGTCCTTAACCATAGCTCTCTTTAGTGGATCAAACCGAGCCTCACATAATCTTCTAAGGACTAGATTCAGATTCCAAGAAGGACAAATGTTACACACCTGAGATTGCAAGTTCTTAGGTCCCTGAAAGAACCATAGAACAACTGGATGTACGGACAGAGGATAACCTTGCACCTTACCCCAAAGACAACACAATGTCGCTACCTAGATACTTAGAGAGTTAGGTTCTGGTCAAAGGACTGACCTTTTCTGTAGAAAAACCAAAGTATGCGACACCGTAGCCTGAACAGACTGAGGCTGCACTCTGTAAACAGCAGACCAGGACTTGAAGATCCTCCAAATTTGAACATATGTCAAGGATGTAGAAGGTGGAAACAACCACTTTGGAATATCCCCTCCATCTCAGTTGTCTTCCCTCAGAAGCGAAACCGCGAGAAAGAAGTGAGCCGCATGACCCAAAAATATTGGGCCCTGGTGGAAAATAGTCGACCAATGTCCGAATCTCAGGGGTCCATCTCTGGCCATTTTATCAAATCTGAAAAGCATGGTCGATGTGGCCACTCTGGAGCCACCAGGATCACGTCTGCCTGGATGTTTCTCTCTCTGCCGTAATCCCTCGAGTCTGCGGCAGCAGCAGAGCTCAGATTCCTTTATACAATGTTCTGTTCAGGGGCTGCAACACTGCGACACCTTGATATTCATTTTGGTCGGGATATCCCCATCTTCCATGAATGAGACACATTGCTGCCTCCAATAGCTCCCATTGTCCAAGGTCTAACTTTCTCCAACTGATAAAATCCACCTGAACTTTGTTCACTCCAGTGATGTGAGATGCTGCCAGCTATTCCAAGTGCTGTTCTGCCCAGAGAATCAACTCTCGAGCATCTCGAGACGCTTCCTGATTCTTGGTTCTGCCTTGACGGTTGATGTAGTCCACCGTCGTCGCATTGTCTAATAGGATCTGTAGTGGATGGCTGCGTAACCTTGGCAGACAGGCAAGCAACGTGAAATGCACCACTCTCATCTCTATCCAACTGATAGTCCATGATGCAGACCCTCAGCATTGACCTGTCCCCAAGCCAAGATGATTACATTAACAAAACTTCCCCTACTCTAAGGGCAAACATATTTAAAGTTGGAGACCCTGGAACTAAGCCCTCTTGAGTTAACAGAAAAAACATATATCCAACTATGTAAACTTCTCCTTATTCCGATTACATCAAACCTCAGCACAGCAACATCCAGAAGCAAGGAAGTCTTTCGAAAGATGGGAACAGGTCTCTGGACTGATTCGTGGTACTTCAAGAATGAAAATTAGCAGGTAAGAATCAATTTTCCTTTCCTGTTCGTATTCCAGATCAGTCCAAACAAGTGGAATGTACCCAAGCCCCTCTATTCTGGGCGGGTACCTAAAAGACCCATGCGCAAAACCAGGCTTCTGTTTCTCCTGTCAATAACTTTTTTTTTTTTTTTTTTTTTTTTAAAGATTGAAACTTAAGTAACAAATACTTGCTTGATCTTGAGAAAACTAGAAATAGGAAGGGAAGAACTTCCTCGGAGAAAGAAAACAGCTAAATACTGGGAACCGCAGGTTCTACCACCTTCATCTGCTGGAGACAGATGAAGGTGGTAGAACACTGTCCTGATATAGGATACCCTTCGAGTTTTTCTCTGCCTCCATCTGCTGGAAAGGAGGCTCAACCCACTGTCTGGTCTGATCCGGGTATGTATAGAGAAATTGACTTTTCCCACAGGAATTTATCCAATCCTCTTTTGAACTCCACAATGTTAGTTGCCTTAAGCATGTTCTCTGGCAACAGATTCAATAGCTTGATTGTGCACTGAATGAAAAAATACTTCCTATGATTTGTTTTAAATTTGCTAGATGCTAGTTGACTGGAGTACCCCTAGTTCTAGTGTTTGAAAGGGTAAAGAACCATTCTCTATTTACCCATTCCACCATATTCATGATTTTTTAAAGTTCAATCATATCCTCTCTGTCATCTCTTTTCCAAGTTAAAGAGATGATTGTATTTTTTATTTAATTTACATTTATAAACCTCCTGTTAACATGTCTAGCCTGTTTACATGGGAACAGTAATAATAAATTACAAATAACATTAATGATATAAAATATCAAGAACATAAAAGCAAAGTGTAAAACAAAAAATTATAAAATAAAAACAAATAAAAATAACATACTTAAAACAACATCAGATAGCTAAAACTCCTATAACTTCTGTGCTTTGAAATGTTAAAAATTATAAATTAAAAGCATGCTGGAATAGGAAGACCTTCATCAACTTTCTAAACCTTGTTAAAACATTTTCTTCTTTAAACAGCTGTGGTAATGTGTTCCATAACATTGGGCCCTTTACATATGTTTAGCCTTTCTCCATCCTCATTGTCACCCTTCTCTGTATCTTTTCTATATCTGTTATTTTTTTGAGATAGGCCAACCAGAATACTCAAGGTGCAGCCGTACCATGGATCTATACAAAAGCATTATGATATTCTCAGTTTTATTCTCTTTCTTTCCAAATAATTCCTAACATTCTATTTGCCTTTTTTGACTGCTGCCACACACTGAGCCAAAGATTTCAAAGTATTGTCCACATGGACTCCGAGGTCCTTTTCCTGAGTGGAGACTCCTAATAAGGAACCCAGCATCATGTACTTGTAGTTGGGATTATTTTTCCCTTCTTTACCATTACAGCAAAGCCAAGTGGACTTTGGACAAATGCAAAGTGATGCATATAGGGAAAATTAACCCTTGCTGTAGTTACACAATGTTAGGTTCTATCTTAGGAGTTACCACCCAGGAGAGAGATCTAGGCATCATAGTGGAAAATACATTGAAATCGTCGGCTCAGTGTGCTGTGGCGATCAAAAAAGCAAACAGAATGTTAGAAATTATTAGGAAGGGAATGGAAAATAAAACAATGGATGTCATAATGCCTCTGTATCGCTCCATGGTGAGACTGCATCTTGAATACTGTGTGCAATTTTGGTCGCTGCATCTCAAAAAAGACATAGTTGCACTGGAGAAAGTGCAGAGAAGGGCAACCAAAATAAGTGGCGTGGAAAGGCTAAGGAAGTTAGGGCTGTTCAGTTTAGAGAAGAGACGATTGAGGGGGGGATATGATAGAAGTCTACAAAATCATGAAAGAACTTAAACAAGTTAATGTAAATCAGTTATTTACGCTCTCAGATAATAAAAGGACTAGGGGGCACTCTATGAAGTTTGCAAGTAGCTCATTTAAAACAAATCAAAGAAAATTATTTTTCACTCAGCTCATAGTTAAGCTCTGGAATTCATTGCCAGAGGATGTGGTTACAGAAGTTAGTGTAACTGGGCTTAAAAAAGTTTGGGATAAATTTCCACAGGAAAAATCCATAAACTGCTATTAATTAATAAGCAATAGTAGCTTGTGATTTATTTAATGTTTGGGAACTTGCCAGGTACTTGTGACCTGGACTGGCCACTGTTGGAAACAGGATACTGGGCTTGATGGACCTTGATCTGACCCAGTATGGCATATCTTATGTTCTTATGTTCTCTATCATATGTTTCTCATCACTAATTTCACCCACACCACATCCTCAAAAGGCAGTAATAAATCACTCACCACTGAAGTTTTTCTTCATTGTTTGTTAATGTTAGAGCAGCTTCCAACTGGATTTTCTCACTGGTAAAAACAGCTGCTGAGTATTTTTTAAAGAGAAAGTCCCAGCCTTCCACTGTCTGTGCTCCAACTGCATACACTGCCAGTGCAACATCACTTGGTAATCTGCAAGTTTGAATATGAAATTATGCTCTTTATTTTAACACAGACAGCTTTAGATAACTGAACTTCCCAATTTCTTTATGAATAAACTTGCATGTATCCATTTCTTGTTTTATTGTCTATTTCTTTGAAGGTGAACTGACTTAACAAGCACAAGGTCATGTGAATACACCAATCTCATAGAGAGTATTCTTTGAAGTATACCAGTGTCAAAAGCATATCTTTACATATCAGAATGAATAAACATTCCTGCATTTAAGTGTTGTTTGTAAAATTAGAGGTGAACTTTTTATTCCCAGCTGAAATTGTTTCAACAAGGAGGAAGTGACATCATCAGCCCAAGATGGCCACTTGAAAATCTTCTCTGTCAATCTCCCTCATATTTTAAGATTTAACATCCGTCTTTCCATTAAAAAAAGAAAAATAAATAGCGTGGCGAGATCGACCAACCTCTAGAGTGGAGGAGTAGCCTAGTGGTTAGAGCAGTGGTGAACCAGGAGACCAGGGTTTGAGTCCCGCTGTCGCTCCTTGTGACTTTGGGCAAGTCACTTTACCCTCCATTGCCTCAGGTACAAACTTAGACTCTAAGCCCTCTGGGGAGAGGGAAGTACCTGAATGTAAACCGATGTGATATGTCGGTATAAAAATAAATAAAATGTCCCTCTAGAAAAAAGCGGTGGATTTACAAAAATTTTCTTATGATGCCAGCAGATCGAGGTTTGAGGCCTTAGGGAGAGTTAACGCCCATGGCAGAGTTAGCGAATGAAGAGATGGTGCTGGAGCTGACAATGGCAGTGCTAGAGATTGAGGATAAACCGCTTACAAAAAAGACTTTCAATCATGGTTTCAAGACATAAAGATGGAAATCTGGATGCTTAAGGAGGAGTTTCGAGAGACTCTGTTGGATATTCGAGCAGACCTCATGGAACATGGCAAAAGGGTTGAAGACACCGAAGGACAACAAGAGGAACAGGCCTCTCAAATTAAATCTCTACTATCAGCACAAGAGTTAATTCGTGTCCAAGAAGAAGCAGCATTAAAAATGGAGGATATTAAAAATAGAATAATCTGGGCAAAAGAGGTCTACCTGAGGAAGCAGCTTACGCAAATGTGCCACAAACTGCACTGCAAATATGCGAGGCGGTGTTGAAGGCAGCGACTTCATTGGAGGAAGAACGCCTCTCCCAGATAGTAATTGAAAGAGCCCACAGGGCGCTGGGGGCCGCATCCAGGAATGCACCGAGAGACATTGTCATATGCATGCACAGCTTTCTAACTAAGGAGGCGATTATGAGGGCCGCACGCAAGTTGGACAGAGTTGAATGGGAGGGACATGAGCTTTTCTTTTATAATGATCTCTCACCAGCTACTCTAAAAAAAAAAAAAAAAAAAAGGACGATGAGGTATGCTACCACTAACGGCACTATTACGGAAGGAGAGACACAAGTACCGATGGCTTTACCTGTGGGGCCTAGCTTTCACCATCAAGAGTCATGTCAAAGGTGAAATCACTGGAAGAGGTGGCGTCCATTATGGAGGCAGTGGGACTCTAGCTGTTCACAGGCGAAAAGAAACAAGCGATGGAACAGCCCCTACAGGAACAACTGAAATGGCAGCGAGCAGGCAAAGGAGGTCACCATCTCAGAAGGAAATCAGCCGAAACGATACTACAGTTGCCAATGGGGGAGACACCAGGACAACAAGAACAATTCCCTAACTGAGCTATCTCCCCAGGAACTTGTAAGGCAAAACTTTGAAGTTAACATGCTTAATTTTGCAGGATTTCAGCGGCCCAGTGAGGAAACTGGGGAGTAACTCTATATAGCTGAAAGACTTTGCTGATAAAGACTGATTAGGGTTGTGGTGGACATCATACTGAGTCTACATGCTTGATAGTTGGTCGCTTAAATTCAGAGCCAAGTTAAAAAGGATGGGTGGGGGACGAAACAAGATATGGATCGTTTTCTCATTCTTATCTGTTAATGATATGGGAAAAGACAGATGGTAATTACTAAAAAGAAAAAAAGGAAAACAAAAAAAAAAAGAAAAAAATCTTGTAATGGAGAGAGAGAAGAGGGATGAGTCACTTTCTCAGGATAGGATTCACCAGGGTTATGGCGAATAAAAAAAATAGGGCAGAGAAATGGAGGGAGGGGGTATAGGGTTTTCAGGGGAAACAAGGGGAGGAGGAAGGGAGGGAGAAGAGAGGCAAATGGAGGAAGGGGCAAGAATTTTTTAAACAGGTCATGTACAGGTTCGGGATACTGGGATATTAAGGCAAAGGGATTCGCAAGAGAAGTTAATAAGGTTAAGATAAAGTTTGTGTCATTGAATGTGAAGGGTCTTAACTCATCATTTAAGCAGCAGATGCTGTTTAAAGAGTTTTTAAGATTGCAACCATCAATAGTCTTTATTCAAGAGATGCATCTTAGATGAAGGGATGAATGTTTGCTAACATCTAAGGCCTTCCCACAACAGCTTTTCGCCTCCAATACACCTTTGAGTAAATACAGTGGGGTGAGCATACTCTTTGCATCCTACCAAAGAGTACAGGTTAGAGAGGTCCAATCTGACCCCTCAGGCCACTACTTGATGGTGCAGGCAGATATTAATAATATGAGATTTATACTGGTAAATGTTTACTGCCCAAATGTGGATCAAAGACAGGTACTGGAGACAATACTGTCATCTGGGTGGTGGTGGATCGCTTTTCCAAGATGGCTCACTTCACGGCTTTGACCTGTCTCCCTTTGGTGGTCCAACTGGCACATCTATTTGTCCAGGATATCTTCCGGCTTCATGGCCTTCTCCAACACATCGCCTCCAATCAGGGGCCACAGTTCACCGCAAAGTATTGGCAGAATCTCTGCAAAAAGTTCCACGTCACCCTCGACTACACCACCGCCTACCACCCCCAGGCAAATGGCCGGAAGATATGCTGGATGAATAGGTGTGCCAGTTGCACCACCGAAGGGAGGAGTGTGTGAGTGGAACGGGTAAGGTTGCGTAGAAATCAGCAACTGGTCAACCATCTCTTGTAAGATGAAGTTCCCACCTGCCCCGGAATCCACAAGGGCAAGAGTAGGGAAATCACAGCCCCCTATGGAGAGAGTTACCAGAAGGGTTAGAGGGGGAGCTGGTGCAGTCAAGCCTAGGGTCACTCCCCCAGTGAGAACTAGGCCTGAGGGTTTACCGGCCGGGCATTGGGCAATGAGGTGCCCTGCGACCCCACAGTAGAGACAGAGACCACCTCGCTGGCGTCTTTGGCACTCCTCTGGAGTCAGAGGCCTATGACCCAATTGCATGGGCTCTTCAGAGGGGCCCTCCGTAGGATGTTTGGGTCCCTAGGGATCTTCATCTTTTATATGACCTTAATATCACGGATATGATTACTAAAATCTTATCGCAGTTGACTGCATGGTGCCCTCTCTCGCTGAGTTTTTTTGGCAGGTGTGCGCTGTTAAAAATGATCATTGTACCCAGACTTTTATATCTTTTACATATGCTTCCATGCTGGTTAACAGTTCAGGATGTACAACGCCTGCGTGCAGGGCTGTCTGGGTTTCTCTGGAAGGGTAAGAGGGCACGATTAAAGTACACTGTTTTGGAGCATCCTAGGGAGGCGGGAGGTTATGGGCTGCCTGATTTTCGGTTATATAATGCGGCATGCCAGCTGCGGTTTGTGGGGGAATGGATCATTGACCAATATTGTTATTGTGAGGCGGGTTTATTGAATAACATGGCTGCCCCCTGGTCACCTCTCTCTCTTCTTCAGCTAAACCCGGTAGGGTTGCGGGCGCTGGTCTTTCCAAGATGTTTAATTTACCCCTGCATAAAGGCCTGGAGGTGGTTACGACGGCTGAGTGGCCTGTGAGGACTCGCGTCTTTGTTGACTCCATTGCTAGGAAATTTGGACTTTCGTCCAGGTCGAGACTGTAGGGGTATTTTTCAAACCTGGGTTGCTAAGGGGGTGGTGTACCTTTTCCACATGTTTGATCCTGAAACCCATGAACTAATGGATTTTCCCACCTTAACTAGCACCTTCCATATACCATCCAAGCATTTCTTTGGATATTTACAAGTCTGACACTACATTCAAGTTCTCCATTGGTCTAAGGATGAACTTGCAGCGGAAACTCTATTTGCCACAAAGTTTTTCGACACAACCAGTCTTGCTAACACTATGACTGGTTGGAAACGGCTTGGTGCGGAATATAAGCGCAGGGATCATCTGACCTTACTGGCATCTCGCTGGTTGACTATCCTGGGCAGTGAAGTGACACCTGATCACATGCAGTATTGGTTCAAATCCCTGCATACACAGAACCCAGATTTGGGGCTTCGGGAGTTACAATATCGACTTCTGCATTTATCGTATTATGATGATGTGCGGCGCTTCCGGATGGGACTCACGGATTCCCCACTCTACATCAAGTGCGGCAAGGAGGAAGGCACTTTGCTGCATCGTTTCCTTCGCTGTACAACTGTCAGTCTTTTCTGGACTCAGGTTTTGCAAGTTATCTCTCAGTGTACAAGTATCACCGCACAGCATGCTGACATCATGTTGGTTACACATCCTCTTCGCAGTCCTCTTTCTTGTCTACTTTCCAAGGCCAAATTTGGTCGTTTAGCGATGTTATTAGCATGTAGGACCATTTTGTCATTTTGGGTGGAACCGAACACTTCTCCCCCTATTACCGCTCAGATGGCATCTGAGCTCCAACTAGAACGCATGGATTGTCTTTCGGGACATCGTACAAGAGATAAACTGTATGAGGACTGCTGGCAGGCTTTTTTCAGGGGCCTCCCTAGCGAGATGCAGGCGAATTTACATACTGCTGGATACTCTAATGTTTGGGCTTAATTTCTTCCTGGGTCTCTGGGGGGGTGGGGTTTGGGGGGATGTAGCGCAGTGGCTGGTGGATGTATGATTTATGTGTGTGAGAGAGACAGTGTTTAGTGGGGTATGGGAAAATGATTAGGCTTGGGAGTTGTATGACTGTCTTTGGGGTGGTAGGGCGGGTTGATATTGGATGTGTAAAAGGAAAAACAAAGGACTGGGGCTTGTGAAAGGCTATGTTCTATCTTTAGTTTTACACTCTTTATGGTGCTTGTTCTTTCATATTGCGGCTTGACTTATTGGTTGAAACTGTTTATTTTTGTACACTGTTCAGCGTGCTGCTCTCTTTGCACGGGCTTGTACAACCCTTGGCCAATAAAAATTATTCTGACAAAAAAAAACAAACTTCTAATGTACAGGGACTGCCTTTGTTTGCACAGTGTTGCATATGTTATGTAGTGCTATGGAAATGTTAAGTAGTAGTACTAATAGTAGATAGTTAGAGTGAATGGGATAAAGCAAAGAAAACCAAAAAGATTTTACTCACAGTCAGGTAAAGAAGAGTCCCAAGCTAGTTGACCAGAAGCACCAGACTAACTTTCCACCATAGTACATTTTCTTAAGGAACAGGCATGGGCTTATGAGCATGTGGATGGACAACTTAAGGGAGAAAAAAAATCACACTTCCTTTAACTATAACTGCTAAAGGGATTCTGATCTTTTTCCTTAAATTTCCCCTCCTTGTGCTCATTAGTCTGTGTCTTTCTTGTACCTGCCTTCCTCCCTCATCACCGCTTCTCCATCATTCTAAGAAGCTCGCCACATCATCAAAAGAGGCCCCAGCTGCTAGTGAATATCACTACAAGAGGCTTACTGCCACTGATACTCACACTGTATGGCATCAAAAGAGGCCCTGGCTGCTGCTGCGGCAATAGCAGACGTCATGCATAAGATGACAGGCGCATGATTATGACATCTATACAGCTTCGGTAGGCCGGACAGAATTAAAAATTTGAAAAGGTACAAAGGCCTAAGAATTGATGCTTGGGGCAAGTTCTGGCACACAGGCCTTAATTTGCCCACCCCTCTTCTAAAAGATGTTTATACATTATGCTGATCCTGAGAAAGGAGGAAGAATAGAAAGCCATAAAAGGAAAATAGCCCATAACACAAACAGCATGACACCACAACATGATCCTCCAATCTTTCGTACCATGCATCAAGGCCATGAAATTTATGATCAAGTCTGTGGAATATACTGATAACCTTTTGTAAAACTTAAGGATATCATAGCATATATTAATTGTAAGATATAGGAAATAAACATTCCTGCTTCAATGCACTGAAAAAGTACAGTTAGGCAAAGGAAATGCAAGCTTCTTCATTCTTCTCCAGGGGTCTCCAAACTATGGCCCAAGAGCCGGATGTAGCTCTTGACTGAATTTCATCTGGTCCCTAGCATCAACAACAGAAGGAGCCTGATCTGGCCTGCAAAAGTGATGACAGAAGGAGCTTGATCTGGCCTACAGTGAAGCCGGTGGGAGCACATTCCACTGCTACCATCAGCTCAGGTACTTGAAGTTGGAAATGCAAGGGGCATGGCATGCTCGTGCAAGGTCACAACAGATTGGCTGTATTATACATTGCTGCTGTTACTGCTGCTTGTCCGGGCTGAGCAAATTGGGCCAAAGACAGGGAGAGAGACTGAACCACAGCCACTGTGGAGGGAAGTGCAGGCCATGTGGAAGAAGACCCTGGTGGTACTGAGCATTGGGTTCTACAGGACTTCCAGAGAAGGTCTGGTATGGATGGTGGTTCCTAGTCCTCCCAACCATGCCTCCATCTCTTTGAAGGGGGGTCATGGATATTGGTCCCTAGGGATGCAGACTTTGTAGACACATAATGTAGAAATCCTCATTATTAAAACTCAGACACCAAGTCTGAGTTTTAGTCTCTCCCTGGATTAGGAGATTGTTTTGCTCATATCACAAATCTGGTATGTTGCAAGAGAGGGAAGTGAGAGGAGGGAAAAAAGGTAGTTAGGGGTGGATGAAAAGGATGAGAAAGGGGAATGAAGTATAGAGGGAGAATGACTGTATGGGGAGTGTGAGTGAGAAAGATTGCACCACAAAAACACCCCATTATGCCAGTCATCCACCCTTCACCTCCCTGCCTATACTTTTAAGTGGGCAGATACTGGAGAAGGGGATAGGAAGAGGGCAAGGTTACCAATTCTGGAGAAATCTAGAAATATTATTATTGACTATCTGCCACACCCTTACAACACTGGAAACCGGTTCCCTACCAACCCCTTCCCCATTAAAAGGGTCAGTCATGATCCCCTGAAACCCTTTTCAGCAAAAAGGTCCGAGGAGCTCTCTTCCATCCTTCCTTTGCCCCTGGCCCTCTCAGTGATTTGAAATGTCCTAGGTGGTCATTCTCTTAAAAAGTTTGAGTACACTGTTCTATTCCATGAAGAAAGACCACATTTGTCTTCCATGTCAGCTCAGTCTTGTGGCCCTCTCCACCCAGGAGCTGCCCATTACATATAATTATGATCCTAGATCCCAGAAAGAAGTACTTTTTCAAATAAACCAGACACTCCTTAGCTATCATCTGACTGTGCATATGAGTCAGTGAGTGAATCTAAAAGAAACCGTAGTACAGAGTAATTAATTCAGTGACATACCGTAAAGATCCATTAGACTCCTTCCAATTTCTAAAATATTCTTCAGCTTTGTCTACACATGGCTGGTATTTGCGTATACAAGCAAACAGGAGTAGAGTACTACGAAGCATTCTTTCAGACACTGTACCATCATCACTCCAAGACTGCTGGTCAATTAGACTTTTGAACAGATTGACTATGTAGTTCTACAAAACAAAAAATACACATTAGCTTCATTTACACAATATTTCCTAAATAGTTAAGGTTTTTTGTCTTGTTACACTTATTGCATGTGTAAAACAGAAAAAAAACAGAAAAAATTGCACTTTGTAATCAAATTATCTTCTAAATGAAAGGCAATTATAAGTTAACTTAGCAAAAACAGTTGTTTTGAACAAGCCAGTTTTAGGTTCTTAAAAGAAGCTCTTTGACCTACTGAATTCAAAATCAATTAGACTGTAGTACTTCCCGAAGTGTTTATAACCCTGAAATATAATTTTCTTCTACTTGAAATATAATTTTCTCAGAAATCCCTCAGAATTCCTCCTATTTGATGAGCCCATCAGGAAGCCATAACTGGAAATGTGTGGCTCTGGGTTAGAGTGTATTCAGATAGCTGGATTCAAGGAAAGGAAATTATCAGTTAAGAACTAATTTCACCTTCCTCTTCATTCAGCAGACCAGCCCAGACATATGGGAAGTACCCAAACTACCCTTCATCTGGATAGGACTCTACCAACCCCCGCTTTCACCTGGAGTACTGTATCCTGTTCTGGCAACCATATCTCAAACGGGATAGAGACAGGATAGAAAAAGTCCAGAGACGGCAACCACAATGGTGTGGGGTATGTTTCAGAAGACCTATGAGGAGAGCTGAAGGATCTAAATATGTATACTTTGAAGGAAAGGAGGAGCAAGGGAGATATGAGACAGACCTTCAGATACCTGAAAGCTATTAATGATGCACAAACATTTTCCATTAGAAAAGAAATTATAAAACTAGGGATCACAATATAAAAATCCAGGGGGGGGGGATACCTCAGAACCAGAATCAGGAAATATTTCTTCACAGAGAGGGTGGTGGATGCCTGGAATGCCCTCCTGAAAGATGTGGCAAGGATGAGCACATTAGCTGAATTTAAAAGGACATGGGCTAAACATTGCGGATTCCTAAAGGCTTGAGGTTGGTAATGAAAAAAAGGGATAACCTGTAGTTAACTTTAGGTGTTAACACTTCTGCATGGGGAATAAGCTGCAAAGTATGGTAGCTACTACTTTTAACAAAATGCTTAGGGGTAATCTGCATGGAGCGGTAGTTACTACCATTAGCATTAAGAGAATATATAGGGGTGATTTGCATGGCGTAGCAGTTACTACCATTAACTGAAGACAGAGTAACCTGCACAGCATGGCAACTGTTACTCTTAACAGAATACATGGGAGTAATCTGCACAATGCGGCAGTTATCTCAATAAGCCACTTGCTAGGTAGACTGGATGGACCATTTGTTCTTTATCTAGGGTCACTGCTATGTCACTATGTTAACATTTTCTCAGAATGTATTGCAAAACTTTTTACCTCCAAAAAAGTCTAAAAGGAAAAAGAAAGCTTATAGCAGATGTGTTCTAAATCTATCCCACACTAACTTCAATCTTAATAAGATCAATCATGATATCAGTTGAAAAAAGAGTGAAATTATGTATGTTCGTCATTTATTTCCATTTCAAGTGTATCTTCTTGAATTATGTGTGAAATTGCAATAAAGAAAAAAGAGTGAAATTAGTTTTGACCTGATAATTTCCTTTTCTTGAATCCAGCCAGATGCATGTGTTATGCTCCCAGCCAGCAGAAGGAAAAAGAGAACAACTTGATTTCGGACATCTTCCCTATAAGATTCCATGCTGCACTCAGCCTGTCAGTATTCTATGTAACAAGCTATCATAAAAATTGTAAAACAATTCCCTTAGCTTAAAACCAGAGGGCTTCCAGGGAACAAGTAGCCATAAATCAATCAAGACTCAAATGCTGAAAACAAGGAGACAATCCAAAAGCCTTACCTGTAAGGATCCCAAATGAGACCCAAGTATATCAACATGCTCTTCTGATTTCCGTAAAGACACAATATTAAAAAGGCAGAAAATCTCGGCTGAAGGAGGTTTTAGACTGGTCTGGCTGGATTCAAGGAAAGGAAATTATCAGGTAAAAACTAATTTCACCTTCCTCTTCATCTAGCCAGAGCAGTTCAGATGTATGGGGGTAGTACCCAAGCTAGCATTCATCTGGGCGGGACTTTGCCAACCCCACTTTCAAAATTCCCAAAACAAAAGTGGACTCCTCTATGGCTTGAACATCCAGGCAGTAGGGTTTAGCAAAAGAATGCAACAAGCATCAGGTCGCCACCTTGCAAATATCCAATGATGATACCAAGTGAAGTTGCACTAAAAAGCAGCTTGAAGAAATCAACTTTGCAGACATCAATTTGTGGACATTATCGTCCAGTTGCTAACATTCCTCTTTTATCAAAAGTGATTGAGAAAGTGGTGGTTCAGCAGCTTTCGGATTATTTAGACAAAATGAATGGTTTGGATCAGTGTCAATCTGGGTTTAGCAGGGGATATAGCACGGAGACAGTGTTAGTAGTAGGAAATGATGAAGTATGAAGAGCTAGGGAAAAAAGAGAATCAGTATTGCTGATCTTGCTGGACCATAGTATTTGATCTAGTGGATCATAATATTTTATTGAACCACTGCAAGCAGATGGGAATGAGTGGGAAGGTAATGCAATGGCATCATTGTTGAGTGATAGGATTTCAGCTGTTATGGTACGAGATAAGCTTTCTGATAAGCTTTTTGAAATGAAACATGGAGTACCATGGGGTCCGCTTTGTCCTCCCTGTTTAATTTGTTTTTAAGGTCATTGAGGGCTCTGATTCACTCTTTGGGATTTAAAGGATTTTTGTATGCAGATGGCATTCAATTGGTGGTCCCATTGGAGAAAGATCAATCAATTGTAGTATGGGAGGTTAATGAAGGACTGCAGAAAATTTCAGATTTGTTATTAAATAATGGGTTGTTATTGAATGCATCTGAAACTGAGGTGTTGTTAGTTAAAGCGAGAGAAGCCCCTTGTGACCCAGTAATGATCAAATTTGATAGGAATGAATTTGGAACAGTGGAGAAAGTAAGGGATTTAGTAATTCTGCTAGATTCTGATTTTAGTCTGGATGCACATATTACAGAAATGGTACAGAGGGCATTTTTTAATTTGCGCCAAGAACGCAATTTATAACCTCTGTTGAGTAGACCTACTTTTCGTAAAGTTCTTCAGGCTTACTTTACATCTATATTGGATTATTGTGATGCTGTCTTAGTGGGTCTACCAGACAGGTCCTATTCATTGATTGCAGAATAGGGCAGCACATTTGATTTTTGATTGCTCAAAGAGGGTGAGTGCAGTGCCACTGCTATATCAGTTACACTGCCTGCCGGTGAGAATGTGGCTGAAATTTAAAGTGATGCTGTTTATTTTCAAGTTGGTAAGGGGAAAGGAGGCAGGATACCTGCAGCAAATGTTGAAACCTTATGTACTATCATGAAGGCTTAGGTCAAAAAATGAAAATTTCCTGCAAATTGCAGCTTGGAGAAAAGGATTTAAGATGAAAAGCCGTAAGAGAATGTTTTTAGTGATGGTGGCAGAACTTTGGAATTCAGCTCCGTGGGAGGTTAGGTTGGAGGAAGATTATCTGTTATTTAGAAAAAAGTGAAAACATGGCTTTCAGGCAGTAAATAATCTTTAGGTGATAGTTGGGAAAGGAGTAGTACAGAAGACTCTAAGAGGCAGTATGAAGATAGGATGAGGCAGAGGCATCCAGCCCCATGGGTAATGAGGGAGGCCATACACCCTGCTAGGACCCTCATGCACATAATCAAAATCACTGTGGGCTGCTTAAAAGCTAAACATCAAACCAGCTCTTGTGTAACTCGTTTTCTCACCAGAAGATTTTCTACTTTCCAACCGTATCATGACAACATCTCTATGTGTAGAGATCCCAGAGTGAAATTTAAAAGAGACTAGTAATCTAGGCCACCCAATCAGAACCTATCATACTGGCATTCTTACATTTGGTAAGCAGATGCATCACTTGGTCTCTCACAGAATAGATGTATTTCAAGTCAAATGTAAACTGTGAAATTACTCAGTCCTGACAATGTCTCACTGCTCCATAGATATTATAAAACATTGTACCATTCAACTTTGGCTTTTAAGACTTTCAGATCAGCTGACTGTAAAATGAATGGTACAAAGCTTTAGAATATCTATGGAGCAGAGAGATGACATTGTCAGGACTAAATAATTTTATAGTTTATATTTGGCAGGCAGATGTTGTCGTGATACAGTTGGAAAGTAGAAATGCTGCCAGTGAGAATAGGTTTGAAGTTAGCTTTTAAGCAAACCAGAGTGATTTTGATTATGTAATATGTGTGTGTTTAATTTCAAATAAGTCATTCTTTATGATGAAGTGGGTTGGGCCCCATGGTCCTCTAAGAGGGAAGAATGCAACATTTCTTCACACTGAGAGGCTGCCAAGACACTTCTCGGTGGGCGATTTGGAGAAGTACCAAATAAATATATTCTTGTCTACTCGTTCTGCTGAGAGCTCAAGTGTCTGAGGGTACTCTGTGTCAAAGGTTTACTTAAACCTCAGCCATGCCTCGATTTGAAATTTCTACAACACTGATACTGGAATCTGGGCAATGTTCCCCTGATCCAGTCAAAGCTCTGTGCCATGTTTTGGCTGGGCTACGGCCATAATCTCTCTGTGTTTTTGCTCCTGTGAGGAGCTTGTTGCTAACAGGGTTGAGGGGTGATGGGAAGTATTTCTTTCCACTACTGTGCTTCATTTGTGGGTCCCCAGTTATGGAAAGTGGGGCTGGAGTGGAAGTAGAGAGGGTATGCAGTGGCCTTATACTATCCACCACTTCCTCAACCCTAATGCTAAAAAGAGGTCTCCAGTAGTTGAACAGATCATGTGAGCTCCACACTCCAGTACCCCATCTCCTAGTGACCTTGGAAAATCAGGGTGTTTTGAGGGATCCGCTCTGCTAGCCTTTTGCTTTACATCAGATCTCACTTATACTGGTATCTGAGGGAAAGATAGCAGGCTATGCCATAATCGGGCCTAGCCCCTTAATAGAACTTCCTCCTCAGAGAATCCAGGGCTAACTTACATAGCGGGGCTATGTCTGAATATTGATTTTTCATTGTCTAACAGCAGTTCAGTGGATTCACACACATGGGTTACATTATCTACTCATGTGCAGCAAAGGAATTTTTCAAGTTAACAACAAACTTTTGAAATCACTGCCAAGTAACTATGAACTGTTGGCAGTGTGCGCCAATCCCCAGTTTTCCTTTTCGCAAAAGCCTAATAACAGAACTGAGTGTGCAACACCGCAAGGGGAGGTAAGTGGGCTAGAGAAAGAACACAATAGGCCACAGAGCTGAAAGAGGTAGCCAAACAGAACACATTTTTCTTACTGGGTCAGACCAAAGGTTCATCAGGCCCAGTGTCCTGTTTCCAATAATGGCCAAGCCAGGTCACAAGTATGTGGCAGGATACCAAAAGGTTGATAGATTCCATGCTTCTTATCCCAGGGATAAGCAGTGGATTTCCCCAAATCCACCTTAATAATGGTTTATGGACTTTTCTTTCAAGAAGTTGTTCAAAACTTTTTTAAAACCAGCTATACTAAGAGCTTTTACTACAACCTCTGACAATGAATTCCAGAGTTTAATTATGCATTGAGTACAAATGTTTTGTTTTATGTATATTTAATTTTATGAATGTTTTTATTTGTGACTTGCCTTGATCACTGAGAAAGCGTGGGTAATAAATCTTTTAAATAAATAAATAAATCTACTTTACCATCAAAGAGGTTCTCTTCCTTGCAGGGCATGTCAGCAAACTATCCTGCACATTTGACAGCAGCCCCATGAGAGTCTACAGGCATCATTCCTATGCAGAGGCTCTTAATGCCATCTCGAAAACATCATAGGTCACTGCATGCCTTACACTTGTCCATTAGGACATCAGATCAGAGTTTGCTTAAGGGAGAAATCTGGATAAATCCTTGACCTTTTGTAGAATGTAATGCAAATATTGGCCCATGTAGAGTTGGTAAAAGTGAGTATAGCATCCTGATAAACCTTTCTACCAATGTGTGTGAGAGTCCTTCCCAGGAGGAACCAAAGAATGAGTCCTGGACTTGGATTTCTTGAGAGCTGATTCAACAACAGATTGATGGGGAAGCTGCTTGTCAAATCCTGGAGTTTTCTGTATATGGCACATAGAGTCTACCTTCCTGTTAACAGAGGTTACAGAGAGGGTGAGGGAGTCTCCCACATTCTCATCTGTTTATCCATGAGGATATCACGGACAAGCACTGCCATGACATCCTTCTGGGGATCAAGAAACTGGAGGATGTCCAACATTTTAGCTCTGGGCTCTTCCTACCTCTTGCTGAAAACATTTTTTTAATAAAGTTGGTGAAGGGGAGGCTTTCTGGTGGTGATTTTCTTCTTTCCTGTAGAAGAGAGCGGTGTGAGGGGGAGACCTGTTGAATTCTCCAGGTCAGCGTAGTCCTCATATTCATATTTATACTCCTCTGAATGCTCAGACTCTGATTCTCACCTTTGGGCTGGAGGGGGTATCTGGTGGCCACACCTGTTTGGTAGGCAACACCCTGGCAGGTCCTCAATCAGCTGGGGGTGGGGGCTTAATCAGAACTACATTTTTTGGAGGGGCCCAAAGTTAACATAGGTGGGCATTGTGGCCAATCCTCTATCCCACCCCCTATTTCATCCTATATGGATCTTCAAGGTACCCTTAATTGCAAAACTAATAGAAAAAACTATACAAAAGCAACTAGCAGAACACCTAGAGAACAACAACATACTATATCCTTCACAACATGGCTTTTGAAAACACTATAGCACAGAGACACTTCTGCTGGCACTGACAGATAATATTATGAGAGGTTTCGATAACGGCAAACATTACATTCTAGTGATGCTCGACCAGTCAGCAGCTTTTGACACTGTAAATCATGTCATACTTTTAAATAGACTAGAAGAAATAGGTCTAAACAACAAAACAAATGGTTTAGATCATATCTCAGTAACAGATATTATCAAGTACAAATTAAAGACGCAACATCAAAAAAAATAAACCTTCAAACAGGTGTACCACAAGGATCCGCCCTTTCTGCCACACTTTTCAACAAATACCTGCTACCACTATGCCACCTGCTAGCTGGTCTAGGAATCCCACACTATATATACGCCGACGATATCCAATTAATCTTACCCATCGACGATACAATTGAGAAAACATTAAACATTGCCAAAATGATATCATCAAACAGCTACTAAACCAAATGGAATTAATAATCAATATAGAGAAGACAGAATTCCTACACTTAGAATGAAAAAATACGGAAATTAAACAAAGCCCATTCACACTCAAAAACAACCAAAAAATATTACTAGTAGAGAAAGTACGGAATCTAGGAGTAATAATTGACACTGAACTAAGCTTAAAACAACACATATCTCTAAAAGTAAAGGAAGGATATGCTAAACTTATGGTTCTCAGAAGACTCAAACCACATCTAACTGCTAACTTTCGATCAGTACTACAAGCGTTGATATTTGCAAGCACTGATTATTGTAATGCACTTCTACTAGGTCTATCATACACCTCACTAAGACCACTGCAAGTTTTGCAAAACACAGCAGCAAGAGTTTTAACCGGCAAAAACAAAAGAGAACATATCATGGAAACACTGGCTGAACTACACTGGCTTCCAATCGAACAAAGAATCCAATACAAAACACTGTCACCATACATAAGTTAATACATAACAAAAATGCAGACTGGTTAAATACAGCCCTTCGAGTACATGTCCCTAACAGAAACCTAAGGTCAGCAAACAAAGTTCTCCTGACCATACCATCAGTCAAAACAGCAAGACTAACACAAGTAAGAGAGAGGGTACTAGGCAGGACCCATACTATGGAACTCCATGCCCCTGGATTTAAGGTTACAAAGAGACAGCAAAACCTTTAGAAAGAGTTTAAAAACCTGGCTTTCCGGAAAGAGAAGGGAGAATAGAAGCCAGGGATGGGCAAAGCATGAACAATTAAACAACCATACACACTGCAGAAATTCACTATGGGGCGGATTTTCAGAGCCCTGCTCGCGTAAATCCGCCCAAAACCGGGCGGATTTACGCGAGCAGGGCCCTGCGCGCCGGGAAGCCTATTTTACATAGGCCTCCCGGCGCGCGCAGAGCCCCGGGACTCGCGTAAGTCCCGGGGTTCTCGGAGGGGGGCGTGTCGGGGGGGCGGGTTCGGTCGTCGCGGCGTTTCGGGGGCGTGTCGGCAGCGTTTTGGGGGCGGGTACGGGGGGCGTGGCTACGGCCCGGGGGCGTGGCCGCGCCCTCCGTACCCGCCCCCAGGTCGCGGCCCGGCGCGCAGGAGGCCCGCTGGCGCGCGGGGATTTACGCCTCCCTCTGGGAGGCGTAAATCCCCCGACAAAGGTAAGGGGGGGGTTTAGACAGGGCCAGGCGGGTGGGTTAGGTAGGGGAAGGGAGGGTAAGGTGAGGGGAGGGCAAAGGAAAGTTCCCTCCGAGGCCGCTCCGATTTCGGAGCGGCCTTGGAGGGAACGGGGGGAGGCAGCGCGGCTCGGCGCGCGCAGGCTATACAAAATCGATAGGCTTGCGCGCGCCGATCCAGGATTTTAGTGGATACGCGCGGCTCCGCGCGTATCTACTAAAATCCAGCGTACTTTTGCTTGAGTCTGATGCGCAAGCAAAAGTAGGCTGATCGCGCTTCTTTTAAAATCTACCCCTAAGTGTGTAGTTTTTAAGATATAGTGCACCATTACTAATGGATAAGTTACATTTGTAAAATTAGTTCTGTAATTAAAACTGAGAAGGAAAGACATGGACATGATTAATCACATTTAACAATGAACATTGATAACAAACTATGTTACTGAACCTTATGGCACCTATGTAAACAGACAAATTGTAGTATCATTACTTTTATGTGCCTTGATGTAAACCGTTGTGACGGTCCCCACCAAACAACGGTATAGAAAAGACTTGAAATAAATAAATAAATAAATAAAATTCTTTTAATTTCTGGCCACACTCTCGTCTCTTCAACTCCCTGCTGTCTTTTGTTTCTCCGTCTCCCGCTTTGGTTAAGGCAGTTACTTTATACAATGGTAAATCTCTCAGGCTGCTGAAAAGCTTTTTACGTAATCATGTTTCCAATATCTAAAGTACTGGAATGTAATCCACCATGAAGTGTATGAAAGGTGGAATATAAATAAAATAATTAATAAATAACCAGTCTAGGCATTTCTGAACTTTCAAGGGGCTGAGAAGAAGGGGGATAATTAACTGCTACACCTTTAAGGGCTGACTTAGATAAGACATGACGCTGCTACAAAGTGTGGGGACCTGAGCCAAAGGTGAGAAGACAGAGAACCCGAAGCCCACCTGTATCTACACCCCTGACTGGGGACACTAGACTCCAATATATTCTGATGCCTCAGGGAAGCTTTTTCTTCCAATACACTGGAAATCAACATTAGGGCAAACTGCACTGATATTGATACCCCTTTGGGCAATGACATCATTGCAAATGCTCCTGGTTCTCTGAGTTTCAAGAATGGGCTGGACATCCATTTTGCATCAATGCCATTGTTCAACATGAGGAGGAATCTAGTGAAGCTCAAGGAATGGTCAAAGGTCTGGCAGCTAAGAATTAATGCTAAAAAATGCAGAGTAATGCATTTAGGATGCAAAAACCCAAGGGAAAGGTACACATTTGGAGGTTTTATTCTTCTAAGCACAAAGGAAGAGTGGGATCTGATGATCTTAAGGTGGTCAAACAGGTGGATAAAGCAATGGTAAAAACCAGAAAGATGCTTGGCTGCACAAAGAGAGGAATGGGCATCAGAAAAAGGAAGGGCTTGTATAAGTCCTTGGTGAAATCTCATGTGGAATATTGAGTACATTTCTGGAGACCACACCTTCAAAAGGATGTAAACAGGATGGAATTGGTCCAGAGGGTGGCTACTAAAATGATCAGTTGTCTTTGTTTTAAAGCATATAGAAATAGATTTAAAGAGTTAAACGTACACCCTGGAGGAAAGGCGAGATAGGGAAGATATGATAGAGACATTCAAATATCTCAAAGGATTTCATGCACAGGAGGTGAGTCTCTTTCAATGGAAAGGAGGCTCTAGAACAAGAGGTCATGAAATGAGATTGAAAGGGAGTAGATTCAGGAGTAATGTTAGGAAATATTTCTTTACAGAATGGGTGGTGAATGCATAGAATAGCTCCTTAGTGGAGGTGGTAGAGACAAAAACAATATCTGAGTTCAAGAAGGCATGGGATAAATACATGAGATCTCTAAGGAAGTGATGGGAATTATAATGCTAAATTAATTGGATGAATGGGCAGATTAACTGGACCATATGGTCTTTTTCTGCCATCACGTTTCTATGTTTCTATGACAAAAGACAAATGGAGGCCAGCTGCCTTCTGATTTTTTCTGTTCAGTTCTTCCTCAAAAATTGCCAATGCTAAAATGGCCTGGAAAGCAGGAAGTGAGATCACATCTTCCTGGGTCATCTGAAGTATATTGGCGGCTGTGACCTAGGCACTTGGAGAATATTATAATTCCACAAATTCTGTCATGAGTGAGTGGCTCTCTTTGCAGGGATGCTTGGAAGGATGTATGGAATTGCCATCTTGTACTTGACATCTTGCTCTTGACATCTTGTACTGCCTGGCACCAATGTCGATGCCTCTTCATCCTTCGCTCATTGCCAATGAAGTGAAATTCTTATTTTCTCTTGGACAGGAATAGCTAGATAATGGCCGATCTTCATGGCTCTGTCAATGCTCAACCTCGATGAAATGTGATGCTTCCTCAATATCGATGCATCGCCAATATCTGGTGCAGTTCCTGGGCCCTTTGATGTCAATGCTTCTGATGCCAATGCAAATGGCTCAAATGTATCTGTCACAAAGAACTTTCTCATGACCTCTAGGTAGGACCAACAGCCTCTGTGAGTCATCTCCTGAGATGTTATGGTCAGCCCCCAGACATAGCACAGATCTATCATGGGAATCCATTACAAACATGGTACGTTCACAATGGGAGCACCTTTCTTGGGACATCAGACAAAAAATGGCTGCTGCAAAATCAAATGATTGATTTTGAACAAAAAACCTGACTGATGCTACTCGATGCAAAATGCAGCCACACAAAAAAAGAAGAAACATGATGAAAAATCTATCTAAGGATCTAAATAGGTTGGTGAGAGGGAACTGAGGGAAAACAAAGCAGTTTTGAGGTGAGTTTACCAATAAAATTACCCAGATAAATTGTAACCTTTAGGCTCCGCAGAAAAAATGAAACTGAAGGTGACCTTGTGGAATGGTCCATATATGCTTAGTACAGCAATCCAAAAGCTCTAGAAGCTCTACAATCATTACACCAACCCAGGCTCCATCAAATGATGTCACCCACCTCAGAGAACTGTTGCTAATCTGGTGAAAGACACTAGGAGGAAAAGAAAAAAGGGGGAAGAGGAAGAAAAGAGATAGAGAAACCCTATTTTGGCTTCCTGTACTGTAAGCTGGCTGGTTGCTAGGGAGCTGACAGGCCAAAGAGGAGGTGTAGACTGGGAATTCTCTTTTCCAGCATAATGGAAATGACAGCAGGTTCAAACACAAAATTCTAGCTTTGTACCTGCATGCGTGAAGTAAAAGAAAAAGCCAAATTCCCATTACTAAAATACCATATTAAACAATATAAAAAGGATTTTTTTTAAATAAATAGTGTTTCCAGTAACAATATGCAATGTATCCTAATCTTCTGGCATGCAATTTTACAGTACCTTTAGCTGATTCGCTATATCTTCCATATCTCTCTTCTCCATTAGCTTGTAAATGGGAACTAGTTCACTCATTCCCTGGAATACTGGCATGATTTTAGATTCATGTTTCAGGTACAGTGTTAAATCCAAAGCTTTGTCAATTGGTAGTTTTCCAATGCTGTTATAAAAAAAGTTACAATTGCTAAGGAATAAATCATTATCATTGCTTTAAACAAATGGAATTACAGTGCAAGCAAAGCTTTTTCTATCATATACATAGAAATTTTTCACAAGATAATATCATTCACAAATGTTCACTATAATATAATATACTAAATTCTAGACAAACTGTTCTCATGAAGCCAGCTTGTATGAAACTTTTTTTTTAGGGGAGAAATACAATTATTGCTCACAAATCAATTTACAGCCCTTACATGTATGAGAGGTACAAATAAATGACGTACAAGTATTTTGGAACAAGTATAATTGATTACCTGTAATTGGTGTCATCTGATGAAGGAAATACAAAGAGTGACAGAGATGGGTTATGTGACTGTCATGTGTAAGCTTAGAGAATTCTTCAAGAGCCTTGCTAGAAAGCATCTGCACATGTGCAGGTGATTATGTGTGGCTGAGTCTGGAGTTTAACAAAACTGGATCAGGAGGAGTAAGAACAACAGAGCATGAAGTGGTTTGAATGGCTTATGTAATGCTGCCACTAGAATACCAATAACAGGTAAGCAATTACTGTGTGCTTTCTAAGATGACAATCAGTTGCAATGGGCCACATGGATGGACTCCCTATGAACTGGCTTCTAATTAAAAAAAAAAAAAAAAAAAAAAAAGGGAAGCTATGAATAATGTCAACGGGCAGGAACATTCAAACATGCTTTTGATGAGAAAAGAATAAACGCTTACCTGTAATGGATGTTCTCTGAAGACAGCAGTGTAACAAGTCACACACATGCAACTGTACTACTCTGTTTCCTGCTTGCATGGAACAGCTTTCTTGGACAGCGCAGTGATTTCCTGTGCACCACCAAGCCTGCAGCCATTCCACTGACAGGTTAAATAAGTTTAGAAGAAAGGTAGAGAGAACAACTCCCCAAGGTGGATTGGTGGCTCCTTGTAATGCTGTCATTACAGAACAATCATTACAGCTAAGCAATTATGTTTTCTCTGATAACAAAGCAATGCAACCAATACACACAATGGACCCCCTAGCTAAGGGTTGCCTTCAAATAAAAAGGGAAAATAGTATCAACAGTTGTCAACAAATGAAGAAGAGAAAACAATTCTTATAGGAAAACACGTTTTGTCTGTTCAATTATTTTAAAAATACTGTTTCTTATTCATTGTATTCAATGAAAATTAATTAGCACCAGGTGCATTCTTTCCTTGTTACAGCCATAATCCTAGCACTAAATCTAGTCCAAAATGATCTGTGTCAGTGGTCCCTTTATCTTTTCCTATGATCCCTTATCTTCCTTAGGTGGAATGTAAGCTGCCTTGGTTGTACTGAAAAAGGTCCTCCTATCCCTTAAGAGTCTCCTCTTCCAAATACCTATAGTCCACTGCTTGATCCTGAATTCTCCAAGCCTCTCCCTTCTCTTCTGGCTTAAATTGTAGTGCGGATGTCCCAGTTTTCTCTTCTCTCCTACCAGCTCTGGATTCCAGTTGGCATGCACTCCTTTTCTCCACAGTTCTTTGAGATGATACAGGGGATCTTTTGATCTGAAGGAGCCAACAGTGAAAAATCCTTCTTCCTCCTACTCCCTTCTCTTGGGCAGGAAGGGTGGACAAAAAGATTCCTTCCAAATAAAAATCACACTTACCACCACAACACAAAATACTGAGTTCCATTCCTATCCATTGGGTATGAGTCAGAAATGCATTTTTCTTGATGCATCAGCACTTGAGGCTCTTTGTCACTAAGAAACACAAAACCTATGACACTGATCGACAGCGTTACACCAACACTCAGCATCAACCCAGCATCTGCAGCGCTGTGCATCAGTGCAGCAGTGTGCAAGTTTGCTGTCATTGGCATAGATGTGCATGACAGTGCAGCGCCAGACACTGGCATAGCATCAGCATTGTCACCTAGGCTCATGCTGCAGCATGCTGTAATGTCTTTATCATGGTGTAAGCCACCATTGATTTGGCTGGTGCCCATGGCACTACTCTGCGAAAGAGCTGAAAGTGCCCATTGCCCATTTCAACCATACCATCAGCAGTCCGTGTCCTATGGCGTCCAATGGACTCAGTGCTCAATGTCACTGGATGGAATATGGTGGCACTCCTGATCAATGGCACCCAATGATGACCTGTGCTGCTCGGTGGCACCCAGCACTGTTCATGTTCAGTGGCACCCGACCACACTTGACCTTGATAGCCCGATGCCACACAAGACGCCTCATGGCAAATGGTGCAAACAGTGCTGATGGCACTTTGTAGTACCTATGGCGTTCAATGTGCCCACAGTGACTGGAGGCTTCCAAGGTGTTTGGTATTGATGGTGCTCGACAGTGTCCCCAGCACTCTACAGCATCCATAGTGCTCATGGGATTCCCATGGTTCTCAACGCTGTTAATGGTGCCCATGGCGCCCAGAGCACTCGACACAGATGATGGTGCCCCTGGAGCTCAATGCCACCCACAATGTCGATGGCACCCATGGTTTTAATAACATTGATGGCACACATAGCATCTATAACGCTCAACAGAGTCGATGGTGTTGATGGTGCCCATGGTGCTCAATGGCATCCAGTGACACTGACTGCACTTTCTGGCAACTGGTGCTGGGTGGAGAGAATGCTGGATGGCATTCAGCACTGCTGGGCACCATGCCCAATGTCAATGACCAACGGTTCTCTGTGCATTGGCAATCAATGTTGGGGCATGGCACAAATGGTGCATCAGCATTGCTGATTACCCATGTTCATGCTCTCCCTCCCCTCCTTAGAGATTGCCCTACTAGACTATGATGGCAGGCAGGAGGGGAGGCTATGTAATCCAGGGCACCATAAGTGAAGATTAATTTGGGCCTGTGGAAACTAGATGGTTCCCAGGAGGGGGGGAGGAGATCAGGTCTCCTTCCCACTGGAATGCTCCTGTTGCTCCTCACCGTCCCACTCAGGACAAGGAGGAGGGTTCAATCCTGGAATCCTTTGCTGTCTGGGCCTCCATCAATGCCTAGCAGTTGGACTAAATTTCATGGAGCTCCTATCTGAATGGGAACTCAGGCAAGTTCCCAGGCTAAGAGACCTAGCCCAACCACACAGAGACCTTGCAGACTGCAGATCCCATGAGACTACAGAAAAAGGCAAAAAACACATGAAGGCTGAGGGAAAGAATAAAATGTATAAGCTCACAGACAGCATTATTTATTAATGTAAAACAAACTTTTGAACAGCTTATTCTGGACACTAGGCCCATGCATCATGCAGCCAACAGAAGTAAAGTATTAAAAAAGAAGAAAACAAAAACTACCTTAAAGTACACGAGGGAGAAAACTCACAGTGCTTTGCAAGAAAAAATAGTTTCTACAGATCCAGACAATGTCACTATTGTAGCTGTGAGAGACAGCAATGAGGCTTCTAGACTCGACGAAAAAAATGAGACTGAAGGGTCCTTCCTGCCTAGGAGGTAGGGAGGTAGCTATAGCTGCACATGCTCAGCAGAACATGCTCAAAACTTCTAGAATCTCTGAAATCAAAATTCGGTGCTGGGTTACGTCCAATGATATCACCCACATGTGAGGACTATCATCCTTCTTGTCGTTGGAGAACAATGGAATATCAAATATCACTCCAGCCCTCTCTTGTTTGGTAGGCTATATAAAGGGGATCACAGGATGCTATGAACGACCCAGACTTCCAATTCTCTCTGTCATCACATCACTCATGCAGATCCTGGGATACTGGGGTTAACTGACAGGGAAGAGATATAGACCTTTGAGGCCCTTAGTGGGGTGTTGGGGGAAGCAAAATACAGTCACCCATTCTTATCCATTTCTCAGTTAATAACCAGTAAATACTCACTGAAGAAGAGTTTTATAGGCTGGAAAGGCACCAAATAACACAGCAGGGAATCAGGTAGGAAAAAAGGTGGTTACTTACCTGTAAAAGGAGTTCTCCGAAGGAAAGCAGGATGTCAGTCCTCACATATGGGTCCGTCATCGGACGGAGCCCAGCAAGGAACCCTGCCTACAGACTTTCAAAAAAAATCTTAAGACATGGCTGTTCAGTCAAGCCTTCCCCAACCAGGGCTAACAATAGACACATAGCATCAGCCACATCTAGATAAGAACATAACTCTCTTGCACTTACTTCTTCCTTGTTGTAATTAGTTCATGAGTTATCTGTCCCTCTCTATGCTCTTCCTTCCCAGTTATATACCCCTGTTTTATTGTAACTTTAAACTTCCACCAGTTAATGTTATGTTATTTCTTTGTTCCTTTTAAACCGATATGATATGATATTTTTTCATGAATGTCGGTATATAAAAATGTTAAATAAATAAATAAATAAGGAACATTGATTTCAAAGATTCTAGAGCTTTCAGCAGAGCCCCTCAATCCATGATATAGCTAAGACATGGGGAAAAAACTCCCAGGGGAGGCAAGAGGGAATCCTGAGGACTACCATCCTGCTGTCCATCGGAGAACACCTGTTATAGGTAAGTAACCTCCTTTTTTTCATGGACAAGCAGGATGGCAGTCCCCACATATGGGTGAATCCCAAGTTACAGGCTGCCCACAAAACAAGAAAAAATGGGCAAAAACCAATGGTGATAAAGGCACTACATGAGTGGTTGACAGAAGAAACCACTCTCTTTCTCTTTTGAGGCAGCTGGACCCATAACGGGCTCTAGGAAGGTAAAGACCTGTAGTATAAACTTTGATAAAACCCCAGTGTGTGGCAATAGTCCCCATCGAAGGCAGGAGTGTGATGTAAACACGTGGTGAGAAGCCCACTTCGCCGCACAAAATCCAACACAGTCAGAGCTTCTGCACTGTGAGCCCTGACATGCCCCACTAAGTCTAAGTCCAAGTCCCTATGGGTATAGGAAAGGGCACAAATTACAAACCAAGACTGCACAGTTTTCTTCAGTGTTGCAAGACAGCCGAATAGACAATCTGGGGCTAAAGAGCCCTCCAGAAAGAAAACTGCAGTTCACCAGCATCTAAAGAGCAAGAACAGATTGTTTACAGATAGCTGTTCCTGATGTTTGACCAACAGGAACAATGGGCATAGACCCTAAGTACTTACTTTGAAGAAGTGGAAAAAAGGCATCAAGGTCTATGGCAGACCCCATCTCCGAATGACTACAAGAAAAAAAACTGACTTCCTAGGTTAGATGGAGTGGTTACAAGGGTGCCGAGGCATGAAAGAGCTACTCACCAATTGGCCAACCAATTGACACATGAAAAGCCAAAGGCATTATCACTGGCAATTTGGTCAAAAGCAGAGAAAGAATCGTATACCTTTTCTTGAAGCCATACATTATGACTACTCTTTTTTGCACCATGGTTTCTACTTTGACATCACAACTGGAAGTGGGAGGACATGAAGAATATAAAGAGGCAGACCACAGGGCTGCAGGGGCAAGGAAACAGCCTCTAAGCTGTAGAAATCGATGTTGGGCGACACACCAACTATAATTCCCTGCTGATCCAGTCAGGAGCTGAAACCAAGGCTGACTCAGCTCCTAGGTCCATCTTCTCAGTAGAAAAGTGGCAATGTAAGATGAGAGAGTCAAACAACACAGTACTAAGCCTAGATTTCAGTCATAGGTAAGAACGAGGAAGAAGCCCGGAATCCACTCTGCTTAGAGATGAAAACAGGAATGCTGCAAGAGCCAGCTCCTGGGGAAAAAAACTGGACTTCTTCAAATACCTGAGAACTCTGAGGGTCCCAAATTAGGTTCAGGTTGACCAACAGAACAGACTGCTAACCTGCCTTGCATAGACTTCAAAACCTATTGCCGAAGATAACTCATCTTCAACCTCATGGGTATATGAGGTGGAAAACAACATCCGCATAGTCAAGGACTGCCTTGCCAGTCAATGAATGCTCCCACTGTCAGGGTTAAGAACATAAGAAAATGCCATACTGGGTCAGACCAAGGGTCCATCAAGCCCAGCATCCTGCTTCCAACAGTGGCCAATCCAGGCCACAAGAACCTGGCAAGTACCCAAAAACTAAGTCTATGAAAGAGAATATGACAACTCCTAAGCAACTGCAATATGAGTGTGGGGGCCTCTTTTGCGAGATCCCCTGCCCCCTGATGCATGCAGCCATGGATAGGGCAGGTTGTCTGAAGGTATACAGGCCATTTGGGATGCAGAGGAGATGGAATCCTCCCCTCAGTGGTCAAAGTACTACCCAAACGCGACCCTAATTGAGAGAAGCAATCACACAGTGAAAACCTGCATGTTGCGCCCAATAGATATTCAAAAAGGCAATCGCCTCATGCCGGAGAAATCCTAATCTTCTGCTGGGGAGCAAATTCCCATGACAGGGAATCCAATGCCAACACTGCAGGGAACTCAAGTCCGGGACAGCTCACCGCATGCAATGAGGCATCTCAGCTGCACAGAAGCACAAAGCGGTAGAGTGCTCCTCCCTCATGGGCTCCCAGATCCAGTGGGATAAAGAGAGTGGCCAAGGAAGAAAAAGACCACTCAGAGGCAAAGGGAGAGTGAAAACAACCCTTTCCCTGAGTAGAAAACAAGGTGCCGAGAGGGAACCTACATACAGGCTGATACAGTACAGTGTGCTCCGGTGGAGCGCACTGTTAACCCGCAATTGGACGCGCGTTTTTGACGCGCTAGCTTTACCCCTTATTCAGTAAGGGGTAATAGCGCGTCGAAAACTCGTGTCCAACCCCCCCCCCGAACTTAATAGAGCCCGCATCATGCAAATGCATGTTGATGGCCCTATTAGGTATTCCCACGCGATATAGTAAGTAAAATGTGCAGCCAAGCCGCACATTTTACTTTAAGAAATTAGCGCCTACCCAAAGGTAGGCGTTAATTTCTGCCAGCGCCGATATTAAGTCGGAGGCCCCAAAAGTTAAAAAAAGTAAAAAATTAAAAAAAAATTTAAAGTGGGCCCATGGCTTGAAAACCGGACGCTCAATTTTGCCGGTGTCCAGTTTCCAAACCCGTGGCTGTCAGCGGGCTCGAGAACTGACACCGGCAAAATTGAGCGTCGGCTGTCAAACCCGCTGACAGCTGCCGCTCCTGTGAAAAAGAGGCGCTAGGGATGCGCTAGTGTCCCTAGCGCCTCTTTTTGCTGCGGACCCTAATTTAAATAAATTAATTTACTGTATCGCGTGCACAGGAGAGTGTCCTGTGCGCTCGCCCACTCTCCCGCGATTTTTACTGTATTGGCCCATAAGTTTGCATTTTGAAAGCCCATAGCCATGCCTCCCATCCCTGAGGGGGATGAAGATCACAACTTTAACTAGCTTGTCCCAATCCCAGAACTCCATACTCTCTGTATAAGAGTGGGAGACAGTGGCCGAACTATGAAGTTCTATTGGCAACATAGCAAGTCGCTGGTGGCTGTATCGTTAGACACAATGGACACCATGCCAATCAGGCATAGAGACTCAAGTGAAAGCAGTCCAACTGACCTCCACTACTATACTCCCCCTCCCCGCCAGCTACTCCTAGGGGATTAGAAAGGAGCTGCTCTGGATAAGTGGTGCAAGTCAGCTCTCCTCGCGTATTTGTGCTCCTAATTGTATTCATTTACATTAACTCGCATACTGTTCTTAGCAAATGTCAGCTTTTCCACACGTACTTCCTTGAATATTGCAATATGCGCGCAAGAAGGAAATTAGCTATTTTATCTTCTAGTCCACTGTATCTGCATCTCATGAAGTCCCTCCTGGATCTTCAGCCTGAACTCTCCCCATGTCACCCAGTCATCTTTTCATTTTCAAGATGTTTACGATCACTTACACCCGATATTGAGCAGAAGTAAATATACGCGAGAAAAAGACTGATGCGCATCACTTTGGCAGGTTTAAAAATAGCAACTTACACGCGTACATGTTGCCCTCTCCCCAGAATATCTCTTCCCACCCCTTTTTCTATGCACAAATTTACTCGCAGCCCCTGTGTTACATGCATATGTTGCGTTTTTTTTATAATACCGTTTTTTTATTTGGTACATTTTAAACTGCAACATCCAAACCTGTTGATCTGTATAGTAAATGCATTAAACATTCATAATTTCCACATAAAACACAAATTTAAAAACATGTGTTTACTTGCGCATGTGCTATTTTACTCGCATCTTGTGCGTGCAGCTTTTTAAAACCTACCTCATATGTTACAAATATTATGTGCATGTACTTTTATTAAAATATGCGCTTCCCTGCATTATAGACAATTGTGTGCACTGAAACACATGCATATACTTTTGGAGCAGAGATATGTACTATTCTATAAACTGTGGCTCCCACCACACAATTTAGAAAATGCTGTTGTAACTTTACACCCAATGACTGCTGAAAATTTAGCTCTCTATGGGCAGATAGAAGCTCCCTGCATCTGCTGCTAGTTTGGGAGGATTGTTGAATCCCTGCATTGACAACATATTTGAAGCCAAACCTTTGTTTGAAATTCCTCTAAAAGTACAAATACAGTGGGGCATAGTTTGCAATAGCTGGAAGATTATCTGTTCAAGTACTTTCCTCAAGTACTATTTTTGTGTAAAATCTGCAATAGTTGTTATACCCAATCTACTGATGTAAGCTGAAATACCTTTTTTCAAGTGCTGTCATCAAAGCTAATAGCAACAAACACAAAGAGTTGAATTGGTAAAAAGGACGCGTTAAATGGAAACCAGCCATAGACACGTGCACACTTTCGAATTTAAACATCATTGCTTTTGCAGCGAGCCGCTGTCAAAAGTGTTTGAAAAAAGTGGCTGATTTAAAACAAGTCCAATAGTCAGTTTTTGCTGATGAATTTTTCTCTAACTGTGACATATGAAAGACTCATGTTTATCTGTGCCAATTTAAGTGGCCCCTAAGCCCCTGAGGTAGCTCGTTGAGCGAAACTCGGCCAGAGTCGGGCAAGATTCAACAAAGTCCTTTTTACCGATTCAACTCTTTGGGGCGGATTTTCAGAGCCCTGCTCGCGTAAATCCGCCCAAAACCGGGCGGATTTACGCGAGCAGGGCCCTGCGCGCCGGGAAGCCTATTTTACATAGGCCTCCTGGCGCGCGCAGAGCCCCGGGACTCGCGTGCGAATAGGCGCGCGAATAGCCTACTTTTGTTTGCGCCTGGAGCGCAAACAAAAGTAGGCTATTCGCGCGCCTTTTAAAATCCGCCCCTTTGTGTTTGTTGCTATCAGCCATCTTGGATCGGCTACCGTTTTGTTTTCTTGGGTCATCAAAGCTAATCCAACTCTGTGGTTAAATACTGGCTACCAATAAAGATACTGTAACCAGTTTTTGAGTGATGTGATATATTGAGCTATATCATGAGAGTCTGTTTATTCGAGTATTTCTAAAGTACAGCATCACATAGAGACTACAGGCTGTACTAATTCGTCAGTTTTACACACCGATGCAAGGTCCAAATCTAGGACTTTCAACTGAAAAGTCATGAACCTTAAGTGGTCCAGGAACCCCCTTGGACACCAGACTACACAGTAGTAACTGTGGGTCGAAAGTAAATTAAATTTGTAAACATACACTTTCCATGCTGCACTTGTATCTTATGCGATTTGATGTTCTAAAGGAAGGCGAAAAAAACCTCACTGTGTTCCAGACCAAAATCACAGATCATGCCTTACCTCACCAGTTGAAATGCACTGTTAATGAGACTAGCTCGATCATTGCTGCTAATTGCTGTATGATTTTCCTTTAAGAGATTTATCAAAGCGTCCCAGCCGTCTCCTTCATAATGCACGATGTAATAACCATTCATCCCCACATTGAACTTTATCCATGCCACATCTTCCTGAAGGACGATAACATCTAAAAACACATATTCAGTGCATCAGTCACTGTCCCTCAATGGCTCCAAGATCCCATGGATAGGACAAGGCAATAACTGTAGAATACAACATCACCAAAGACAGTCATCCAGGCCCCAGAACAAGTGAGGCTTGAAAGATAATTTCAACACAAGAATCATAAAATGTAAAGAATACTTTGACTCCAGTTATAGCTATTTAGGAAATAAGTTTAATTGTTTGACGCCTGGGAGGAAAAGGCAAGGGTTATAGGACAGCAAGAGCCGTAAGCAGTTGGAAAGAAAAGAGTACTTATAAGCATGTGAATGAACTGAGGAAAGGGGACGTTGGGGGGTCAGGGTCGGACACATAGGTTACAGACATGGGAAGAGATGGATAAAGAATGTTCCCCAGAGGAAAGAGCCAAGCATGAAGATATATACGAGGAAGCAAAGGGAAGGAAAGGAAAGGAACAGGGAACAAGGTACAGGGGATGACCTCGGTGCAAGAGGAAGAGAAATGGAGGAGATAAGTATAGAAGGCAATAGCATTATATCATTCTAACCTGTTGTAGTTCTCATAAAGTGCCAACCTGTATTTGACAACTGTGGGAGGATATACAAATCCAACTGTGTTCTAATAATGCAAAATCAGGTGAAGTTGTTATTATGGTTGCTGCCGTCTTGTTATAACCATAATAATTTTGTATGGATAAATCAATTTTGTTTGATTACAATTCATGCAACCTGGTTGGTGAGGGCATCAATACATTAACAATGCCCTCTATTAAACTTAAAGGGCTGGCTGCCAATAAATGCCAGCAATCCACAGTGCTGTTGCAAATTGGTATGCATTGCTGTGGATCCACTGACCTCAATAGATTCTTAGCAGATTCCTTTCAGGAACATATAGGATGCTGTGGGATGCAGCAAATTGCCAGAATCTATTGGCACCCAGCATTATGTCTGCTTGGAAATTTCATGTCATCCATATCTTTTTCACACCATAAAATAAGTGGAGAACAAAACACACCAACGGGAAGTCCAAACAAATATGAGAAGGTGTGTCGAGGCAGGTAAATCATCAACAGGAACAAAGGACCGTGCTAGGCTAAAGGCAGTCTTTTATTAATTCAAATATCATTGTTGCCAGGCAGACATACATTTCTTTCACACATCAGTAAAGCAGGATTTGTTCAAAATTCTTAGTCCCCCCTCCTGCACACTGTGAGGGTCTCCCCAGAGGCTCTCTCTCTACGCCACTCCTCTCCACTCTCCCCAGCCCAGAAATGGCAGAAATGCAATTTCAAAAATTTATCGCACAGCTTAACGCCAGGAAAAAAGGTGTAGTTATTTCTGGTGTTAAAAATGTGCGATACTATGCGTTATGCTATCGCACGGTGTGATATCGCCCCTCATTTTCATTAATCCCACCCAAACTCCTCCCTAATCCCGCCCCTTCCCAAAGTTTGCATTCGCGCCATGCGGCAGCGTTATTACCGCATGTGTTATGGCATTAACGTGTTATTGCGTGCATTAACGCCATAACGCATTTGATGAACGACGCTGTTAGCCAAATATCACATATATCTGGTTATGTTAGCCAGATGACTTTCTACTGACCCGGATATTTTTAAAGGTATCCGGGTAAGTAGTGCTGTTAAAAAGAAAAGCAAATTCAAATTCTGTGGGCCAGCAGCCAAATTCCAATCCCTCTCCCCAGTTAATTCACATTGGCCTTGCTGGTCCTAGCTATTGTAACCCCCAAACCAAGGTACTGTGCTTTTTTTTTTTTTTGAATGGGGGGCACTAAGTGCTCCCACCCCCTCCTTTCCCATTTTGGCATGCTGAAATAAAGCTTTCCTGGTGCCCTCTTCCCACCCACAATCAAAATACCATCTGCCCCCATCCAGACCCCCAGAAACCCAGCTAGGAGTGAGGTAACTACTATGCTGCTTGCCTGGATATTATTTAAAGATATATGGGTAAGTAGAATGTTATCCAGTCACACAAGGATGGATAATTTGAACATAGCCAGTTAGGTTTTTACATTATTCAGCTACATGTAGTTGGATAACTTTAAGCAAATACATTCAGTAGGATGTTTATCCCACTGAACATATCGAGACAAGTTACTTGGTTAACTCTAGCCAGATATTATTTTAATTCAAATTTGAATATCTAGCCAGAATTATTTTAATTCAAAAACAGTTTCAGAACCATCATTGATTGACTCTAAAGAGAAGAGATTCATGAAATTAAACAAACTAAACAACGAGGAACATGACATTTATTTTAGATATTCTCAGTGGGTTAATGGACTGCTGAGGTAAATCAGGAAGCAGAATTCCCTTTGCAGAATTCTAAGCTTCTCCATTGGGTTTTAGTACTAATCACAGCTCTCATGTTGGACTCTTAAATTGCTATATTTTTGTAAAGCATTTTAACAGCCCACAGATTTCTAGTAAGGTACCTCCTGCCCCCACAGCCTTATTAATAATTCAAGTTCAAGTGTTTCAGATCTTTAGTAATAGCAAAGTTTTATTGCCTGACACAAAAAATGCAGGATTTACAATATAAAAATAGAACAGAAAAGTAATCTAAATAACAATTACCTTTTTTAGTTTTCAACAAAAATCTCTGAATGATGGCAGATTTGCTGGTAATAAATGTTAATGGAACATGCCAAATGTTGCTATAACAGAAAAATACATTGTATTATTAATAAGATATTTTGTTGCAGCATTACCATCAGCACGTAAACATGACATCCCCTTTAAGGGGACGATAAGATATACATTTCAATACAATTTTCTGCTATACAATTTATCCAGATAATTTAGAAGAGATATTCAGCAGCACGGCTATGCTGTTGAATATAACTGGATAAGTTCTAGTTAGCCAGATAAATTATATCTGGATAACTTTAGTCTTGCTATTGATCAGGCCTAACTTATTCAAGGTAACTTAACCAGCTAAGGCTGAATATTGGTACTTATCCAGTTAAGATAACCGTAAGTTGCCCCACCTTGATCTTCCCATTACCCGCTCCCAAGATATCCAGCTATCTACTTAGGCAGATAAATACTTATCTGAGAGGTTCATATTTAGCTAGATAAATACTTATCTAACCTAAGTGGTGGCCACTGAACATAGCTGGATATTCAGCATCAGCCACTTATCCAGATTAGTCAGATTTATCTGGCTGGGTAGCGTTTGAATATCTACCCCTGTATGTCTTGGCTATGAAATACATGCTATATTTACAGTGCCTTGTAAAAATCTTCAAACCCTTGTACATTTTTAACATTCTGATCTTTAAAAATTACAAATCAAAATGCATTAAAATAGGAGCTTGTTTCATTGATCTACACAACATACTTTGCACTTTCACCATGAAAGAATTATAGAAATATTCCGAAAGTTATTACTGTAAGAATAAAAAAAAAAATTCTTGACTGCAGAAGTCTTCATACCCATTGTTACAGCAAAACCAAATATTTCCGGTGCAAAAAACTGCCTTAACAAGGCCCAAAATAAGTTAAAAAGAGCCATCTGTGTCCAATCCCAGTAGATGAGTTGATTCAAATACACCTGGATGAAGGATCAAGCTGTTTCTGTTCTTTGATGTGAATTGAAGCATGGGTCAAAACATGCCAAACAAGGCGCTTCCGAAAGAACTCTGAGATAACATTATGGTTTATGGTTTATTGGTTTTCTATACCGCTGCATTGGCGTTAGCCTTCACAGAGGTTTACAATTTAAACAATAATGAGAACTACAATAAATACGTCCAATAAAAGATAACAGCTAAAATTTTAAAAGCACATTAATAAGATATTTAGCTGTTAAGAATAGAAATTCAAATTATTAAAATAATAGAGCTATTCCTCGATATATTATTCAGGGCTAAAAGGTTAAGACAAATTAATAAAAGAAACAACATAAGTATAATATCACAAAAACATAAAATCATTTCTGCCTGTGGCTAAAATCTGAAGCATTCATTTAAACCTGTATCTGGCCATTTGAAGTCTATGTATATATATTTGCAACCTATTGTCCATTTTCCATGTACGTGCATTTAAATAGCCAGGTTTTTAAGTCTGCCTTAAATTTTTTCTTGTCTGTTGTTAATCTCAATTCTGTTGGTAGATTATTCCAAAGTTTGGTTCCTGCTATCGACAGTGCACGCTCTCTCACCTGACTTAGTCTCGCTGATCGTATCATGGGTATTGAGAGCAAGGCCTTATTTGCGGATCTTAAGTTCTTCTGTGGTACATGTAGTTTTAGAGATGTATTCAGCCATTCAGTTCGGTCTCAATAGATCAAATTGTGTATGAGGCAAGCAGCTTTATAATGTATACGATAGCTAATAGGTAACCAGTGAAGAGAAACCAGCACTGGGGTAATATGGTCTAACTTCCTTTTTCCCGTCAGGACTCTAGCTGCCGAGTTCTGTAACACCTGAAGTGGTCTAATAGTCGAAGCAGGTAAGCCAAGAAAAAGAGTATTGCAATAGTCTATATTTGTAAATATGAGAAATTGAAGAACGGTTCTAAAATTTTGATGATCCAGAAGTACTTTTAACCTTCTCAATGTTAACAATTTGCAATAACCATCCCTCAATTTCACAGCAATATGTTTTCTCATATTCAGTTCTGTATCAATAATTACTCCCAAGTCACGGGCGACATATAATGGGGATATAGTGACATTATTTCATAAGATATTTTGTTACAATATTTTTCAAAGATTCAGTGAATAAAACATTGCATTGTTACATGGAAAAGTCAGGAGCTGGAATTTCCACTAAAATGCTTCTTGCTTCACTTTAAGGTGGAGAAGTGTTGGGTGGGTGGGAAGGATTGATTGGGAGGGGATCTGCTGGTTATAGTTGCTCCCTAATGGCATACTTTGAGGGGTGGGATGGGTTTAAATTGTAAAAATGACATGTTAATTTACCTGGATTATATTGTATTGTTTGTGGAACACTATATCTTGATTGCATTTTGTATTGTGGCTTTCTTCAATAAATAGTTTTTTTTATTAAGGTGGAGAAGGAGGCTATGGGTGGTGGACAATGCAGCTTAGTAGTTATAAAGAAAAAGGCATAATGAGGTTTCTTACCTGTAACAGGTGTTCTCCGATAGACAGCAGGATGTCAGTCCTTACATATGGGTAACATCATCTGATGGAGCTCAGCATGGAACTTCAATTTCAAAGATTCGAGAGCTTTCAGCATGCTCTACTGAGCATGTGCAGCTGTAGATAGCTCCCTGACTCCCAGGCAGAGCCCCTCAATGCATGATAAAATTAAGACAAGAAGAAACCAACTCCCAGGGGAAGTGGAAGGGAATCCTGAGGACTGACATCCTGCTGCTTTTAATGATGCACAATTGTCAAATCTTTTCCATTGGAAAGAAATCAATAGAAATAGGGGTCATGAAATGAAACTCTAGGGAGGACAACTCAGAACCAATGTCAGGAAATATTTCTTCACGGAGAGGGTGGTGAATGCCTGGAATGCCCTTCCGGAGGAAGTCATGAAGATGAAAACAGTGAAGGAATTCAAAGGGGCATGGGATAAACACTGTGGAACCCTAAAGGCTAGAGGATGGAAATAAAGAAAAGAGTGCATGGGGGTAACTGGAGGTAACTTGCTGGGGTGGCTGTTGCTACCCTTAACAAATTAGCCTTGATACTGATAATGCAACTCCATGAATGCTCTCTGCTTTAACGGCAGTAGGAAAAGGGGAATTGGATTCAGACAGCAACCAATGAGAGCCCTGACTTTTACATTTTGGGGAACAAATAAACATGGGGGTAACTTGCTGCTACAGCTTTTACTACCCTTAACCACTAAGCCTGATACTTTTGATGTAGCTCCAACATTACTCTCTGCTTCCATGGCAAGGTTTAAGGGAAAATGGATTCAAACAGCATCCGAGGGCCCTGACCTTTTCAGTCTGGGAAGCTAAGCATTAGGGTAACCTGCACAATGCAGTAGATACTGGCATAAGCATAAGCTTTTGGGGCAGAATGGGTCGATCATTTGGTCCTTTTCTCCCCTCCTTTCTATGTTTCTATGAGAAGAGATGGATGAAGGGGGATATGATGGAAATCTATAAAACCATGAGAGGACTAGAATGGGTAAATGTGAATCAGTTATTTGCTCTTTCGGATATCAGAATGACAAGGGGACACTCCATGAAGTTAGCAAGTAGCACATTTAAGCACATTTAAAATAAATCGGAGAAAATTATTTTTCATTCAATGCACAATTAAGCTCTGGAATTCATTGCCAGAGGATGTGGTTAAGACAGTTAGCATAGCTGGATTTTAAAAAGTTTGGATAAGTTCCTGGAAGAGAACTCCATAAACTGTTATTAATCAAACTGACTTTGGGGCTCGCCACTGCTTATTACCGGCATTAGTAGCATGGGACCTTTTTACTGTTTGGGTACTTGCCAGGTACATGTATCCTGGATTGGCCACTGATGGAAACAGGATGCTGGGCTTGATGGACTCTTGGTTTGACCTGGTATGGTAACTTCTTATATTCAAGACCTTATATTCCCCTTGCTGAGGAATGTAAGGTTATACAAAGGAAGTTTCTAGTGCTAAGCAAGCGCTCTTTCAACTCCATTTGTATGAGGCAACCGTTGCATCAAGGGCAACAGATATTAATCAAACATGTGCGTGACATACAGCAAAACATGGGGAACATACAATACTACCACAGTATCCTAAGTCTAATACAAAGTGGTCATTTAACTGTTTACTGCATGAGATCTTAAAAGAATGTGTCCTAAATAAAATATAAAACGATATCAATACACTGTCATTTGACTCAGGAAAATAAGGAACTAATAGCTATTTGTTGCTGTACTACACATATTTAAAATGGCAGCAGTTTTAACTGACACAATTTCATGGAATCTATGTCATATGAAGCAGCACCACTGCTGCCCATTATACTCTGTCTTGATTTCTACAGCACTCTGCCATTGGCAAACAGTTTTCTTGATTAACTTCTATTACCTGGTTGGTTGAGAAGGATCAGAACCCTTCAGGTAATGCTCTTGCTGCAGGCAGATATGTCTTCCTTTCCTTGTCACGATTATAAGCGGAAAACCTTTTTGGAGGGTCCAGGTATTCATTATTGTTCTCACATCAAGGATATCTCCTTTGGTCCAATGCTTTTTTTCAAAAGAAATATGAAGGTCAGTGAAAGGAGAATGCATCTGTAGACAGAAAGCCTACTGTCTTTCCTCTTAGCGCAAAAGGCTGCAAACCCTGGGCTCCCCCTCCAAGCAAGCCAAGTCTGCAGATATACTATTCCATAAAGTTGTGAGTGTATTTTTCTTATAGGCAATGGTTAGTGGGGGGAGGAGACAACTGATTATGTTATCTATGCTACAGACTACTATCGCCATTATCTACTAGATAAAGGAGCCCTGACCGACGTGCCGCAAATGCGCAGTAGAGAGCAGCTCTACCGCGCATGCGCGGGCGAGCACGTCGGTCAGAGCTTGCCTGTTAACAAAAATGGCGCTGGAGGAGTAGTAGCGGCGGCGTGTGCAAGGGAGGGAAGGACCCCCCCCCCGGAGATCTTCTGTCTGCACTATCCGAAGGGGTTGTGAATGAGCTGAGAGGGGAGGGGATTGAGAGAGGGGAGTGACTGAGGGGAGGGGAGGGGGAGGGGGAGGGAGGAGAGAGGGAGGTGAGGGGGAAGGTGAGAGGGAGGGAGACTAGAGGGGGGAGGTGAGAGGGAGTGAGAGGGAGAAAAGCGGTGGGAGGGAGAATTGGGAGGTGAGGTGGGAGAATGAGGGGGAGGGAGGCGGAGGTGGAAGGGAGAATGAGGGGGAGGGGGAGGTGGAAGGGAGAATGAGAGGGAGGGGGAGGGAGAATGAGAGGGAGGGGGAGATGGAAGGGGAGGGAGAATGAGAGGGAGGGGAAGGGGGAAGGGAGAATAAGGGGGAGGGGGAGGGGGAAGGGAGAATGAGAGGGAGGGGGAGGGGGAGGAAAGGAAATGGACCGAAATTTTTTTTTTAATGTAGCCCGTTGTTATGGGCTTAACGGCTAGTCCCTAAATAAATCGAACAGCAGGAATATATAGAAACATTGAAATGATGGCAGAAAAGGACCAAATTGTCCATCCAGTCTGCCCAGTAAGCTTATGGCAGTATCTGCAGTGTCGTGTAGGTTACCCCATGCTTACCTGTTTCCCAATCCATAAAAGTCAGGGTCCTAGGTTGCTGTTTGAATTCAATTCCCCGTTACCCCCCTGCTTATCAGTTTCCCACACTAGCCCTTGTTGATTGCTGTTGAATCAAATTTCCCTTTTCCCCCTACTGTTGAAGCAGAGAGCAATGATGGAGTTGCATCAACAGTATTAAAGTTTATTGGTTAAGGATAATAACCACCGCACAATCAAGTTACTCCATGCATTCTTTTCTTCATTTCCATCCTATTGCCTTTAGGGATACACAGTATTTATCCCATGCCCTTTTGAATTCTTTCACTGTTTTGTTTTTCACCACCTCCTCCGGAACGGCATTACAGGCATCCAATAACCTTTCTGTGAAGAAACATTTTCTGACGTTGGTTCTGAGGCATCCTCGGAGTTTCATTTCGTGACCCCTAGTTCTACTGATTTCTTTTCAACGGAAAAGGTTTGATGTTTGCACATCATTAAAACCTTTTAGGTTCCTGAAGGTTTGTATCATATCACCCCTGCACCTCCTCTCTTCCAGGGTATATATATTCATATCCTTCAGTCTCTCCTCGTAGGTTTTCTGATATTGACACCACACCATTTTGGTAGCCTTTCTCTGGACCGCCTCCATCCTATCTCTATCCCTTTTGAGATAAGGGCAACAGAACTGAACACAATACTCCAGGTAAGGCCTCACCAAGCACGTGTACAAGGGCATCACCTCCTTCATTTTCTTACTGGTTATTCCTCTCTCTATGCAGCCCAGCATTCTTCTGGCTTTAGCTATCGCCTTGTCACATTGCATCGCTATCTTCAGATCACCAGAATCTATCACCCCAAGATCCTGCTCTTGGTCCGTGCACATCAGCCTTCCCCCCCCTCCCCCCCATCTCATACCACTCTTTAGGATTACTGCATCCCAGATGCATGAATCTGCACTTCTTGGCATTGAATTCCAGCTGCCAAATGTTTGACCACTTTTCAAGCCTTCATAAATCACTTTTCATTCTCTCTACACCTTCAGGCGTGTCCACTCTGTTGCAGATCTTGTTATCATCTACAAATAAATATCTAGAATCACAACTGAATACTGTATGGTATATATTAACAACCAAATAAAATAACCATACATACAGGAAACTTCATCAAACAAATGATCAAGATGGACAGGACCTCATATTTAAAATGGTTGCATTCTTTTAAATTTCACTAACAGTGGTTAAACTCGAGCAAACTTTGTTACACAAACTGTGCTGAGAAACCACATGAGTGATATGCAGCCATATATTATATAATTATGGGTTCTCTACATTTCTGTTCTTCCTTGCCTTTTTGTATGAAAAATTGAAAAAAACTTTTTATTCAGTCACATTGATAAAATACTACATTAACCAAATACACTTATCTGAATTGCAATCTGATAAATTTCTGCCCTATCTAAAATACAAAAAAGAACTTTAAAAAATTGGACTTGTACTTCTGAAAGCCAAATATTACTCTTATCTAATGAAAATACATACATGTCTCGGTTGGATGAGGCAACAACAAACTTCAAACATTCTCCAGACGTTTCCTGGTTGGATCCTCCATTTTGTATACCTACAATATTCAAGCTGATTAGATCACTAAACGACCAAAGAAACTAAAGTACGTTTAAAAGGACCAACCAGACTGAATGAAAAAAATGAATGAAAAAAAAAATTTTAAACCAATGATAGCCATTCAACATTATCAACATTCATTGGTCCTTTTAAACGTACCTTAGTTTTCATTGGTTGTTTAGTGATCCAATCAGCTTGAATAATGTAGGTATACAAAATGGCAGAACCAACCGGGAAACGCCTGGGGAATGTTTGAAGTTTGTTGTTGCTTCATCCAACTTAGACACGTATGTATTTTCATTAGATAAGAGTAATATTTGGCTTTCAGAAGTACAAGTACAATTTTTTGAAGTTCTTTTTTATATTTTAGATAGAGTTAAACTGCCCTTTCAAGCCCCTGAGGAAGGAGTTCTTCTGAAACATGGGTCGTGTCGGGCAAAACAAAGGCTAAGTTGTGGCACGAGCAGAAATTTATCAGATTGCAATTCAGATAAGTATCTTTGATTAATGTAGTATTTTATTAACATGACTGAATAAAGTTTTTTTCAATTTTTCATACAAAAAGGCAAGGAAGAACAGAAATGTAGAGAACCCATGATTATATAATATATGAATGCATACCACTCAGTTTGTGTCACAAAGTTTGTTTGAGTTTAACCACTGTTAGTGAAATTTAAAAGAATGCAACCATTTTAAATATGAGGTCCTATCCGTCTTGACCATTTGTTTGATGAAGTTTCCTGTATGTATAATTATTTTATTTGATCATCTGTAAATAGACAAACTTTACCTTCTATCCCTTCTGCAATGTTGTTCACAAAGATATAGAACAGAACTGGTCCCAATACCTATCCCTGTGGCACTCCACTTAACACGGCTCTCTCTTCAGAGTAGGTTCCATTTACCATTACATGCTGTCTCCTATCAATCAACCAGTTTGTAATCCACTTCACCACCTTGGCGCTCACGCTGAAGCTTCTCATTTTGTTCACAAGCCTATGTGGGTCGGTATCAAAAGCTTTGCTGAAATCCAAATAGATGACATTGCATGCTCTTCCTCGATCCAATTCTCTAGTCACCCAATCAGAAAAATCAATCAGATTTGTCTGACAGGACCATCCTCTGGTGAATTCATGCTGCCTCAGGTCCAGCAACTTGCTGGATTGTAGATAGTTCAGCATCCTTTTCTTTCAGCAGCATATCCATTAATTTTCCCACCACTGAAGTGAGGCTAACTGGCCTGTAGTTTCCAGCCTTCTCACTGCTACCACTCTTATGAAGTGGGACCATAACCACTCTTCTTCAATCTCGCGGCACCACTCCTGATTCCAGGGATCTATTTAACAGGTCATTTAGTGAACCCGCCAGGACATCTCAGACTTCTTGTAGTATCCTAGGATGTACCTCATCCAGCCCCATGGACTTGTCCACATTCAGTTTTCCTAGCTCTTCCCATACAAACTCTTTTGTAAAAGGAGTTGTGATTAGCCCATTCTCTTCTATGGTCTTGTCAACCAGCAACGGTCCTTCTCCAGGATCTTCTTTAGTGAACACAGAACTGAAGTATTTGTTAATATTTCTGTCATTTCCTTGTCTGTCTCATCACATTGCTCCTCGTTACCTTTCAATTTCACTATACCACTTCGGGCTTTCCTTCTTTCTCTTATATATCTGAAAAATATTTTGTTACCTCTCTTTATCTCTTGGGCAAGCCTTTTTTCCACTTGACTTTTTGCTTTTCTGATTTCTTTCGTCTCCCTCATTTTCACCAGTATCGTTCCCTGTGTTTCTCTTTTTGGGATCCTTTATACTTCCTGAATGCTGATCTTTTTGCCTCTATTTTTACAGCCACCTCCTTTTAGAACCAAATTGATTTCTTTTTCCTTAAACTTTTGTTCACTTTTCTAACATATAGATTTCTTGCCTTTATAACAGTTTCTTTTAATTTAGCCCACTGTTGTTCCACCTTGTCCATTTTCTTCCAGCCTTCTAGTTCTTCCTCCAGATACATTCCCATTTTGTCAAAGTCTGTATATTTGAAATTCAAAACTCAGGTCTTCATGTGACTTCTTTGTATCTTATTTGCAATATCAAACCATATCATCTGATGATCACTTGCACTCAAGTGGGCACCTGTCCGGACATTAGAGACATTATTCCCATTTGTGAGCACTAGGTCCAGGACTACACTGTCTCTCATGGGATAAGAACATGCCATACTGGGTCAGACCAAGGGTCCATCAAGCCCAGTATACTGTTTCCAACAGTGGCCAATCCAGGCCATAAGAACCTGGCAAGTGCCCAAAAACTAAGTCTATTCCATGTTACCGTTGCTAGTAATAGCAGTGGCTATTTTCTAAGTCAACTCAATTAATAGAAGGTAATGGACTTCTCCTCCAAGAACTTATCCAATTCTTTTTTAAACACAGCTATACTAACTGCACTAACCACATCCTCTGGCAACAAATTCCAGAGATTAATTGTGCATTGAGTGAAAAAGTACTTTCTCCGATTAGTTTTAAATGTGCCACATGCTAACTTCATGGAGTGTCCTCTAGTCTTTCTATTATCCGAAAGAGTAAATAACCAATTCACATCTACCCGTTCTATACCTTTCATGATTTTAAACACCTCTATCATATCCCCCCTCAGCCGTCTCTTCTCCAAGCTGAGAAGTCCTAACCTCTTTAGTCTTTCCTCATAGGGGAGCTGTTCCATTCCCCTTATCATTTTGGTAGCTCTTCTTTGTACCGTCTCCATCGCAATTATATCTTTTTTGAGATGCGGCGACCAGAATTGTACACAGTATTCAAGGTGCGGTCTCACCATGGAGCGATACAGGGGCATTATGACATTTTCCGTTTTATTCACCATTCCCTTTCTAATAATTCCCAACATTCTGTTTGCTTTTTTGACTGCCGCAGCACACTAAACCAACGATTTCAATGTGTTATCCACTATGACGCCTAGATCTCTTTCTTGGGTTGTAGCACCTAATATGGAACCTAACATTGTGTAACTATAGCATGGGTTATTTTTCCCTATATGCATCACCTTGCACTTATCCACTTTAAATTTCATCTGCCATTTTGATGCCCAATTTCCAATACCATTTGTTTGAACATAACCCCTTGGAGGGCATCCACTATCTCTCTACTTCTCGTAGATTCCGCAGAAGGAATATTCCAGTCTACATCCGGCAGATTGAAATCTCCAATGAGCAATACTTCTCCCTTCATTCCCATCTTTTCAATGTCTTCAATCAGATCTCTATCCAGCTCTTTTGTCTGAATTAGATGCCGATAGACCACACTGATGAAAATGGAAGCATCACCATCTTTATTTAGGCTAGCCCATAATGCTTCTTCCTACCGCACATCCCTTGCATTTCAATTGCTTGGATATTGCTTCTGACATAAAGTTCTACTCCTCCTCCTTTCCTGTTCTCTATGTCCTTTCTTAATAAGTTATAGCCAGGATGGCTATGTCTCAGACATGTGTCTCTATAAACCATGCTCCTGTAACAGCAACGATGTCCAGATCCACTTCCACCATTACATCCTGCAGGTCTAGGGTTTTATTACCCAGAATATGATTATTTGTGCTCATAGCTTTCCAACTTCTCTCCTTCAGGTTACTGATCTTTGACTTCTTTTTTGCCTTATTCAGCTGACTTTTATTATCCCCTTCACACATTTCTTTGAGATTTGGGGGGTGACATTCCAATTTCCTTCTGCACCCTCACCGTCTATTTTAAATGCCTTATGGCATAGGATTTGAATTTATCTCTTAGGGTCCTTTTTCCTGCCACAGACAGATGTAAGCTATCTTTGACACAGAGCCTTTTACTGTTCCATAAATGGCCCCAGCCCCCAATATATCCAAAACTTTCTTCCTTACACCATTTTGAGCCTTGCATTGAAGTTATCTATATGGATTAGCCTCTCTTTACCCTTTCCATGAACAGGTAACACTTCTGAAAGGCAATAAGAATGGTACAAAACACATTGGTAATATTATTGGGGCTACCCAAGTAAAATGTTCTCAACAGAGTCTCAAAATTTGCCTCTGAAAGTGCATCTGTTAATAGCAGACAGAAGAAATGCGGCAAATTATTAGAAGTCCTTCTCTGAGCTCATAGCTTAACTTAATACAAAAGGTATGAACAATGAAAAAACGGATTCACTTGGTAAAGAATAATTATACTGATGCAGAGTGTATGGCAATCTTTTTGTCATCGGCTTGATGAGGGCAGTGAGATCTCTTCAAAATTTGAGAGCATGATGTTCTTTGTCTAAATCTGTCCCTAGAATTCTATGACTTTTAAGACATTAAGCTTTATACTGAGAGTCTTATTTGTTTTTCCTGTGTTCCACATTTGCCAGTTTAGCTGTTTTTGCTAAAAACTGTTTCTCTTTGGTGACAAATTACAGTTAACTTATAATGTACCTTGTGCCCACGAGTTACAATAACATTTTGAAAAATCTAATAAAATAAAGTCATACTATTAATAAAAAATATAAGAATTAAATAAAAATACAATTACAGATTTGCAAAAACAATCGTATGCACGCAAGTTCATGGTACTTACAGATTTTTGCTTGTTCGTTGAACAGAATCCATCAGTTTGTTGTTGATTCCCATCTGTAGGACAAATCTGAGAAAAAATTGTTTATATCATGTCACTAATTTACTGAATTTTGAATACATTTATCTATTCATAATCCATTATCATTACCAGAAACCACTGGCTCACAATGTGCTAGTTTCAGACATTTTTTGCTTCTAGAAAGGAGATAAAAGTTACTTACATCTGTTAGACTGTTCCACAAATCTTCATTCTTTGTATTCCTGTAGCTATACCTTTGCAGGTACTGCACAATGCCAGCTTTAAAAGCATCAGCTCCTAGGAAATCTCGTAGCATATTAAGAATGCATGCACCCTGAAAAAGCACATTACATCATATTATAGAGTCAGAATTTAAACATACAAACATAGAAAGGATGGCAGAAAAGGCCCAAATGGTCCATCCAGTCTGCCCAGCAAGCTTATGGTAGTATCTGCTGCGCCATGTAGGTTACCCCCATGCTTATCAGTTTCCCAGACCGTAAAAGTCAGGGCCCTCATTGGTTTTTGTTTGAATCCAGTTCCCCATTATGCCTTGCTGGTGAAGCAGAGAGCAATGTTGGATTTGCATCAAAGAATCAGGCTTATAGGTTAAGCATCAACAAGTTACCCCCATACTTGTTTCCCCAGACTGTAAACACTGTATGGCATATATTTTAAAAATATACATCTAAATTGTATTACTACACTGAAAAAGAGATGCTATCAACCACAGATAGTTTAGGAATGGGAACTAACTTTGTGTGATCTCACTACTGATAAAACTAAATACAGAGTGGAACTACCTCAGCATCAAGGGTTCTTTTTTTTTTTTTTATTGTTGCAGCTTTTAGTTCAAATCAAGCTTACAACTAGCTGGGATTTTTGTCCCCTATTTTCTTTTTTATTTATTTATTTAATTTTGATATGTGGGCAGCAGCGTAACATAAGACTTTGGCTCAGGACTTTGGCTCATTCAGCTTGCCCCAGAATCCTTTGCTGTCTGACTTAACTGAAACTACTGGCATACAGTGAACTTAAACTGACCTGTGTGTGAATGGCTACTTGGAGACATCTGGAATACATTTAGGCTCTGCAAAGCCTATGCTCAAAGGTCATGAGGTTATCGATGGCAAATGGCTGAGGCCACATTCCAAACTTTGTTCTCACAGATTCCTATCTCGACTGAAAGAGGCTAGTTAAACTGAATATCCCCCTGAGGTCAAGACTCTGATCAAAGGCCTGGAACGAGTGACAGAACAAAGACCTACTACAATGATTGATATATTGACAGGACAAAGAACAGAAGATTGACAGTACTCAATAGACACGTGGGCCCTTCTTAGGCCAGATTGGATCTTAAGGTGGGAGGCGGTATCAGGGGAAGCTTAGATAAAGTTTGTCTGATTGGATAGGACACACGTGGTACCTGATACTTTATGCAGTCCCTGGATGTTTTTTATCTATAAAAACTTAGCCCTGACAAATAAACGCTGAGACAGGCAGGCAGAACTTTGAAAAAGAAAAAGTTCCCTCTCTGTCTCCCAGGGGTCTAATGTGATTGGCTTTCAATATTGAATAAAAAATAAATTTATTCTGATTAAAACTTGGTACTGGACCTCTGTTCTAATGGCTCAGACAATAAAACAATTTTTTATTAGAGACACAATAAAACACATATAGGGGTAGATTTTCAAACATGGCGCGTTCGTGTACTTTTGCTGGCGCATCAGGCACAAGCAAAAGTACGCGGGATTTTAGTAGATACGCGCGTAGTCGCGCGTATCTGCTAAAATCCTGGATTGGCGCGCGCAAGGCTATCGATTACGTATAGCCGGCGCGCGCCGAGCCGCACAGCCTACCCCCGTTCCCTCCAAGGCCGCTCCGAAATCGGAGCGGCCTTGGAGGGAATCCTCTAACGTCCTCCCCTCACCTTCCCCTCCCTTCCTCTACCTAACCCACCCCCCCCGGCCCTGTCTAAACCCCCCCTTACCTTTGTCGGGGGATTTACACCTCCCGGAGGGAGACGTAAATCCCCGCGCGCCAGCGGGCCCCTAGCGCGCCGGGACGTGACCTGGGGGCGGGTACGGAGGGCGCGGCCACGCCCCCGGACCGTAACCATGCCCCCGGGCTCGCCCCCAAAACGCTGCCGACACGCCCCGAAAATGGCGCGGCGCTCGGCCCCGCCCCCGACACGCCCCCCCTCCGAAAACCCCGGGACTTACGCGAGTCCCGGGGCTCTGCGCGCGCCGGTAGGCCTATGTAAAATAGGCTCACCGGCGCGCAGGGCCCTGCTCGCCTAAATCCGCCCAAATCCGGGCGGATTTAGGCGAGCAGGGCTCTTAAAATCCGCCCCATAGTATGTAACAATAATAGTAGATGGTGTGATCATAAGAACAACCTCGAAATGTAACCAAACATACAGCATGTAAGTCCCAATCATGGAATAATAATAATAATGCCTAAGTAACACATTGTACCCTATAACTGTAAAAGTATGTGGTGATGAAATAGGTTTCAATAAAAGACCCATTATCCAAACAGTGTATTGTGTCATTTATATTTCATTTTGTTTTCCCATGATACCACCCTCTCTTCCCCCTATCCCTTTCCCCCCCCCATACCCCTCTAAAGTATAGCTGAAGTGATAGAGATGGTGTGTTGTACTTTGTCCCCTATTTTCTGCTCCCACCCACTAGTCACCTCAATGATCATTCTTGGCCAAGGGCCACGGACTGTGATTTTCTCCAAAACCCTAAGTTTGGCTCATAGATATCATCAGTGAACTATATCTAAGGCTCTATCCACTTGCCCCCACAGCATCCCAGTCAACCTGAGGAGCAGAAGCCAGGCTCATAAAATAAATCTGGGTCTTCCACAGGCTCATGCTGCATGCTACTACTAAGCCACCACACTAGCCCTCAAAGTCTCTATTCTAAATGGATCAAAATTCTCTTGTTCCACAAAAATAAAAAAAAATACAAAATTCCCTCTCTAATGAAAATAGGGCATGTCTTGGGACTGTCAGGACTCTCTGTGACATCTTTTAAAACTTGTTTTCTCCACAAATGGGGAAATGGAATTGTTGATTAATGACAGTAAATTGTTTTTATAGTAAGTTTTACTGTGGCCATAAGAAATACCAATGTCCCAACATCCATTGTTGTTCTAGACATCACCATTCACCCTAAAATTGATGCACACATTTCTCATTCATCTAGATTATGGTAAAATGCAATCACTGAATGGTTATAATGTGTAATAGATAATGTTTAACTGTGCAACTAGCTAATGACAAGTTCCATGTAGTTACTACACAATTTAGAGAAACTGGGTCCAATACTGAAAGATAGTCAGGTATGTAACTTAGCCAGATATAACTTATCCGACTACGTTACATGGGATTTTCAGCGGCACAGCTATGTCGCTGAATGTCCGCATCAAAGTTGCTACTTTGGGGGGCGTATTCAAGATGGTGCCCTGACAAGACATGTGGACTTGGAGCTCCGGCGTTTCCTCTACTTACCTTGCCTTTTCTTGTGTCTCCTTTCTTTCTGGCGTTATGGGGAAGAGGAAATGGGTTGTTCGCACTTACCCCTCCACCGGAGCTTTGCGGCAGACCATCTTGCCCAAGTTTTCACTAACATCACCCTCCCTGATGCCGACCACTGACTTGGGTGGAGGGGCAGCCTGCCCATTGATTGCTGAAACATTGCTTAGCCAGGTCGCACGGTCATTGCCGCTGCCTCATGGATTCACTGCCGGCATGGGAGTAGATTTGCCAGAACAGGTGCAGTTTTCTGGAGTTTCTCCCGCTTTTCCAGGCGGTGTTTTTGTCCCCGTTGCTGCTGAGGGACCGCAGTCGAAAGCAGTGGAGCAGTTCCAGCTATGCCAGGAGACACATTGTTTGAGGGAGCGGCCCCTGGTGCTTTAGTAGTGGGTGAAGTTTCCTCAACTAGCAAGGTCTCTGGCTCATAGGAGATTCGGGAAGCATTCAATATCCTCCAGGTTAGACCTGTTTTGATCAAACCTGCTCAAGTGACTTTGGACAGTCTATGGGGTGTCCTTAAATCAGTTGAGAAGTCTGTCTCATCTCTGGTACTGTAAATGAAAATTGGTTCCTACCTGCTAATTTTCGTTTCTGTAATACCACAGATCAGTCCAGAAAAGTGGGGTTGCGTATCTTTACCAGCAGGTGGAATCAGAGAGCAAAACTTTGGGCACTGCCATATATACAAGAGTGCCACCTGCAGTCCCTCAGTATTGGCCTGTACCTAAGCACACCAAAACAACACGAACGGGCGAAGGGTCGAGAAACCCCTGTATACCACTTCACCCCACGTAAAACAATAAACCGAAACAACTGCCATAACAACTGCTCCATCAAACATGTCTGCAAAAAACCGGAGCTCCAAGAAAAACATAGCCACAGTCTACCTAAAACAGTCTTTCGGTATCTGCCTCTGGCAGTCCACCTGGTATTACAGTCCACCTGGTATTACAGGAACGAAAATTAGCAGGTAAGAACCAATTTTCATTTCCTGAACATACCCAGATCAGTCCAGAAAGGTGGGATGTACCCAAGCCACCCTACATTGGGCGGGAACCCGAAAGACCCGCACGCAGAACACTCTCACCAAAGGACGGGGCATCAGTAGCCCTAACGTCCAGGCGATAATGCCGAGCGAAAGTGTACAAGGAGGACCACACTGCCGCTCTGCATATTTCCTGAGGCGACAGTAGCTGACACTCTGTCCAGGAAGTAGCTTGGGCTCTGGTGGAATGAGCCCTGAGACCCAAAGGAGCTTGGCGTCCTCGGACAAGGTATGCCGAGAAATAGCTTCTTTAATCCAATGCGATATAGTCGCCTTAGAAGCCTTTTCCCCCTTCTTTGGGCCCCCGAAGAGGATGAATAAATGATCGGATAGTCTGAAATCATTGGAAACTTCCAAATAGCACAATAAGACACGCCACACATCCAAAAGATGAAGATCTCTGCCAGGAGATGCTTCACGAGACCATTGTGGGAATCCCGGTAGCTCCACCATCTGATTTACGTGAAAGGCCGAGACCACCTTAGGGAGGAAGGCCGGTACCGTCCGCAAGGACACTCCATCGTCGGGAATCCGAAAAAATTGATCCCGGCACGACAGAGCCTGTAACTCCGAGATCCGACGAGCCAAGCAAATGGCCACCAAAAACACCGTCTTCAAAGTCAGATCCTTCAGTGAAGCCCTGCAGAGAGGCTCGAAGGGAGTGCCACAGAGGACACGCAGCACGAGATTCAAACTCCAATCTGGACAGACCAAACGTACAGGAGGCCGCAAATGTTTGACCCCCTTGAGAAACCAGGGTATATCCGGATGCATTGCAAGCGAGAAGCCGTTAAACCTGCCCCACAATACACCGAGCGCTGCAACCTGAACCCAAAGAGAATTGAAAGCTAACCTCTTAGTGAGCCCCTGCTGTAGAAAGTCCAGCACCCGAGAAACATCGACCCGCAAAGGATCGCAGGAGCATTGGTGACATCATGCCTCAAACAGCTTCCAGACCCAGACATAGGCCATAGAGGTGGCCAGGCGTCTGGCCTGCAGCAGAGTGGAAATGACCGGTTCAGAGTAACCTTTCAACCGTAAATGTCACCTCTCAAAAGCCAAGCCACGAGAGAGAAGTGATCCTCCTGATCCTAAAATATGGGTCCCTGCCGAAGAAGCTGCGGCAGATGAGGTAGCGGTAACGGGCCCTCTAGCACCAAGCGAACCAGATCTGCGAACCACGGGCGCCACGGCCACTCCGGCGCCACTAGGATCACCTGTCCTGGATGGAGTTCTATGCGCCGGAGCAGGAGACCGATGAGAGACCAGGGAAGAAAGGCATACAGGAGAATTCCCGTGGGCCAGGGGCACGCAAGAGCATCTAGCCCCACCGAACCCAGTTCTCGACGACGGCTGAAGAAGCGAGCTGTTTTCATATTCGCCCGCGTTGCCATCAGATCCAACTGTGGGATGCCCCGTCTGGCTCAAATTCGATTCCACGCTTCGGGAGACAACTCCCACTCTCCTGGATCGAGTTGCTGACAGCTGAGAAAATCCGCCTGTACGTTCTCCATCCCCGCGACATGAGAAGCGGCAATTCCCTCGAGATGATGCTCCGCCCAGGTGAACAGAAGCCACGCCTCCAGTGCCTCCGCGGGGCTTCTTGACCCGCCTTGCCGATTGATGTATGCCACCGTCGTCGCATTGTTGGAGAACACTCGTACCATTTTGCCCTGGATCCATGAAAGGAATGCTTGCAGAGCCAGGCGTACTGCTCTGGTCTCTAGGCGATTGATGGACCACGAGTCTTCCATCTTCGACCAGAGGACTTGGGCCGACCTCTGTTTGCACACTGCTCCCCAACCGGAAAGACTGACATCGGTGGAGATGATCATCCAATTCAGGGGATCAAGTCCAACCCTCGCTCCAGATTGTCGCGTGAAAGCCACCACGACAGACTGACTCTGGACTCTGGAAGAAGCGGCATCGACAGGTGGAATAGCTCCAAGACCAGACTCCACCGTGACAAAAGTGCACACTGTAACGGACGCAAGTGTGCAAACACCCATGGAACCAAATCCAAGGAGGATGCCATGGAACCTAGGACCTGGAGATGATGCCACACAGTGGGATTGTCCGAAGGAGGGCATGAATCTGGTCTTGTAACTTTGTCACCCAGTCCTCCGCCAGAAAGACCTTTCCGCGACAGGCATCGAATCTCGCTCCCAGGTAAACCAGCTCTTGGGTGGGTTCCAAGTGGCTCTTCTGCACATTGATAACCCATCCGAGACGTCAACATGAATAGGACCCTGGGCACTGATCTCTTGCAGTCCTTCCATGACTTTGCGCGAATCAGCCAGTCGTCCAGATAAGGATGGACTAAAATCCCTTCCTTTCGTAGGAAGGCCACTACCACCACCATCACCTTGGTGAACGTGCAAGGAGCCGTCGCGAGACCAAATGGTAGGGATCGAAATTGGAAGTGTTGACCCAAGACCTTGAAGCACAGAAATCGCTAGTGAATCAGCTGCATTGGGATATGAAGATACGCCTCCGTGAGGTCCAGGGACACCAGGAACTCCCCCTTGCGAACCGCAGCCATCACCGTCCGAGTGTCTCCATACGAAAATGAGGAACATGAAGACAACGGTTTACCTTCTGCAAGTCTAAGATGGGACGAAACGTGCCCTCTTTTTTGGGGATCACAAAGTACACCAAGTACCGACCTCGTCCCTGCTGTGCCTCCGGGACTGGGACAATCGCTCTAAGGTCGAGAAGTCGTTGTAGAGTTTCCTGGACCACTTCTTGCTTTGTTGCGTGAGGACACCTGGGACTCCACAAAAACTTCCTGAACCGGACACGAGAACTCTAGCACGTACCCATCTTTGATTACCTCTAGAACCCAACAGTCTGAAGTAATCCTTGCCCATTCAGTGTAAAAGTTGGATAATCTGCCTCCGACAACTTCGACAACAGAATGGGTGCTCGTGGCGTCACTGGGGGTTTTATTGTTTCCAGCGTCAAGATGTCCTGTGTCCCTACTGGAGTGGCAACCACCGCGAAAGGACTGCTGGCGTCCAGAATTTGGTTTAGAAGCAGGTGGAGTGGAATATCTGCTGGCTCTATAGCGGCAAGAATCCCTAAAGCGAGAGCGTGATGGAAAAGTCTTCTTTGAGGACCTCCTATCCTCTGGTAACTGGTGGCCCTTGGATTCACCGAGGAGCTTCTCCAGCTGATCCAGTTCCTCCCCGAAAAGGAGTTTGCTCTTGAAAGGCATATTGCAAAGCTGTGACTTAGAAGACAAATTCGCAGCCCAATTTCTGAGCCAGAGAAGGTGTCGCGCCGCCACCATGGACACCATACTTCTCGCCGAAGTCTGCACCAGATCATACAGTGTGTCTGCAACGTATGTGACGCCCGCCTGCAAGCAGGCACCCTTACTGCCGGTTCCAGAACCAGAAGCCAATTCCTGGACCCAGCACAGGCATGCCCTCTGCATAAGGCTAGCGCATACCGCTGCCTGAAGACTCAAAGCTGCCACCTCAAACGCCCGCTTCAACTGGATCTCCAATTAGCGGTCCTGCACGTCCTTCAAGGCAGTAGCCCCCGTCACCGGGATGGTGGTCTTCTTTGTGACCGCAGCATCTACCTTCGGAATCTTCAAAAGGTCTAACAGATCCGTCGTCAAGGGGTACAGCTTCGCCATAGCTCTGCCCACCTTTAGTCCTGCGTCAGGGGCATCCCACTCCCGTGTCACCAGTTTGCGTACCTTCTTAGGCAGCGGGAAGGATGATGTAGGGCCCCGTATGCCATCGAGGACTGGGTTAACACCTTCATTATCCGATTCCTCCTAGGCAACTTTAAGCCTCAGGACCTTCGGGACCTGGGGAATAAGGGGCCACAGCTCGTCTCGTTTAAAGAGACGTACCACACTAGGGTCATCCCCCTCTGCAGATGGGGTATTGGGATCGTCCGTGTCATCAGTATCATCTCTCTGGTCAGGCGATGGATCCGGATCCGTCCCCGTGACCGGCCCTGAGTCCAGGCCCGATGCTGATCCCGAAGGTGGGTATTGTGACTCACGGGGACCAGCCTCCAAAGGGCGAGGCCACTCCACAGAGCGCTGTTGAGGGTCATCACCCCGACCTCTCTTAGCCAGGGTTGCCGTGACTTCATCCGGGAGTCCAGGCTTCTTAAAAGTCGAGTGCTTCCTCGCTAGGAAGGCTCGATGCATGAGAAGAATACATTCAGGGGAGAACCCCTCCGGGTCTCCTTCCCCCTCCGGGACATCCATGGTTGCCATATCGCCAGCACCCCCCCCACCCGTGGGGTTCTCCCCCACCGGGGCTAAAACGGGAAGAGAATCCTCCTCCCTGCATCCAAGGTGCAACTCATTCTGTCCCTCCCTGCAGGAGAGGGCATCAAGATCTGATGGGCCTTCTAGCCCCGGGGAGCAGGCCGAACACAAGGAGGCCAAATCCAGGGCCTGGCTGTGTGCGCCACAGGAGTGGCAGACGGGCGATTTGGCACGCGGACCCATCCCCCCCAAGCATGCAGCCACGCGGAGCGTGGGGAGAAGAAAAAAATTGGGCCTGAGCGAAACCATACGCAGCCGCGACACGGGAAAGGCTGGGTAAGGAAGCCGGGGAAAAAATAAGAATCGGCCCTGCAGACTGTGCGCAGCCACGCCGCGGGAAACACAAGGGCAAGGCGGCCGGAGAGAAAAAAAGGCACGGCCCTGCTGTACATGCTCAGTTGCGCCACGGGAACCAGCCCCGAACCCCAGTCACGGCTCGGAACGCACCAACACTTACCTGCTCCCTCCTGCAGCCCCCTGGAAGTAGAGGGAGTCGCTGCAGCCTCACCCCATGGTCACCGAGAGCTGGAACCCCCCTGCACCGACTCCTTACCTCAGCACCACAGTGTTGCTAGACTTAGGATTTTTTTTTATTTTATAACTTTACGGAGCCAGAAGCTTCTGCAGGGGTTGAGGGAGCAGCTGCAGCAGTTATAGGGGTGAGAAACCAGGAGCCCCTGGTCTTCACACGCTGACCGATGCGGGCGACCCCCTGCCAGGGGTGTCCAATCCCCCGGGCGTCCGGCTTCCACTGAGGGATGGCCCACGAAGGTGCCTCAGGAAGTGATGAACACGACAGAAAAAAACCAAACTCTATCTAAACTAAAAAAAATTCAAAGCAAAAACTAATACTGTAGGTGTGCATCTCTACCAGCTGCTGGAGTCAGAGAAATACTTAGGGACTGCAGGTGGCACTCTTGTAGATATGGCAGTGCCCAAAGCTTTGCTCTCTGACTCCACCTGCTGGTAGGGATACACAACCCACTTTTCTGGACTGATCTGGGTATGTTCAGGAAAATTAGATATCCATTCTAAATGTTTAAATCAAGATCAACATATGGTTGCATGTGAAGAAGGGTCTATTTCTAAACTGGAGACTTTGGTCTCTGAGATTAAAGATTTGCAAACTAAACAAGTAGTAGAATCTACTGTAGTGTCACATAAACTAGAAAGATTGGAGAACGCTTCCAAGAATCTGAACCTACATGTTCTGAATTTTCCTCAAATCTCATGACTCTCGCCAATCAAAATGTTCAAGCTCTATATGAAAGAAGTTCTGCAAATTCAGGAATTACCCTATCCTCCAATCAAAACACTTATTTACCATCTATCAAGAAACATTTGGGCAGAAAGGCACAAGAAGCCACCTTGAATTTAATGGATTTTCTTGAGAATTCTTCTTTGCCCTCTCATAATTGAGCTACTTTACGTGTCTATTTTGTGTTTTTACAAGATAGAGATAATATTATTTGTTATTTTTCTGCAATGCAAAGTGCTTTTTAAAGGGGAGAAAATGTGTGTGTTCCTGACCTAGTTAGATCTACTCAGAACTGTAAAAGACAGTTTCTTGCTATGATAGCTTCAGGGGGGGGGGGGGGGGGGTGGTGGCTCTTGCATTGTTAGATATCAATGTAAATGTATTGTGATACTGAATGCAGTTAGATGTGGTTTTTTTTACCCTGCTCAATTGAGAGACTTCATTGAGGCTAGGCGTGTTGTTTCCCCTCAACCTACTTAAGATGAAAATTTTAGTTTGTGGCTAATGTACGTCATGAATGCTGTCTAATTTCTTTCTTCCTTTTTTTTCCTTTCTTGATTTGAATGGTCTATTTGCTCATAGACCTTTTTCTTCCCCCCCCCCCCCAATTATATCTATGCTGTGCTATTTTTCTTATTACCATTTCATAAATACTTACTGATAGCAATACATCCTCTGTATTTCTTTTCAAATATGATTTGTATTTGAAACAATGTTAAACTTCAATAAAATAGAGTTTTTAAAAAGTTGCTACTTTGCCAGATAAGTTATATCTGGCTAAGTTAGACCTACTCTATGGCAAGTCTAACTTTTTCAATTAACTTAACCAGATAACAGCGAATTATCACTACTTATCCAGTAAAGTTAACCGAATAAGTAGGACCACCCCGATCTGTCAACTGCCTGCCCACTAACTATCTGTCTATCAACTTATAAGTGATTTATACAGCTAAGTGGCAGCCTCTGAGCATAGCTGGATATTCACCACCCACCTATCCACCACCTACCCAGATAAGTTATACTTATCCGGATAAGTAAGTATATCTGGCTAAGTAGAACTAAATGAACTCTGAATATTGGCCTCCCCCAATGGGTATTCCTGTCTGGTTACTCACATATATCCCAGTAATTTCTTACATTTCTGAAACACCCAATTATTGTTCTATTGCTGATAAAATCTATTTTGATGTTTCACGTGGGTTGTGCCCGTCAGTCGCTGACGGCTGCGACCTTTGCTGCTCACCTTTTTCCCTGCAGCTCCGAGTCTGGGGAGGATGGCCGCCTTGCTTCCACACGCCGACCTCCATGGCGTTCCCGGGACAGCGTTGGAACTCCCGGCAGCCATCTTACTTCCAGGGTGACCTAGGGCACGCTCGCGCATGCCTGCCCCCTTCTTAATCACGTTCATGGTGGGAACCTCGAGGGCATTCCCCACTGCATGACATCATCTGCCTATGATACTTAAACTCAGCTGACCATCTGAGCTACGAAGTTAGCAAGGATTCCTGTCCTGCTCAATTCGCCATTTCTGGGACTTCACTTCGCTGTTCCTGTCTGAGTGATCTTGGTACCCGCTCCTCGGGGGCCCTTGTCGCACTTAGGGCTATTCATCCTCGGAGAGCCATCTCTACTTGACTCACGTCTCCAACCCAGTGAGTCTCTAAGCTGTTTTCCACGCATGACCCTTCAGTGCTCCCTGTACCGGGTCTCCACGGTGCCTACCACTACAGCTTGCCTGCTTCAGTTCAGAGTGAGCACTGGATCTGCTCTACACCTTCCTCTTCCTTTGCTGTGTGGATTCTCAGGTTATCCCGCTCTGTAGACCACTACCGAATCCATTACTGTCTTGTGCAAACTTCTACCACCAGCCTCCAGCCTACCCACACTGTGGACCACTACAGGAGGCAGCCTGCACAAGTTCCATCAAGAGGAAGTATTCCTTTGGTTACCCCGCGTTGCGGGCCACTACCGGAGAGACCAGCTTGCAGGTCATCTACTCTGGATTGAGTCTATTAACCCGCTCCTCGGGTTATCTTTGCTGTACAATAAAACTATTGCCTCTGGTGTCCATCACTGCTGAGACCCCGCCTGTCGTGGTGAGTCCCCACAGGGCTTCTCCCTGTGGGTAGAGTCAGCTCTTGCCACGGCCCAAGGGCCACTATCTAGTTCTAACACACAGAACGTAACAATATGTTTCTGCATTAGTTATGGGATTGAAATGAACAACACGCTGAAATCTCAACATGAACTATATATTGAGGTGTCATTAAGCAAGACAGTATTGTGTATTAAATTCCCAAACCCAGTCTTTTCTATCATACACCTCTTTTTGTCCACTTTTTTGTTTTTATTTTTTTATAAATTGCACAAAAACTTAACAGAAAAAACCACAGCAAAAAAAACAAACAAACAAAAAACCAAGTAATGTCCATATCAAAAACTTAAATCAGCTGATGCTTTGTTATCCACTGCTTCAGGGGATATTGTGAAACAAATACTTATCTGGATATTTGTGCTCTCCCCTGAACCACAGTCTCACAGATGTCTATCCATAACCTCACAGATGTCTATTTAAGTTTTTGATATGGACATTACTTGTTTTTTCTGCCATGACATTCTCTGCTACGTTTTTAGTGCAATTTATACAAAACAAAAAAAAAGTGGACAAAAGAGATGGCTGATAGAAAAAACTGTGTCTAGGAACTTAATACTCGATACTATCTGGCTTGCTGACATCTCACTATAAAGTACATGTTCTACACATCCAGGATGGGGCGAAAAGTTCCTTCCTTCTTGGGCACCACAAAGAAAATGGAGTACCTTCCCTGCCCCCTCTCCTGAGGAGGCACAAGAACGATTGCTTTCAGACACTGCAGTCTTTGCACAGTGTCCCACATCTCCTCCCACTTGGCATGGGAAACATAGCAGGAGATCGCAAGGGCGTTCCTGAGCAGCCAAGAAAATTCTAACGCATAGCTGTCTCGCACCACATCCAACACCCATTGGTCTGACATGACCCTAGTCCACTCCTAGTAAAGAAAAGGGACAGCCGCCCTCCAATCTTTACTGGAGAAGAGCAGACCAGCATGCCTTCATTGGGCAACCTTACTTCCGCCTCCCCCTTGGGCAATGCTGTCCCTGGGGAGAACGACGTTGGGCTCAAAAGGACTGCTGCCTACTTGAGCTCTGCTTTTGCCCCGTCGCCACGTAGCCTCTGCTTGACCAAAATCTCTTTGCGACTCGAAAATGAGCCCGCGGTGGAAAGGACTTCTTGGCGGTCTTCTCCTCAGGCAACTTATTCCCTTTTGACTCTCCCAACTGCTTCATGAGTTGTTCTAAGTCCTCTCCAAACAGCAACCTGCCCTTAAAAGGGAGGTTACCCAGCTGTGCCTTAGACCACACATCCGTGGACCAATTCCGCAACCACAGAAATCTTTGTGCCGCCATAGCTGAAACCACATTCCTGGCAATGTGCAAACTATGTTGTACAGTGCATCCGCCACAAAAGCAATTCCTGCTTCCAAAAGGGCAGCCTGAGTGGTCTCAATAGACACACCCGCTCTTCTCTCGTGAGCCTTCTGAGCCCAGCACAAACAGGCCCTCTGCATCAAGCTGCAGCAGACAGCTCTCCAGAGGCTTAAGGCTGAAACCTCAAATAACCTCTTCAGCAAATTCTACAGTTTGCGATCCTGCAAGTCCTTCAACATGGCTGCACCTGCCACTGGAATGGTCATCTTCCTGATCACAGCTGAAATGGGCGCATCCACCTTAGGGATTTTCCAGGACTCTTAAGGTCTGTTCTGGCAAAGAATACAGCTTAGCCATTGCCCGGGCTACCTTGAGCCCCACCTCAGGAGATTCCCACTCCTGATCCACCAACTTCTTCACTGGCTTCGGTAATGTAAAAGCCTTCAAAGGATGTCACAGCCCTTCCAGAACCAGGTTCATCTGCTCATTGTCGAAACCTTCTTCCACAACCTTGATCCCCAGATCCTCCAGAACCTGGGGAATGAGAGGATGCAGTTCCTCCTTACAGAAGAGCCTGACCACCCAAGGATCCTCCCCCTTGGCCACCAGGATGTCCTCAGTATCCTGCATTGGGTCTCACATTGTGGCATCAGGATCCGCATCCAGATCCCCTAACGCTTCCCCAGAATGCCCTGCAGCTGCCCGAAGCTGACATGTCCCCAGCATCCTCCATGGACCTTCCGAGCCCCAGTGGCCACTGGATGGCCCTGGGTCCCTTAGACCTTTCTCCTCTAGGTTTCTTAGACACCTGGCCCTTTCTAGGGAGTAGGCACTTGGACCCTGCCTCCTTTTTGGCCAATTAGTCCTTTTGCTCCAATACTTTTTAAAAGAAATGTCCCAAGCAAAAACTTACTGATTCCTTTCAGCCACCAGCAAGGTGATCCTCTCCTCTCCCACTGGATTGTGGGTTACAGAGTAGTTAAATCACAAGCAGATTGTGATAAATTGCAGGAAGACCTTGTGAGACTGGAAAATTGGGCATCGAAATGGCAGATGAAATTTAATGTGGATAAGTGCAAGGTGATACATATAGGGAAAAATAACCCATGCTATAATTACACAATGTTGGGTTCCATATTAGGTGCTACAACCCAAGAAAGAGATCTAGGCGTCATAGTGGATAACACATTGAAATCGTCGGTTCAGTGTGCTGCGGCAGTCAAAAAAGCAAACAGAATGTTGGGAATTATTAGAAAGGGAATGGCAAATAAAACGGAAAATGTCATAATGCCGCTGTATCACTCCATGGTGAGACCGCACCTTGAATACTGTGTACAATTCTGGTCGCCACATCTCAAAAAATATATAATTGCGATGGAGAAGGTACAGAGAAGGGCGACCAAAATGATAAGGGGAATGGAACAGCTCCCCTATGAGGAAAAACTAAAGAGTTTAGGACTTTTCAGCTTGGAGAAGAGACGGCTGAGGGGGGGATATGATAGAGGTGTTTAAAATCATGAGAGGTCTAGAACGAGTAGATGTGAATCGGTTATTTACTCTTTCAGATAATAGAAAGACTAGGGGGCACTCCATGAAGTTAGCATGTGGCACATTTAAAACTAATTGGAGAAAGTTCTTTTTCACTCAATGCACAATTAAACTCTGGAATTTGTTTCGAGAGGATGTGGTTAGTGCAGTTAGTATAGCTGTTTTTAAAAAAGGACTGGATAAGTTCTTGGAGAAGTCCATTACCTGCTATTAATTAAGTTCACTTAGGGGTAGATTTTTAAAAACGGCGCGTTCGCGTACTTTTGTTCTCGCTCCAGGCGCAAACAAAAGTACGCTGGATTTTAGTAGATACGCGCGTAGCCGCGCGTATCTTCTAAAATCCAGGATCGGCACGCGCAAGGCTGCCGATTTTGGGCAGCCGGTGCGCGCCGAGCCGCGCAGCCTGCCTTCGTTCCCTCCGAGGCCGCTCCGAAATCGAAGCGGCCTCGGAGGGAACTCTCTTTCGCCCTCCCCTCACCTTCCCCTCCCTTCCTCTACCTAACCCACCCCCCCGGCCCTATCTAACCCCCCCCCTACCTTTGTCCATGGATTTACGCCTCCCGGAGGGAGACGTAAATCCAAGCGCGCCAGCAGGCCGCTGGCACGCCGAGACGCGACCCGGGGGCGGTTCCGGAGGGCGCGGCCACGCCCCTGGGCCGAAACCACGCCCCCGGGCCCGCCCCGCCCCCAAAACGCCGCGTCGATCGGCCCCCGCCCCCTACACGCCCCCAACAAAAAACCCCGGGACTTACACGAGTCCCGGGGCTCTGCGCGCGCCGGCAGGCCTATGGAAAATAGGCACGCCGGCGCACAAGGCCCTGCTCGCGTAAATCCGGGCGGATTTACGCGAGCAGGGCTTTTAAAATCCGTCCCTTAGTGAATAGCCACTGCTATTACTGGCAACAGTAACATGGAATAGACTTAGTTTTTGGGTACTTGCCAGGTTCTTATGGCCTGGATTGGCCACTGTTGGAAACAGGATGCTGGACTTGATAGACCTTGGTCTGACCCAGTATGGCATGTTCTTAGTGGAGAACCCCTCCAAATTAGAAGAACTCTGATCAGATTCTGTGTCTTCCAGGTCCCATTCCACCCCCCCCCCCCCCCCAGCATGGGTAGGGTTTTCAATCACAGGAAAAAGCTGGGGAAGGGAATCCTGCAGCTCCACAGCCGAAGCCATGCTCCTAGCACGCAGAACTAAAATAGCCACCATGATTTCAGACCCCCTCGGGGCCTCCTGCACCGGCTCTATTACACCTGAGGCAGCCATCTGTCCAGTGATCCCCTTGGAGGTGTCCCCCCCTCCCCAGAGATGCATTTGGAGCAAATCGTTGTCGCGCAAACTTTCCTGCTCTGAGTGGATGGTGCCATGATGTGAAATCGGGCCTAAAAATAGCCCGCTCCTGCAACATGGTCAGCAGCGCTGTCCCAGTGCTGACACCTAGCCCCAACCACGCCGACAATCTGGCCCCGCTCACCTCTGACTGCCTCCCAGCAGCACACTGCGACCAGCCACCGGAACCCTGCTTCAATCTGTACTTCCTCCTGTCTCTTCTTTGTTTTTATTTTTTTTTAAAGGAACAGACATACGCAAAAAAGGTAATAAAAGAAAACACTTCCCTGTTTCTGGCTGGAAGGGGCTGATCACTATGAGGGGCAAGGACTCAGGGGGGTGAGGGAACCAGGACCCCTGGCTATCACCCCCTCTGCAGACAATTTTCGAGCTAGGACAGGGATAACCAACCCCCCGCTCGCCCTGCTCTGCCTGAGGGATGGCCCACGAAGGAACCTAACACCTTGAGGAGCTGTCCTCTAGGAATCTTCCTTCCCAGAACCTCCTTCTTTCCCTCAGGACTGCAGACTGCAGGTATGTACCTTTACCATCTGCTGGAGATAGAGACTGCAGGGACTGCAGGTGGCACTCTCGGATATGTAGCAGTGTCTAAAAGTTTTTGTTCCCTGCCTCCATCTGCTGGTAGGGATGCATAAACCCATTTGTCTGGAATGATCTGGGGTACGAACAGGAACCGCAGTTTGTTGGATCAGAGCCCACACAGGAAACTAGGCCTGGACCTCCTATTATAATGATCAAGTTGACAGCGCAGCTCAGGCAGTTACGGTGACTCAGCTCTTTGTTACCCGCAGTAAAACACAAGCATGACCAGACATTCAGGAAGTCTTACACATGCAGTCCCTAGTCCTGATCAGTGAAATTACAACTTGGGAATCCTTGGGGTGTGAATGGACAGGAAAATGAAAGGTTTGGTCCTCGCTGCAGAGTTTAACATGTGTATCTATATCAGCATTGCATCTCATCTTACACACACTGCATTGCTATGTTTACACACAACTGCTGCTATGTTTTCACAATTATCTGATTATTTATGGGCACCTAAATTGGAACAGAAATGTATTGATTTTGTTAAGAACTGTATACATTGCTATGACTCTACTCCCAAAAGAGGTCCTAGAGTGCCTCAAGGTCACTTGCCTGTACCTCAAGGTCCCTTTCTGGAGTGGTATGCAGATTTCACTGATATGGGAAACACTGAATTTGGATACAGATATTTATTGGTATTGGTCTGCTTTTTCTCTCAGTGGATGGAAGCGTTTCCATGCAAAAATGAAACAGCAGAAGTTGTGTTCAAGATACTGCTGACACAAATAATACCCCATTTTGGTCTTCCTGTACAAATCTGTACTGAATGGTTCACACTTTTGTAATGATCTGCTTTCATTATTAACCCAAGATCTCCACATTAAATGCAGATTTGTATCTGTGTACCATCCCACTTTGAATGGTTTAGTTAGTAGAACGGTTTAATGGATTATTGAAAACTCAAAAGAGGAAAATTCTCAGTGCCTTACCAGGCACTTGACTGCAGGCTCGGCCTGCAACATTATTGACCTCTCAGAAATTTGCCCATGAAGCAAAAAGGGCTTATGCCATTCCAACTTTTTAGTGGATGTCCAATGTGATTGGTGGATCACCTGATGCAACTCTGTATCCTGATATTCTGTCTACCTATGTATCTGGTTTACAGAAAGTCCTGTCTGAGTTAAGGACATGTTGCCTGCAGACTGACTGGGCATCGGCTCTAGATTGCACCACCTACACTCCAGGAGATCTGGTTTACCAAGAGAATTACACCCACAAGACATGGAAAGAGCCAGTCTACTTGAGGCCATACAAGCTGACCATTCCAGCTGGAAGATTCTGGTCCTTTCTATCACTTTGCAGACATTTACCCTTGTCTATTTATCCAGAGAGAATGAAAGTTGTTGTGGCCCTCTTGCTAGCATTTACAGCTGTGGATACAGTCAGTGTTTTTCTTTTTCTGATGTTTAATTATGTGTGCATGCGTTTAGAGACCTTTAGTAATATTACATGCTGTGATGACCAGGATTGAATTTCCCTTAAGTGGTTCACTTCCCGCAGACGTCATAAGGGTTCTGCTACCTTACACAATTTAGCATATACAAACTCCTATGTGCAGCTGATAATCACAACTGCTGAGTAGCTTAATATCACTGACTGTTTATTCTGTTCCCTATTGCCTTACTCTGTTTATAACACCCTGATATCCTTGTCTAATCACCCTGTTCCATTGCTAGCCACCCTATGATGTGATTTGCTTTGAGGTGGAGCCCGTACCACTAGAACTCAAATGAATTATGCTTCTGTTTTCCCTTACCCTATAACGAAATGTTTAATTTACAGAATCAGACAGTTAGCAGTCCTAGCTTTACACCAATCTCTGGTAACTACCCATGCACCTTTATTTTAACTTTTAATGCTACAGAACCTATTTTCTTCCCCATTACTCCATTTAATAAATTTTGGGTTACCTCCTAATTGGTTAGCTGACCCTGAGTGGAGAAAGGCCCTGATTTCTCTTTGGGAACAGGTTAAGGCCTGGGTTTTATGATCCTGATATATATTGGTATTGGTATGTGTATTGAATTATCCCTTGAGAACTTATTTCAGTGGGCTATTCACTGTTTCCTTCCAGTTGTTGAGCTTTTTCCTCCACTACTTCTTGATGACATCCCATTACCACCTCTCCCTGTGACAGAGACTTGTTTCATGCTATCTGACCAGGCTTATTCTCATTATGCCCTAATTCCCCCATTGCCTGATGGGCATGCCACCCAGGCTCATATTGTTTGAGTTCTTATCTTATTTTTATTTATTTATTTAAGGGTTTTTATATACCGCAGTACGTAAAGAAATACATCACCGCGGTTTACATTTAACAATAACTTAGCAACAGGCTTTACATTGACATTATTAATAGGTATTAAATAAACTAAATTCCATATAACAGTTTTGACGGAAAAACAGGCTGAACAGACTGTGGACCATCCAATAAAGTATAATATACAATTAAAATATTGATGTAACTATTAAACCAACACAAAAACTAAGTAGTATCTAAAACAATACCGTTCTGAGTGTGGATACAATTTCTATATTGCACCAAAGACATTTCTGTTATTTAAGCTACTTAAGATCATGATGGGTAAGGGTGGGCAGGTAAGTTTTGCTTTTAGCTGCTTTATGGTTGCACATTGCTGGTTTATACATCTCCATTATTATTGCTACCATCTTTCCATTTAGTTTAATTTAGTTTTAAGTACTGCATCATATTTTAATATATTAGTTAGCTCACACTTAAAAACCAAAATCCCAAATACAACTAAACAAGAAATTAAAATATATACAAAAGACGTTAAACACTGGTCTGCGTTTGCCGAGATATCAAGCTCTGAAGTGGAGACCATGTTAAAAAAGTTAAACCCTGCTCCACACAAAATTGACGCCTTACCTACAATGGATTTTAAAAAGTTTGCTGGCATAGCTGCCCCAACACTAACAAGGATTATAAACCTATCCCTAGAAGAAGGATCAATGCCTGATATACTAAAATGAGCAATAATTAAACCAGTATTGAAGAAAAAAAACATGGACCCCCTAATCTTGACCAAATACAGACTAGTATCGAACTTACCATTAATCGCAAAACTAATAGAAAAAACAGTCCAAAAACAATTATCAGAACATTTAGAAAATAACAATATCCTTTATCAGGCTCAGCATGGCTTCCGGAAACATTACAGCATAGAAACATTACTCCTTTCACTTACAGATACTATTCTAAGAGGATTTGATAGCGGAACACACTACATTCTTGTACTATTAGATCTATCATCGGCATTTGATACTGTGAATCATGAAATACTAATCAAGAGACTGGAAGAAAAAGGACTACATAGTAACACAATTGCCTGGTTCAGATCATATCTAAGTAATAGATTTTTTCAAGTGCACATTAAAAACACAATTTCAGAAAAAGTAAGTCTACAAACAGGAGCACCACAGGAATCGGCACTATCTGTGACGCTTTTTAACATTTACCTATTACCACTATGCCATCTTCTAGCAGGTCTTGGAATAATACACTACATATACGCTGATGACATTCAACTAATTTTACCCATTGACGACACAATTGAAAAAACATTAAACTTAGCCAATATATATCTGGACATTATCAAACAGCTATTAAACCAAATGGAGCTAGTGATAAATATTGAAAAAACTGAATTCTTACACTTAGAAAGAAAAAATGTTAATTTAATTTATTCACCAATTATACTGAAAAATAATCAAACAGTAAAATTAGCTGAGAAGGTGCGTAACCTGGGCGTAAAAATTGACCCAGAACTAAATCTTAAACAACACATATCACTGAACGTAAAATAAGGATACGCTAAACTAATGGTCCTAAGGAAGTTAAAACTGCTATTGACACGATCAAACTTTTGCACAGTCTTACAAGCACTAATATTTGCAAGCATTGATTACTGCAACGCTCTGTTATTGGGATTACCATATGCAACCATAAGACCACTTCAAATATTACAAAACTCCGCAGCACGAATACTCACAGGTAAAAAGAAAAGAGATCACATTTCTGAAACACTAGCTGAATTACACTGGCTACCTATAGAACAAAGAGTACAATTTAAAGCACTATGCACAATTCATAAACTGATTCATGATGAAAAAGCAGAATGGCTTAACACAGCACTACGTGTACATGTACCACAAAAAAATCTGAGATCGGCAAATAAAGCACTCTTAACTATTCCATCTGTTAAAACAGCACGACTTACCCAAGTCAGGGAGCGAGCACTATCCCTAGCCGGTCCCACCCTGTGGAATACAATGCCGCTTGAAATAAGATTACAGAGAAATTTCAAACTATTCAAAGTAAGTTTGAAAACCTGGCTTTTTAAACAGGCTTTTTATAAAGAGAAAGAAGAAAGTAAGTAAGTGAAAGCGGGCATCAATAAATCTGCACCCAGCACTTAGCTTCTATGTGCTTGACTCCTTTTAATTCTCACTGATAACTTTAGATAAAAATGTAAATCGCAGGAGAAATTACATATAATTCAACCATGAAACATGTACCAAAAGGACAAAATAGACATAATTCAACAATTAGTCATTATATTTGAATTCATTGTAACCGGATCATTATTGGCACTTCTATTACGTTTTAACTATTTTCTTTTTACTATTTGTGCCTATTTTGTAAACCGTTGTGATGGTAAATAACTTAACGATGGTATAGAAAAGAAGGGAATGGTTAATAAAATGGAAAATGTCATAATGCCTCTATATTGTTACCATACTATGAAGGCACACGAGTAATTTGTAATCTATACCACCCATATTTCTCTTTATCGTGCCCTTCTGTAAACTGTTGTGATGCTATTTAACTTAACGACGGCATAGAAAATTTTTTAAATAAATAAATAAATAAAATATACCGCTCCATGGTGAGACCGCACCTTGAATACTCTGTACAATTCTGGTTGCCGCATCTCAAAAAAGATATAATTGCAATGGAGAAGGTACAGAGAAGGACTACCAAAATGATAAAGGGGATGGAACAGCTCCACTATGAGGAAAGGTTGAAGAGGTTAGGGCTGTTCAGCTTGGAGAAGAGATGGCTGAGGGGGGATATGATAGAGGTCTTGAACGGGTAAATGTAAATCTGTTATTTACACTTTCGAATAACAGAAGGACTAGGGGGCATTCCATGAAGTTAGCAAGTAGCACACTTAAGACTAATCAGAGAAAGTTCTTTTTCACTCAACGCACAATAAAGCTCTGGAATTTGTTGCCAGAGGATGTGGTTAATGCAGTTAGTATAGCTGGGTTCAAAAAAGTTTTGGATAAGTTCTTGGAGGAGAAGTCCATTAATGGCTATTAGTCAAGTTTACTTAGGGAATAGACACTGCTTTTAATTGCATCAGTAGCATGGGATCTTCTTAGTGTTTGGGTAATTGCCAGGTTCTTGTGGCCTGGTTTGGCCTCTGTTGGAAACAGGATGCAATTGCTTATGTTCTAAAGTGTTTAGCTTATCTTTTGCAATTTTTTATTTTACTTGCTTATTCTTTTATTTAGATATTCAATTTTGTATTATTACTCATTTATATTGATCATTTATATTTCATTCTATCATTACCAGCTCTTCCTGGATATGTTTATGCTCATTATTTGCTTTTATTTTTACTATTATTTTCATATACATTTGATAAGTTACCTGTTATATTTTGCAATTATTTTTATTGTCTTTGTGTTCTCTGGGTTTATTACTCCTTTGTTGCTCGCCCATCTGACATAGACTTGTCAGTCCTCTGGCACTCAACTGCACTGATGTGGCCATAAATTTGGGATTTAGGTTTAGGGGTGGTGGATAGTATTATTCCCTTTTCTTTCCTCTTTTTTGTGCCCTTTCTTCTCTGATATCGTTAACTGCTGTTCTGTGCTGCTCTCTATCGCCGTCAACTGGTCTCTGCTGTCTCCTTGCCCTGCCTCCCCGCTGACTTTGCTGCTTCCCCTCATACAGGTGACCCTTGGTTGTCCTCCTGTTGTGACCAAGGGTCAAGAGGGAAATGTATAAATCTACCTGGCAACATGCACCAAAGTTCAGGCAAGATGCTCTTGTGTTCAAAACTCCAGCTAAAGAGAGAGTTGCATCTTTACAGAGGCACAGACAGTTCAGTAGCAGCATGTCCAAAAGAGGAATCAGTGTTTGCCAGCTTGTCAACAGTTAGCAGAGAGCATGAAGCAGCTTGTCCAGGTGCTGGGGTAAAATGCAGAACCATTATCAGAGCTGGGATGTTTGTGGTCGGAAGGTGGGGCTATACTGGGCTTGAGGGGGGAAGTGTATCTCAGTGCTCTTTTTGGTGCATGGTAAGTGACAAATTGCAAGAGTTCTGAGTAACGCATGTTGGAGGAGGTGGAGGAACAGAGGGGTATGGAGCCAATAGCAAGAATATTGTATATAAGAAAGAGATGTAATAGTTAGCCCTCTGAAGGAGTTTGGAGAGCAGTCAGACACTGACTCTGTGTAACTGTTCTCTTTCCTTCCACCAATACCTTGTAAACCAAAGACAAATTTTTCTTACAATAAAGATTTCATTACTGGCCATATTTGGTTCTCTTATGTATTGGTATTGGGGACAAAACACACAAAACTCAGTATACCACTTCTGTACAATGCTAACCAAGAGTAATACATTACCTTTTCGTAGGATACATCATCAAACATTTCCATTATCTGAGCTGGATTCTCTACAGGAGTGGATATAGGATGTGAAGAATTTAATGCATCAACCTCCATAGCATCAAAACACTTGCCTAAAAAATAATCTTCCTGTAAAGAGAAGAGAACGTATTTTTCATTTCAATTGAATACATATACAACTGAAAGCAAGAAAATGGATGCCCCATCATAAAGAGGCAAATATTTAAAACTATCCAGCTTTGTAAGTTAGTTGGATAAGACTTATCTAGCTAACTTACATGGGATACTCAGTGGCATGGCAATGCTGCTGAATATACTTGGAAAAGTATTAAAGTCAGTCAGATAAGTTTAATCTTCTTTGAGCCATGTCTAACTTATCCAATTAACTTAACCAGATAAATCTGAATATCACTACGTATCTAGCTAAGTTATCCAGAGAGGTTGTGCTGCCCAGTTACATCCACTTCCTGCCCACTGACTATAGGGCTAACTATTTAGATGGAGAAATCCATTATCCAGCTAAGTGGATTAGGTGGATATTCAGCAGCAGCCACTTAGCAAGATAAGTTCGATTTATCCGGCTATATAGGGCTTGGAATATCTACCCCATAGTAACTTTGTACAAAGAAAGATATATTCCAGATTAGTATGACAAGTAACCAGAGGACAGAGTCAGAATAGCTAAATATTAGCAGCCTGATTTGGGAATGCTTTCCTAAATAAGTGTGTTTTTAGGGCCTTTCTAAAGAAGGACTTTTCTTGGAAGTTTCTTAATTAATTTGTTAGGAAGTTCCTTAGGAGAGGACATACAGAGGAAAATGTACGTCCTCTAGTCTCTTCCACATGGGCTACTCTTGGGGAAGGAATGTCAAGAAGCTTCTGAGAGTAGGATCTTAGCGATCTGATAGGTGCGTGAATTTTAAGAACAGATGAGATCCAGGGAGAATGAATATTGTGAATGGAGGAGTGTGTGATTGTGGCCAGCTTGTACTGGATTTGATATAGAATAGGGAGACAGTGGAGAGATCCCAATACAGGGGTGACATGGTCACGGACTGGAGCTCCTGTCAGGAGCCTAGCAGCTGAATTCTCTATGATCTGTAGTGGATGGGTAGTATAGGCAGGAAGGCCACTTAATAGTCACAGTGCTTTTATTAATAAAACAGAAAATGACTTTCATAAACACGCGCAAGTATTATTTTATCATTAAGTAGTGGATATTCAAAAGGGTATGAAATTCTCACTCCTCTCACTGGGGAAACTGTGCCTGGATAGAAATAAGCTGGATGGAGAATGTGACTAAAATATAACCGGCTAGCCCCAATACTCAGCAACAGCTGAGTATTGGATATGTCTATGCTATGGATAAGTCTGGTCGGACAAAATGCGGCCCTTAATATAGATGGATAACTTTACCTGGCTTGGTTGGGTTGGCTTGGCTTGGCCTCCCCCCCTCCCAAAAAAAGTGCTCTGCTAACCCTGAAAATTGTAAGTGAATATCGTTCAGTCATTTATCTCTTATTGCTGGATAATCAGCCCTTCATCACTGAAGTGAAGGGACTATGGAATTCAAACTTCCTTTTACTTTACCTATGGCAGCCATAGCAGGGAGCTGGACCTTTGCAGTTATATATATCAGCAATGATAGTTCAAAATATTTTACTGAATATATACAAAGCAGTAAACAAAACATAAAAAACTATATAAGAAAACCATCCAAAGGGCAATAGCAATGATAGCATTTTGATGTGTTTAACCTAGCACATTATTTTTCAGATCTGACGGCACCTAGACAAATACCCAGAGAAGGTTTAATAACAAAATGGCCTGATAATACTTACAACTTGCAGATCTGGGTAGGTGATATTTACAGACACATACTCCATAAACTTTGCAAATCCTTCATTTAACCAAAGGTCATTCCACCACTCCATAGTAACCAGGTTACCAAACCACTGAATAGGGAAAATAAAGAGGAAATAATGTAAACCATGAGGAAAAACATATGTCAAAGCAGTCAGGAAAAGTATCAGGATTCCTATAAACTAACCCTCTCCTGTCTTTCAGTACTGTTAGCTTGAAAACAAACCATCTGTGCCACACAGACACTGTAGATACTTTCAGAGGGTAATTTTCAAAGCCATTTCTGCAGTGAAAACAGTGCTATGCCCACAGAAATGGGCTTTTAAGAAATCTGCCACCCTATGCATGGGTCTTGCCTAGCCCTTCCCCTAGAGCACTTTAGTCACTGCAGGGCTTTTAGCAGCAGTGACTAGAGTGCTCAGGGGTAAGTGACTAGAGTGCACTTACATGCACACTTTTGCATTTTCAAGAGTATACATGGACCTTTTCTCAGAAAAGCTATCCACACAATAAGCAGGTATAAATGTATGTGGGTAGTTTTTCTGGGATAATTTTCAAAAGGAGAAATAGGTGCATACTTTCCCTTTGAAAATTAAAGTCCACAGGTAAGTCCCCCATAATGAAAGATCTGCTAACTGCTCTGTACGTACAACTATGTTTCTTCACTACCACAGATAGTATATTCTCTCAGACTTTTACATTGGCTCCTTTAATGCTGTCCCCTTTGTTAAACAACTCTCCAGTATTTTGTATTTGTATTTATTAAAATGTATTGATCGCTTAACACTGAGTAGGCCTAAGCGATTCACAATAAAACAAGCATAAAATTATTAACAAAACATAAACAGAAAAAAACATAAAATAAAAGGTCCAACCACCAACAGCACAAATTAACCATAGGCCTGCTACGATAGGAGGTTCTTCAAATGGAGTCTGTATTTATTTATTTATTTTTTTAAACTATCCTGAAGATGGAAATCACCTGATCAGACCGCTATCAGCACAGACTAGCCATAGGCCTGCTGCAGCAGGAAGTTCTTCAGTTGGAGTCTGAATTTTTTTAAACTGTCCTGAAGACAGAGATCATGTGGCAGTGAGTTCCATAAAGTAGGGGCTGCTACCGAGAATGAGGTTTCTCTGGTTGTAGTAAAGCGAGCGTGGCGAATAGATGGAATATCCAATATAGATGGAATATCCAATATTGAGAGCATCTTAAATCCCGGGTTGGTTTATAGATCCTTAAGCGGGCATTGGACCAAGAGGGAGAGTCAGAGCTCAGCAATTTGAAAGTGGTCATAGCAACTTTATACCAAATACGTTCGTGTATGGTAACACGATAAAGCAGAAGTTATTCAGCTCAGCTAATCCAGAATCAGAAAGAACTCTTTGATAACTGAATTTCATTTATTTTAAATAGAAAACAAAAAAACCCTAGAAATTCCAACTCATCAGCAAACATTTTTAGTTCTGAAATGCTTCATATATTATGATGTTTTTCATAAAATATTCAGCCTTAAGGTAATTTACAATTTGTCAATAAAACATATCAAAAGTATGCAATAAGTCTCTGCATTTAACAGTCTTCCTATCAGTCCACTGAATTCTGAAGCTATGGGAATCCTAGGGCTGCAGTTTTCAAGCAATTTTAGATAGTAAAAAAAAAAAATTCTTGCAATGGTTTCACAGAAAAATACGTTTAGAGAATTTTTGCTCCTGAGACATCTTCTGAAGTTGCAGAAAGCAAAGTTGTTCTCTGAGGACAGCAGTTCACCAGTCACTCAAGTGAGTCATGGAACACATTTTCCAACATTTCTGGTAAAGACTAAAGGGTGGATTTTCAAAGTCATCTAACTGTCTAACAATGGAGTTAGATGGCTAAATCAGCCTCCTTTGAAAACTGATCAGAGCTGAGCAACTAAATTTAGCTGTTCTACATGTGGGCAGTCATGGGGGTGATTTTCAAAGCTAGGCAATCAAAGCTAAGCACAGGGATCGCTGGCTTAAAATCTAGACGCACTATTCCTGTGCAAGGAACCGGTGATCCAGCCCCTCCTTCTGTTAAAGGCAAGTTGCTTCCTGATTTCCCCCTCCCACCTACCCAATGACAAAAACAATGAAGCCAACCGTTAAGTCCCACTCAATCTAAAAGAAACATAAGCCCCCGACCCTTCCCCATTCAGCAATCTCTTTCCTGCTCAAAGCTCACAATGCTGAGTTGGCAAAAGGTCTGGCGTCCAGTATTACTCTGGCCATCAGAGGACTTCATCTTTTTCTTTTTGGGTAGTTGGGAGGGGGATTGGGAGGCTTCATTTTCTGAACATCAGACACATGGGGGGGGGGCAACTTTTTTTTTTAACATTGGGAGAGAGTGGGAATCGGGGACATGTCAGAGGACTTTTATGTTTTGGAGATTGGGCATCTTAGTCAGCTAATGCTGATATTCAGCACTAAACAGCTACGTTTAGGCTCCCAAATCTGAGCGGTTTGAAGCTAGGAAACCATATTTTGGCTACCTAGATTTAATCCCATTTTCAACTGAAAAGCTAGCTGCTTAGGTTTGGCTGAAAAATAGCATAATTTACAAACAAGAAACAAGGTGAAGCTAACGAAATGACGTCAATCATCAAATGAATAAAAAGAGGCAGAGTCAAACATCTTAATGATTAAAAATAAATCAAAACAATTAAACCATTAAGACTTATAAAAAAGCATGCTGGGTCATCCCAATTAAAGATACACTTTCCCCAAGATTGTGTTGAACCGTACTCCCAGAAATTCCAGCGACTGGGAAGGAATCAGATGACTTTTGTCTGGGTTGACTACCCAACCTAACGAGCTGAGCATCTGAAGAACCCCGAGGACTGCTGCTCGGCAACTGCTGCTCGGCAACTTCGCTTGGATCAACCAATCGTCCAAGTAGGGATGTACTAGAAACCCCTTCTTCCTCAGGGCTGCAGCCACGACCACCATGACCTTGGTAAACACTGTGGGCGCCATTGCCAGACCAAACAGCAGTGCGCAAAACTGGAAGTGTTGGCCAAGAACCACGAAGCACAAATATCGCCGATGGTCCTGACGAATCGGAATGTGCAAGTAATCCGTCGGGTCCAGCGAAGCAAGAAACTCCCCCTTGTGCACGGACGCAATCACGGACCGGAGAGTCTCCATGCAAAAATGGGGTACCTTCAGCATCTGATTGACGCTTTTTAAGTCTAGTATGGGGTGGAAGGTACCGTCCTTCTTGGGCACCACAAAGTAGATGGAGTAATGCCCTTGTCTGAGCTCGCCTTTGGGAATGGGAATGATGGCTCCTAGGTCTTTTAAGCAGTGCAGGGTCTTTCGAACCACCTGACGTTTTTGATGGTAAGCGCATGGAGACACCAAGTAATGCTCCTGAAGCAGCCATGCAAAATGATTTGGAGGACTCATTGATCCGAGGTTATACCTACCCACTCTCCTAGAAAAAGGGACAGCCTTCCTCCTATCCTGGAATAGAGGAGTGGACCGGCCTCACTTCATTGAGCAGATTTCAGATTTCCAGATTTCAGATTCCCCCCCCCCCCCCCCCCGGCTCTGTTGGGTCGGCGCCCTCGAAAGGACTGGTTCCAGGAATGCTGTCATCTCAGAGCCTGGCGGGATGAGGAACCTGAGGATCGGGAGGCGTGAAAACAACAATACCCCCGCGTCCCCAGTCTGTCTTCTGGCAACCTGTGGACCTTGTTCTCTCCCAGCGATCTAATCAAATCCTCCAACTGTTGGCCAAACAGCAACCGCCCCTTGAAAGGCATGGAACCAAACTGAGCCTTAGAAGATACATCCGCCGCCCAGTTCCGAAGCCAAAGGAGCTGGCGAGCTGAGACCACCGAGACCATAGCCCGGCCCAAAATCCTCAGAAGGTCATAAAAGGCATCCGCACTGTAGACTATGATGGCCTCCAGCCGACCCGCTTGCGCCGCTTCTTCTGCGGGCAGCGAGGACATCGATTGCAGGGTTTGCACCCACTGGAGGCCCACTCAGAACACGAAGCTGCTGCACATGGCAGCACGGAGCCCCAGCGCCGAGACCTCAAAGTTCTTCTTAAGCTGGAACTCCAGCTTGCGAAACTGCAGATCCTTCAATGCCATAGAACCCGTCACTGGAATGGTGGTCTTCTTCGTCACTGCCGAGACTGCAGCATCAACCTTGGGAACTTTAAGGAGGTCCAGGGCATCATCCGGGAGCGGGTACAACTTATCCATAGCTCGACCGACCTTCAAGCCCAGATCAGGAGAGTCCCACTCTCGAAACAACAGGTCCGTGACCGACATGGAATGGGAAGGACCTGGCCGGACCCCTCAATTCCCTCATTGCTGGATCAAAAGTGCCCAACCGAGAGTCCTCCGGAGGGACCTCAATACCCAATTCTCCCAGAATTGGCGGGATAAGGGGTCCCAGCTCATCCCGACAGAACAACCAGACAACCCTGGGGTCATCACCGTTGACCGTAGCCATGCTCCCTTGCATAGCTGGCTGGAGCTGGTCATCCTGATCCGCGTCCCGCCCCTAATCCAGAGGGGAGGGGGTGCATCTCCATCCGAAGTGTCCAAAGTAGTAATATCCTCCGGACAGCAAGAGACCTCAGGGGATGTTTGGCCCTTGACGGGTTCGCCGTCGCCCAGCCAGGAGGCCCCCTTGTCCACCCCCTCGGAACCTGGGGTCGTTTGCAAAAACTTTCCGCCAAGACGCTTTGTCGGTTTGCGGGCTTTCAAGACCTTACGGAGTAACCAAACCAAATCCGAAGAGGAGGAGGAAGAAGACCCATCCGAGGCCCCCTCGGTGTCCATCCCCGAAGATTGCTCTCGCTTGGCCTGCTCTTCGCCTCCCCCGGAGGTCCCGGCCGTGGTGACAGGTGGGGAGGCCCACTCCCTGCCCTCAAGGCTGCCATCTCCTGCTGTCTCAAAGTTCCTAAGATGGCCTCTGTTCCTGCGCTGAGGCGGAATGGGTCCGGGGGCTGTCGCTGCCAGACGAGCCTCCCAGGCTCTTTTGCAGGTGCCCTGCGCAATCTGGAGCCGCTGCCACTGGAAATCGCAGCCAGAACCGCCGCCGAAGTTCCCTCCCTCCCCCGAAATACAGGCCGTGCAAACGCCGGTCTGGGACAGCTGTGCGCGCTGCCGCAAGCCGAGCAGGCCACGCCACGCGGCATGACTGCGAACTAAATTTAGCTCCGACCCCAGAATCAAGCGCGCCTTCAAAAACAAACACCCAGCTGCGGAACGTGACAGCGCGAACATGACGGCAAAATGAAGGGAGAATGCCGGGCTGGTACAGAAAAATAAAACTTATGAATTTCTCTCTTTTTTTTTTTTTTCAAAGGAAGCGGCTCCAATTGCCTTCGCACCGGGGGTGAGTGATCCGGGCTCCCCGGTATCACCCCCGGGCACTGCAGGTACAGGGTTCCCAACCCTCTGCTATGCTGCCTCTGCTACAAAGGGGGGATGGTCCCACCAGGACTTGCCAACCCCTGGGAGGCTTAAGGGGAAATCCTCTTCAGCCAATTCCACAGAAGAAAAGAATAATAAGAAAAAGTAAACAGGCCTTTTTTTTTTTTTTTTTTAAACTAACACCTCACAGACGCAGGGTTTTGCACCTCCACCATCTGCTGGAGACAGAAAGATACTGACAGACTCTAGGTGGCACCTCAGGGGTATAGGACAGAGTCCGCAAGATCTTGTCTGTCTCCATCTGCTGGAGGGGAGGCAAAACCCAGCTGTCCTGGACTGATCCGGGTACGTACAGGGAAAGGAAAAAATAAAAAGGTGTTTTGCAGTCCTGGGAACCAGTTCCCACCTTCTCCCCAATATGTACTAACAGGCCCTGCTGGATCGAGGTGAAACCCCCCCCCCCCCACCCTCAAATTCCTCTAAAGCCTTAAAAAAATCTTTCCAAGGTGACAGATGCTTTTTAAGGTTCCCTCCTGTTCCCCATTCCCATTCTATCCACTTGTCACCTTGAAAACACATACCCCACCCCCCAAACCCAAACCACCCCTACCAGGAGCAAGGTATCTCTTGCCTCCTCCAGGCATTTTCAGTGCTGTTCTGATAAGAGAAGCGCTGGAAGCACAGCTTACACGTTTAGGGCTTCCAGTGCTGCTTTAACAGCAGTCGTGCTGGAAGAATAAATTGTGGTTAGCTTATGCTTCCAGCGCTTCTCTTATCAGAGATACCTTGCTCCTGCAAGAGTTTTCACATCCCAGGGGGAGGCGATATGGGAGTAATTTTCAAAAGGAGTTACGCGTGTAAATGTATCTACTAGTGTAGCAATTTTCAAAAGACATTTACTCGAATAAAGTGCACTTATGTGAGTAAATCCTATGGACAATTCAATGGCATATATTGTAGCAATTTTCAGAAGCTCGCTTACCGTACTTGAATAAAGTGCATTTACCCAGTTTTACTTGAGTAAATGCTTTTTAAAATCAGGTCCAATGTGTTCTCAAGGCTGTGGGAGGGTAGAGGGTAGGTAGAATGTGGGATAGGAGGACATGAAGGAACTTAAAAAAACAAACCGGTAGATATAGTATACTTGGATTTTCAGAAGGAGTTTGACAAAGTTCCTCATGAGAGGCTTCTAGGAAAAGTAAAAAGTCATGGGATAGGTGGCGATGTCCTTTCATGGATTACAAACTGGCTAAAAGACAGGAAACAGAGAGTAGGATTAAATGGGCAATTTTCTCAGTGGAAGGGAGTGGACAGTGGAGTGCCTCAGGGATCTGTATTGGGACCCTTACTTTTCAATATATTTATAAATGATCTGGAAAGAAATACGACGAGTGAGATAATCAAATTTGCAGATGATACAAAATTGTTCAGAGTAGTTAAATCACAAGCAGATTGTGATAAATTGCAGGAAGACCTTGTGAGACTGGAAAATTGGGCATCCAAATGGCAGATGAAATTTAATGTGGATAAGTGCAAGGTGATGCATATAGGGAAAAATAACCCATGCTATAATCACACAATGTTGGGTTCCATATTAGGTGCTACAACCCAAGAAAGAGATCTAGGTGTCATAGTGGGTAACACATTGAAATCGTCGGTTCAGTGTGCTGCGGCAGTCAAAAAAGCAAACAGAATGTTGGGAATTATTAGAAAGGGAATGGTGAATAAAACGGAAAATGTCATAATGCCTCTGTATCGCTCCATGGTGAGGCCGCACCTTGAATACTGTGTACAATTCTGGTCGCCGCATCTCAAAAAAGATATAATTGCGATGGAGAAGGTACAGAGAAGGGCTACCAAAATGATAAGGGGAATGGAACAACTCCCCTATGAGGAAAGACTAAAGAGGTTAGGACTTTTCAGCTTGGAGAAGAGACGACTGAGGGGGGATATGATAGAGGTGTTTAAAATCATGAGAGGTCTAGAAAAGGTAGATGTGAATCGGTTATTTACTCTTTCGGATAGTAGAAAGACTAGGGGGCACACCATGAAGTTAGCATGGGGCACATTTAAAACTAATCGGAGAAAGTTCTTTTTTACTCAACGCACAATTAAACTCTGGAATTTGTTGCCAGAGGATGTGGTTAGTGCAGTTAGTATAGCTGTGTTTAAAAAAGGATTGGATAAGTTCTTGGAGGAGAAGTCCATTACCTGCTATTAAGTTCACCTAGAGAATAGCCACTGCCATTAGCATTGGTAACATGGAATAGACTTAGTTTTTGGGTACTTGCCAGGTTCTTGTGGCCTGGATTGGCCACTGTTGGAAGCAGGATGCTGAGCTTGATGGACCCTTGGTCTGACCCAGTATGGCATTTTCTTATGTTCTTATGTAAACAAACAAACAATGGGGAAGGTGAGTTAGGGCAATCTGCCACCCTGGTAATTTTTTAAGGCTTCAGAGGGGCTTGAAGGGGTGGAGGGCTGCTCGGTCCAGCAGGGCCAGTTAGTACATATTGGGGACGGGGGTGGGAATTGAGCTGCAACTTTACTTTTTAGCTGCAATGTGGAGGAAATTTCCAAATAACTCCCAACTAAGATTTTGAAAAATGGCTCCAAAGTTCCCATATTTAATCTGATACTCATTTTCCCCACTGTCCCTCCACCAATGTCATTAATCCAACCTCTCTGCACTGTTCCTACCACTACCTTCTACATCTGGCCCAAGTATACTAACTTTCTGTCACAGTTTTGGTTTCCACTACCTCTGCTATTCCAGGCATCCACCATAAAAGAACCCAAGATGCACGCTGCTGAATCAGATCAAAGGTTTCTTCTGAGCTGCCCTTCCTAAAACATCATAACATGACTCTTTGTCCTTGAATGTTTTTTCTATGGAAAACTGTTACTTCCTGCACTTTACTAAAGCCTGCCACATATCGGAGCATTTTTATCATCTCACTACTCTCCCTTCTTTCCTCCAGCGAGCACACTTTAAGTCTCATTGTATATGTGTATGTGTTGCAGTCCCTGAACCCTTCTCTGCTTCCATCCTCTGAATGACCTTATGTAGGTATAGCTCTATTCAAACTCTGACCCTAATCCAGAAAGACGAAATCTGAATCTGCACTGAAATGCAAATCTAATTCAGATTGTTAAAACAAATAATAAACTGCAGGCCTAACTCAGATTTTTTTTAATGTGTGTAAGTAATGAATGGATGGAGGCGTGTGCCACGCTTATTCCCTCTAGTTATCTGATAAAGGGAAACACAGAAGCCTTGAATCAGGCCCTGGGCTCTTTCACCCACAGAGTTTACCTGGTGAGCCAGTTCATGTGCTACAACCATAGTAGTCCAAAGTTTATTGGATGCAGAGGACGTTTCCAAGTCATACAGCAAAGCTGATTCTCTGTATGTGGTCAGACCCCAGTTTTCCATAGCACCAGACTGGAAGTCAGGAATAGCAGCTAGATCTTTAAAATGAAAAATAAAATCACATTTCATTTTTTCATATACAAGCACATACAAATACAATACAAATAGATAATGAAATTGCTATCAAAAAAAGATGTAATACATTTAAGCGTCAATTTTCAAAACTGTGTGGGTAGTTTCTACCAGTGAACTTTGCACCAAGTCTCAAAGGAAAAGTCCACAGATACTTTCCCCTTGAAAGTTGCCCAGGGAAAAAGTGTCTGAAGAGATTTGCACCTGCATTTTCTGCAGATATTTTTTTCCTGCAAAACTACATGCATTCTCTGCTTCCCTGATTTTACCCCACCTACTTTTCCCACGGATAAAAATGACACAATGCTGATCCCTGGATGTATATTTAACCAGCGAAAGGATGGGAAATTGTCAGACAGCCTAATTACCTGGGTAAGTGGTTTTTCAAAATTACCCTCCTAGGAGGGTACATGCATAAAGTTATGTTTTATGAGCATAAATGGACTTGAAAATTGCTATGAAATATGCTATTTTTACGCATGAATATTACCTCCTGTTATGATACTGTCCGTGGACCCCATCCCGCAGACAGGCCCTCATTTTTCTCCGTCTACGGGCGACGCCGCTGCCTTTTCATCGCAGCCCGGACCACCGCCGAGCCACACCTCCCCTTCTTCTTCTTCGCGGCCTTGCTGCTGCTGCTGCTGTTGCCTCCTCCTGCACGGCTGGAGCCACGCCGCCAACTCCTCCTCCGCAGCCCAAGTGCCATCATCGGAGCTCCACTTCAGTGGCATGGTGCCGTCACCTCCCTTCTTTTTTGGGGCAGGAGGTCGCCCCCAGCATGGCTTCTCTTCGCAACAGGAGCCGCCGCAGGCCTGCTCTCTCCTTCCACCATGCGGCAGGATGCTACTGCAGGCCTTGGCTCCTCCCACCCTCCTCCAGGGCTCCCTCTAGGCGCGGGCGCATGCCTCTCTTCATGTCTTAAAGGGCCAGAAGCAGGAAGCACCCTTCGGCCCTTCAGATGACATACCTAGGGCACTTCCTGGACCTGCCCTATAAAAAGGCCCTGCTTCAGTTCCTCAGGGCCTTCGGATCGGTTCACAACTCCCTTGGACATTCTCCAGCTTCCAAGTTCATTCTCCAGCTCCTGTTCATATGATTTCATGTTCTTCGTGTTCCTGATGTCTCCATCCGATGTCCAGGCTTTCGTCCCTCATCAGATCTCCTTCGTGGTATGTTCCAGTCCTTGGCTTCCTTTCCTGAAGCCCTGGAGTTCCTTGTCCATGCCCAGATGTCCTCTTACCCAGACGTCTTCTAGTCTGCCTGACCAAATGTCTGGATGTCCACTCATCCTGGTGTCTCTCGACCTCTAATCCAGATGTCCAGATGCCCAGATGTCCACTTGCTAAGAGATCCAGATGTCCAGATAACCCGATGTCCATGCGTCCGGAGGTACCACTCTCTTGTGTACCATTTTCCTTCATTCCTTATCTCGATACTGAAGAATCCGCATCAGCCTTGCTGTCCACTGGACTTCGTCTCCAGCCGTCCTTCATGGGAGTAAATCCATCTCATTCAGTGTCCGTCTTCGGGTGACTGGAGTCTCCTTCCAGCTGGACTTCTTCCAAGCACTGGCCAGATCCTCTTCTCACTCCTGTGCATGTTCCGCTCTCTGCTTGGTCCGTGACCAGCCTTCCAGGTTGTGTAGGGTGCACAGCGGGACAAGGTGGTCTGTGACCAGTCCATGTCGGGCTGTGTAGGGCGCCCTGAGGGACAGTGCTTCTAAGTCTCCAAAAGTCTCTTCTCTTCCCACGTCTCCAAGAGACTAGTCTCTCCCACATCTCTGAGAGTCTAGTCACTCCCACGTCTCCGAGAGTCTCGTCTATCCCATGTCTCCGAGAGTCTCGTCTCTCCCACGTCTCCGAGAGTCTCGTCTCTTCCACGTCTCCGAGAGTCACGTCTCGTCGAAGTCTCCAAAAGTCTTGTCTCGTCCAAGTCTCGTCTCTTCTATGTACTCAGACTCTTTTCTCGTTCCAGGATCCGGAGTCTCCTGTTCCAGCTCCTGGTCTCTTCGTTCCCAACCCTCTGCCTCTGTCTGACTTCACTGGGGTGTGAGGCTCAGCAGGGGGTTGATCCTGTTCGTTTCAGCTCCAGTGTACTTGCTCTGCTCTTGCCTGCACTCGCTCACCTCCCTTGGGGCATGTCTTGGGGCGCCTTCCTGAGTCGCCTCATGGACCAAGGTCTCATTCTCTCCCAGGAGCAGACGATTGTACTTTCGTGTCCCTCTTCAGGGCCTGCAGGGCGCTTTCGCAACACTTCCTTAATTTCCAGTAAATAAAGCATTCATGTTTACAATTTAGAACCAATGTTGCATTACATATTGAGCAAGCACACAAATTTACAGGTACATTTTCAAACTATCTGGGATGTTCTAGCCAGAAATAACTGATGCTAACATCCCACCCAGGGATTAACATATTGGAGGAAATTTTCAATAAGCTGCTAATAGCAAGAAACACAGGTACTTTTCATTAAAGTTACTTGAGTGCAAAGGTATCCCCATCCTTTATGCCTGCTATATCTACAGCTGGATTTAGGTAGGGGATATTACAGGCATATGTAAAATGGTGAAACGTTGTGATAGCAAAACAGAACGACGGTATATAAAACTCTATAAATAAATAAATAAACAAATAGATAAATAAATAAAATACACAGAATTTAATCCCCCAATCCAAGCCCACCTCCCAAAACTCACGTTTACAATGGTTATATGTGGCCAATGCTTTGTTAATATATTTATAAATGATCTGAAAAAGGGATTGATAAGTGAGCTGATCAAATCTGCAGACAGCACAAAATCATTTTGAGTGGTTAAATCACAAGCGGATTGTGACAAATTGCAGGAGGACCTTGCAAGACTGGAAAACTGGGCATCCAAATGGCAAACGAAATTTAATGTGGGCAAGTGCAAAGTGATACACATAGGGAAAAGTAACCCACACTGTACTGTGAAGTAACTAAGACTTGATTGAGGTCCCTCCCAACGCAACTAATCAAAACTTTGCTATGATGTGACACTTAGTTTGAGATTAAATACATTCCTTATTTAAATTGCAAATGCTTTGGACATCTCTACTTGTTAACCATGCCTTGTGTGCTTTGGATTTACCTTTGATGGTTTTGTCTTCCACCTACTGTGAACACTTTTGTTATGAAGGTAATTTTGTCAGAACTTGCATAAATTTGATGTCAAATGTGCTGCTAAATCACACCAATTTTGAAAGGGAAGGTAGGTGCCTACTTTCCCTTTGAAAATTATCCTAACGAAACTACTTGCATACAACTACACCTGTTAATTGGTGCACAGATTTTTTCTGGGAAAATTTACATACATACTTTTGAAAATTGTGAAAGTTGCATATAAGTGCTATTCCTTCCTCACCCTCACCGCCAGGAAAGTCTCTGCTCACTGCAGGTAAACTTAATGCACATAGGATATACATATGTAAGTTTACCCACCATTTCCTTAGGTAAAGCATCATTTTATCTGCAGAAATGCCTTTGAATATTCCAGCTTGCCCGTGATAAGGAAAAGTGGCATGCATAAGATCATTTTAGAATTACTGCACCGTGCGCTATCTTAGCGCTTTGCATAAGTAATTTATCAAGAGAGAGAGAGAGAGAGATTCCTTATAAGGCCTTCATAGTAGTCAATTATTTGCATCACTACGGGAGGGCCAGCTAATAACTCAACGTGAGATTTTGGTGGTGGTCTAGGGTTTTGGGGCCAGCTTTACACGCAGAGTGAGACGTACGAACAGCACATTAGACCTCAGTGAAGATTTGATGTCATTTGGAGTGAGGAAAGTCAGACTAAGATGAGATTTCTACAGTGTGCTCTCACCTCAGCTTCATAATACCCTGGTAGAGAGTCCATCAAGCTAGGGTGAGAGAACATTGTAGAAATCTCTCCTTTCTGTGACTTTCCTCACTCCAAATGATGTCAAATCTTCACTGAGGTCTACTTTGCTGTTCGTATGTCTCACTCTGCATGTAAAACTTGCCCCAAAACCCTACACCACCATCAAAACCTCACCTGCAGTTACTAGCTGGCCCTCCTATAGCAGTATAAATAGGTGACTAGTATGTGTGCCACCCCAGAGGCTCTCACTCTCTTTCTACTCCACTCCATTCCACTCCTCACCCTCACCCAAAAATGCCCGAAAAGGAATTTGCAATATTTATCACAAATTGCATTATGGCCGTTTCAGGCATACCACACAACTTAATGCCAGGAAAAAAGGTGTAGTTATTTCCAGCGTTAAAAGCATGCGATAGTATGCGTTATGCTATCGCACAGTGCGATAATGCCCCTCATTTTCATTAATCACGCCCAAACCCCTCCCCAATTCTGCTCCTTTGAACAAATTTGCCAAATTTGTATTCTCGCTGCATGCTGCGATAACTATTGCAGGCGTTATGGCATTATCGCGGGTGTTAACACCATAATGCACTTTGATGAATGACCCTGTTTATTAGCTAGACAGTGGCTGAAAATGGACCTCAAAACTTTTATGAATAAATCCAATTACATGTTGCAGCTATTGTACATATATACGAAATGATTATTTCCACAGTAACATGACTCACCTTGTTTTGGTAATGGATATGGAATGCTGAAATAATCCTCATAGAATTCTAAAAGTTTCACTGCTGCTTCCAGGGCATAATCAGCTTGGCTGATCTTCTCTGGTACAGTATACACAGATACCTTGCAGAGACAAGAGCATAGGTTATTGCAGAGTAAAGTTCATGAGTTTATAGTATATTCAGTAACATGTATGGTGAACCTGATCATTTTATTGTCATTTAAAGGGTAAATTCTCACTAGTGCTCTTAACTTCAAAGTTACACAGGTACTTTCAAACCTCCACAAACTAACTTGATACTCAAAACCCAAAATACCCACATAATCAGTGTCTGAATATTGATGTATATGGATAAAAATCAGAAGTTACTTTGAGCTGCTTCAAATGAATGCATAACATATGTGCATTAGTGGCATGCTAGTTTAGTGCATATATATTTAAAACATAAAAGTATACACATAAAGGCCACTATTCAAACAGCCCAAAAACAAATAATGTATCCAGCTAACATTAGCTGGATAAATTATCTGGGATATTCAGTGGAATAAATGTCCTGCTGAATATCCTCAAATAAAGGTATCTAGTTAACCTTAGCTAGATAACTTTAAACCTAGCTAGCCATGTTTTGAATATTGCTAGTTACGTTTAAAGTTATGTGACTAAAGTTAGCGGGATAATTTGACCCTTAACTGGCTATCTTCAAACAATAAGTGGCGATGTCCTCGAAAAAACGTGTGGCTTGGGGCCCAAATCCCAGCTCCCAAGTCCTGCCAGGCCAAGCCCTTCCATCCCCCCAAACCCCTCCAAGTATTTATTTAAAAGTGAAAGTATGATAGATCGGCAGTAGGCTGCCCACCTCCCCTCTGTCACAGCTGTCAAAGCAACATTGGAAGTGGCCAGGATTGCTGCGTACCTGCAATCCCAACGCAGTCAAGGGTTCAAATAGGTACAGAGTGAGTGGGAGGGTTAGGTTTGAGGTGGCAGGAGGGAGAGAAGGAAGCATGGATTAAAGACTCAATGTTTAAAACTAGGTATTAAGCGCATAAATGCACTTAGGGGAGGTAATTTTCAAAGGATTTATGCTTGTAAATGTAACTATAATTGTAGCAATTTTCAAAAGCCATTTACCTGTATTAAGGGCACTTATGTGGGTACATTCTATGGATAATTCATTTTTTTTAAATTTTTTTATTTATAAGATTTTACAATTAGCAATTCAAGTACCGTAATAATATTTCTTGAATCCTTATACAGGTATACATCATCAAGATACTTTTAAACAATTATAAATTTTCCAACATTTTTACCAAGAAGAAAACAAAATACTTAATATGTTTTAAACCATATACACCATACAATTTACAGTATACCTGTTATTTAGCCCACTAAATGGATCCAAAGTACACAATTCCAATTAACTAGTAATCAACATTTATTTCTCTGCTAATCCGGGGGATAAAATCTGAATAAGAGTTGACTTCTCAACCCCAGAACTATATTATGTGGGCCTAGGGGTGGAGCTATTAGTGGGTTTCATTCTATACTCAATAAACTGAACTAATTGCTCTGGTCGTAAGAATACATAAGTATTACCTTCATGTTTTTATCAAGCACTTACAGGGGTATTTCAGTATAAAGTACATTTCCATTTGAAGGATTTGGGGTTTTAATTGAAGAAATCGTTTTCTATGTTTTTGACTTGATGGTGCTAAATCAGGAAAAAGCTGTACTTTATATCCCATAAATTCTATTTGCAAAGAATTTTTTAAAGATCCAATCTCTGTCAGATTCTAACAAAAGTGTAACAATCAATGTAGAAGACTGAACTACATCTGAATCTGAGTGCTCAAAAAGTTCTGTAACATTTAAGGATTTCTCCTGACTCGGTTGTTTTTTCTGTAATTCAAATAATTTTAAACTTCCCATTTCCCTTACTTCTGTTGATTTTTTTTAATGAAGGAAGATAAAATATCTTTGAGATTATGGGCAGGGTAGCCTCCAGAATGTTCAAATTCTCTATCAGATATTTTTTATTTATTTATTTAAAAACTTTTCTATACCGTTGTTAAGTTAGATAACCATCACAACGGTTTACAGAAGGGCACGATAATGAACAAAATGGGTGGTATAAATTACAAATTAATCATGTGCCATCATAGTACGGTAACATAAACTAAGTGTGTAAGTTAAGCCTGTTTCTTAGGAACATATTAGGTGGTTTGGTTTTAACATTAATATGTTTGTGTAGGTTAAAAATAACAACTTCTAGTTTGGGGCATCCTTATCCATCAACTGTTTTTCTCCTTCTCTTTATCTTTGTAAAAAGCTTGTTAAAAAGCCAGGTTTTCAGATTAGTTATGAATATTTTCAAATTTCTCTGCAGCCTTATTTCGAGTGGCATGGTGTTCCATAGTACGGGACCAGCCAGTGACAGAGCTCTTTCCCTTACTTGCGTGAGGCGTGCTGATTTGACAGAGGGGACAGTTAGTAAAGCCTTATTAGCAGATCTCAGGTTTCTTTGTGGGACATGTACGCGCAGTGCAGTGTTAAGCCAGTTTGCTTTTTCATCGTGGATTAGTTTATGGATTATACAAAGTGCCTTATATTGTATTCTTTGTTTAATTGGAAGCCAGTGAAGTTCAGCAAGTGTTCCTGTAATGTGGTCATTCTTTTTTTTGCCAGTCAAAATTCTGGCAGCGGAATTTTGCAATATTTGCAGAGGCCGAATTGTAGATTGAGGTAGTCGTAATAGCAGGGAGTTACAATAATCTGTGCTTGCGAATATCATTCTCTGTAGAACTGTGCGAAAATTGTTTAGCGTTAGTAGAGGTTTTAGTCTTCTCAGGATCATTAGTTTTGCGTATCCTTCTTTTATTTTCAGTGATATGTGTTGTTTCATGTTTAGCTCAGGGTCGATTATTACTCCTAGATTCCTTACTTTTATTGCTAACTCAGCGGCTTGACTATTTTTGATTGTGGATGTTGGTTGTATATGGTGTATATTTTTACATTCGAGGTGTAAGAATTCAGTTTTGTCTATGTTTATTACTAGTTCCATCTGGTTTAGGAGCTGTTTGATTATTTCAAGATACATATTGGCTAGTTTCATTGTTTCTTCAATGGTGTTTATTTTTATTTATAGCTTTTCTATACCGTCGTTTAGTAATGCACTATCACAACGGTTTACAGTTAGGCACAAAATATGTCTGGTTTCTAAATTATCTATAGGGTGCCAGTTTTATACGGTAACATAGTTCAATAATATACTCTAAGTTAGAAGTGGGATGGATTTTTATTTATCTGATTATTGGGATAATCATATATGTATATACTGTTTTTAAATTAATATTTAATTGTGAGTAAAAATAATAAAAGTACTAAAAGAATAAAAAATAATACATACTGCTATTTTACAGGTGACTTTCAGCTGTATGTATTTGTTGTTATTCAGCAACCTCACTATGAAATGCTTTTTTGTAGAGCCAGGTTTTTAAGCTTTTTTTGAAGAGTTTTAATTCTTTCATTGGTCTTTCAGTAGTTGTATATCATCTGCATATATGTAATGTATGATTCCCAGTCCTGCTAGTAGGTGACATACTGTGAGGAGATAAATGTTAAGAGTGTTGCAGATAGGGCTGATCCCTGTGGTACTCCGGTTAGCAGTGTGACTTTGTCTGAAAGTGTATTTTTGATAAGTCTAATCTAACTTACTTATGTTTGAATATCAAGCCCTCAAGGATTTTCAGAGATCTTTCATCAACATTTCCCAAGTTTTTGTCTTCAACTCCATGAAATACATTTGTAGTTACTCCAGAACATAATTTACCTTGACTCCGCGTTTAGTCATCTTACTGACAGATTTAAAATCTGAAACAATGAAGGCCACTAGATAAGTGCTCATTTTAACACTAACATCAAAATGATCTTCAATGAGTCCATTGGCAAGGTTCACAGACTTTACCTAAAATGTAAACCACATTTATAAGAAGTCTAACATCTGACATGAACAAATCAAAACATTCCCAAACAAATATTTTGACAGCATAATAACTCAGTGTTGCTTTTTCCCATTTTATAAACATCTTCCCCCAGATAGCATGCCCAAGCAATACAATCTCTCTAACCAGCTGAGGGCAGGAAAGAAGACTATCAGTGCTAATCTTGCAGCAGCCACCTTCTCTCTTTTCTAATATGCCACTTCTGCTGTGCGCAAAAACCCTGCCAGATGCATCAAAAAGGAATCTTGAACCCAAGATTCCTGAACTGCAGTAGACAGTAGGGATGTGCAGAGGCAAAAATGTTTCTTTTGGTTTCTTCATTTGTTTTGTGGGCACCTCAATTTGTTTCTTTAATTTCAAAATGAAAGAAAAATATTTGTTTATTCATTCATTTGCTTGCCATTAAAACCAATGGAGGAAGCATTGCAACCTATTTTGGGCTCCAGAATAGGGGTTTTCTTTTTTTTTAAATTGAAACTTTTATTGAGAATTTTCAAAAATATAAAAAAGCACTCAACATCGGTCGGCATTTCTGAAATGTACATAAAGCAGAATAAGAATGACTATCCACAAAATTCCACCCTGCCACCCCCCATTCCCCTCCCGTATAACATCGTATAACCCCCAATGCAGTGAGGCAATTCAAGAGGTTCCTTTTCCCAGATTCCACTGCAGAAGACCAGTTTTGGAAGCTGGGTAAGGAGACACAGAAAACATAAAAATAGAAACAAAACAGCCACCAATATATTCAATGTGAGGATCACATAAGAGGTAAACAATTTTTCATACAAAGGCATCCACAAAAGGTCCCCACGCTGCTTTAAAAGAAGCCATGCGATTGTTCCGGACAGCTATTAAGGAAGCCAATCGGCAAAGGAGATGCATTCGGTCAAGGACCTGAGAAAACGAGGGAACGCCAGCTTGCTTCCACCCTATAGCAACCAGGCAACGTGCTGCAATGAAAATCTGCAAGCAATAGCATTGCTGATGTTTGTTCAAACCAGGTACAGGCAAATTTAAAAGTATATTCTCCGCCCCTGGAATTATTTGTACTTTCAACAATGTAGTTAGCCAATCGGTAACTTTCTTCCAAAAAGGAACAATTTTATCACATTGTCACCATGTATAAAAAAAATTAGCCCACTGAACCACAATTACACCAAGTGTGGCTGGTGAGGGTATAATCTGTAGAGCTTAACTGGGGTAATGTGCCAGCGATACAAAAGTTTAAAGCAATTCTCCCGCAATTGGGCCGAAATAGAGCACTTACTAGCATTAAACAATATCCCAATTGTCTTTGCTGAGAGACTTCCCAAGATCTATATACAATTTCCGAGTGTGGGTAAAGGGGTCTGACACTGGACCATTGAGAAGTATGTATATTTTGGACACTTGACCATGTATATTGTCTGCTTGAGCACAAAAATTCTCAAACATGGGCCTACTCCCTCTCAGTGTATTAAGTCTTTGCTGAGAATCTAAAAAATGTTAAACCTAGGCATAGGCCAAAAACATTCTCAGACCCCCAAAGAGTACATCTGCCCAAGTGCATTCATAGCTAGTAAATTTCTGTGCCCAAGCAGATGACCAATAGTAGTAACCCCTGTTTCCTTCCAAGAACTGAAAAGAGTCAACTGGTGACCTACTGGTAAATGAACATTATAGAAAAGGGAGGACTGAAAAAAAATAATTATAAGAGCCCACCAATTTAGTCTTCTAATGAACCCAAACTTTCATGGTAGTGTGGAAAGTCATCGGGAAACACTTCAATGGGCGCCAAGAGGAGCGAGGTTGCCATGGTAAAGCTAATATGGACATCACACCCAGCATCGCCTGCTCAATGATCACCCATTGTTTAACATATTTGAGTCTATAAAAATCTATAAGCGCTGTAATCTGTGAGGCAGCATAGTACCAAGAGAGGTTAGGGACTCCAAGACCCCCTCTTACTTTGGGCTGGAAAAGAACTATACGGGATACCCTCAGGGGGACGACGCCTGCCATGAGCAAAGAAGAGCGGCCAGGATGAAAATGGGGAGTGATAAATAAATATAACAATCGTGGTAAAAAATTCATTTTGACTTTGGCAATCCGACCAAGCCAGGAAAAACTGCCTTGCCCCCAAGTCTCTAAATCTCTATCTATGGCTTTTAGTAGTGGGACATAATTAAGATTAAAGAATTCTGAGATCCTCGCACCAATACGTACTCCCAAAGAATTAAGTGACACTCTAGCCCATTTGAAAGGAAATTTTTGTTTTATAGTAGACACATCAGAATCCGCTAAATTAATGTTTAATAGCTCAAACCTATCAAGGTTTACTTTAAAGCTTGAAACCTTGCTGAAGAAATCTATTTCACTCTCTACACCATGCAAGGATAAGCAAGGATCAGTCAAAGTGAACATGATATCGTCAGTGAATAGGGATAACTTGTAATGAGAGGAACCTAAACTGACCCCTTTGATAACACTGGAGGCTCAAACTCTAGAGGCAAAGGGCTCCAGGAATAGAGCGCATAACAGTGGGGAAAGCGGGCAAAAATATGCCCATATCCTTCATTTACCTTCACTCTTGCTGCAGGTGACTCATATAGTTTCATTATCCATTAAAGAAAGAAAGAGCCAAAGTTCATTTGCCGTAAAGTTTGGAATAGAAAAGGCCAATGAACAAGATCAAACACCTTTTCAGCATCAATGGACAATAAGAGAAGGAATATGTTCCTGATCAACCCACCACATGAGATCTATAATTTTACGAACATTATCTGCTGCCACTGTGGTATAAAGCTCATTTGATCAGCGTGAACAAGGGCGAGCAAAAAATTGTTCAACCGGAGAGCTAACAGTCTTGCTAGAATTTTCAAATCTACGTTGATCAAGGATATAGGTCTGTAAGACCCACAGAAGGATGGATCCCTGCCCAGTTTGGCTATCACAGATATCCCTGCTACATTGGAATGTGTTGATAATGAATCACCCTCCCGTATAGAATTAAACATGGCTGTTAGGGGAGCCACTAGTATATGAGAGAGGCGACGATAATATCCACTGGAGAAACCATCTAGTCTGGGGGATTTACCAGGCTTAAGCTGTTTTATAACCTGAAGAACTTCCTCTGTAAGGATAGGTCTATCTATGTATTGCTGCTGCTTTTGGGAGAGAGAAGGCAAAGAAATGGTCTGGAGATTTGATCAATGTCCAAATCACTAATGGCTGCATTCCTACTATAAAGGGAGAAGTATAACTCTGTAAAACACTCCTGTATCTCAGCCCCTAAGCAACTTTAATTTTAGTAATAGACTTCTGAGCTAACTGTGCTTTTATCTTGCGAGCAAAGAGCCTGCCAGCTTTATTACCTCCTTCATAATATGCCTGCTTGGCCATATCTAAGTGGTAGGCTATCTGAGCATCATCAAGCCACTACAGTTCAGATTTAGCCCCCAATAGGCGATGATAAACAGCCTTAGACTGCTTTTGCATATGTTGATGTGTAAGGTACTCTATTATAGTTAATAATAATCTCTTCCTTTCCTTTGCTCTCTTGCAAGAGACCACCTTAGAGATAAGATAGCCTCTCGCCATAGTCTTAGGGGTAGATTTTAAAAGGGTTACGTGCATATGTTATGCGTGTAACTGTTTCAAAACCCCCCTGCGCACACCGAGCCTATTTTGCATAGGCTCGGCGGCGCAAGCAAGCCCCGGGACGCACGTAAGTCCCGGGGATTCCCTGGGGGGCGTGTCGGGGGGCGTGGCGCGTCATTCGGGGGTCTGGTTCCGGCCCGGGGGCATTTCGGGGGGTATGTCGAGGCCTCCGAAATCACTCCCGGGCCGGGGAATTGCGTGGTGGCGGCTGGGGCAGGCGTAACTTTCGCGATAAAGGTAGGGGGGGGGTGTAGATAGGGCTGGGTTAGGTAGGGGGTCACTAACGGGGTACCCGCTCCTCGGGGACATCTCTGCTTCTTTCAGGTGTATCAGGAAACCGGTACTCGCTCCTCAAGGGCCCATGTTCCCTGTGTCGCTGCCTGCAACTTCTACCTTCTACTTGGAAGAACTAACTACAGTCATCATCTGTGAGTACAAGAAACACCTCTCTCTACAGTACCGCTTCGCTGGAATCAGGTACTCGCTCCTCGAGGGCCTGCCCTCTGCTCCGGTGCCAGACCTCTCGTCTAGTGGGATCTTGGCTACTGCTAGTGAGTACAACGCTACCGAGTCTCTCTGCTCTAAGTGATCAGGTACTCGCTCCTCGAGGGCCTGCTCTCCCTGTCTTGGAGCTCTCCTATTCTACTTGGGACTCTGAATGCTAATTCTATTGTGTGCTCATAACTCTCAGTCTCTTTCCCAGTGGCGTAGCCAGAATTGATTTTTTGGGTGGGCACGAGGTTAACATGGGTGGGCTGTAGGCATGCAGGTCTACTAGTTGTTTTTTTACTGATAAATAATGCCAAATTATGCAGCATAGCATTCACATCTACGCCTAAGTATGAGGTTTACTTAATGATACAAACATAATTCACGGTGATTTGTGGTACTTTAGCCTTCTTATTATTACGATTTTATACACGGCTCCTACCTGTCCATAAATTTTGAGAGAGCGGTTGTGTTGCTTATATTTAAATTGCTAACATCTCAAAATATAGATATATATTTTTACCTTTGTTGTCTGATCTTTGTATTTTTCTAATCAGTTGGTCCTGGTCTCTTTTTCCCATTTTTTCCCTTATAGCTCATTTCCTAATTCCTTTTCAGTGTCTTTCTTCTATTACTGTCTTCTTCCCTTCCACACACACACACACACACACACACACTTTCTCTCACAGACTCCCTCTCACACACTCAAGCTCTCACTCTCATATGCTCTGCCCCCCCCCAAGCTCACATTCTCTGCAGACACACATACAAGTTCTCACTTTCTCACCCCTCCCCAGGCTTATATTCTTATGCACACACAGACGCACATCCAGGCACCCATTCTCACCCACACACATAAACCCAGACTCCCATTCTCATCCATACATATACACATTTAAGGTCCTATTCTCACCCACACATACACACATTCAAGCACCCATTCTTATCCACATATTCAAGCTTCCATTCTCACCCACCCACACAAACCCAGGCTCTCATTCTCACCCATATATACACACATTCAAGCTCCCATTCTCACCCACCCACAAACCCAGGCTCCCATTCTCACCCACACATACACACATTCAAGCTCCCATTCACCCACATATTCAAGCTTCCATTCTCACCCACACATACACACATTCAAGCTCCCATTCTCACCCACACACAAACCCAGGCTCCCATTCTCAACCACACATACACACATTCGAGCTCCCATTCACCCACATATTCAAGCTTCCATTCTCACCCACATACACACCCAGGCTCCAGTTTTCACCCACACATACACATTCAAGCACGTGCACAGCTTCCGCTTCCTCCCCCCAAAGCAGGAAGATCAGCTGCCTCTCCTGCTGCCACCGGACTCCTGCTATCTTCGGGCGTCGGGCGGTATGGCCCGCCGAACTTCCTGTCGGGGGGGGGGAGCGGAAACGCAGCGCACAACGTCCGCTTCCTGCCTCCCCCCCCCAAGCAGGAAGATCGGCGGGTCATACGGCCTGACGCCCGAAGATAGCAGGAGGCCGGTGGCAGCAGGAGAGGCCAGCTGATCTTCCTGTTTTGGGGGAGAAAGCGGAAGCTGTGCGTGGCGCTTCCGCTCCCCCCCCCCCCCCTCAACAGGAAGACCGGTTGGCCATACGGCCGCAGCAGCGCTTCCCCATGTGTGCCGTGATGGCGCGCGAGGGGTGGGTTCTCTTGTTCGCTGTCGCGGGGATGGGATCCCGCGACAGCCTTGCAGTTCCGGTGCCAGTTGGGTGGGCCTGGGTCTAAGTTGGGTGGGCACCTGCCCACCCAGGCCCACCCGTGGCTACGCCACTGCTCTTTCCACTACAGCACTGCTTACAGAGGAACCGTTTCCAGCGTCCTATGAGAGACGTGCCCAGCCGGGCTCTACAACCACTACTCACTACTGCCACCTCTGGTGGTTCCATATACTGTTTAATAAAAGATTCAAATCTGTGTTTGTCTGTACGGAGTTTAGCTTGGCACTGTGGTCCCTCATGGGACTTCCCCCCATGGGTATGGTCAGCTGCCACAGTGTCCAAGGATCCACCCAAACACCAATAACCATAAAAAGGTTAAGCCGCATTGAATAGTCCTGAGACTGTAGACTCAAATGAATCAGTAGTGTGTGCTGAAGAGGGTGCATATATGCCTTTGTACACAGAACCACCTCTAGGGTGGTTGCCATCAACCTGCGCACCTGAAAATAAGATCATACCGTCAAGCATATTGTTTCTGTCAATAGTCACACCTGCACCATTAACTTCTGAATGCTGACCTTCAGCAAGAACACCCTGCTTTGCTTCATGTCAAACCGAACACCGAGATATTCCGGTGTCTGGGATGGCTGTAGGTTGCTCTTGGCCAAGTTCACTACCCAACCTAGTTCCTATAGAAAGGAGATCACTTTGTGTGAGACCCGAAGGCTCTCTTCCAAACCCTTGGCCTGAATCAGCCGACCGTCTAAGTACAGGTGGACCAGAATGCGTGGTGGCCAACCCAAAAGGCAGCACTTGAAACTGAAGATGTCACCCAAAACAGCAAAATGCAGAAACTGTTGATGTCCAGATGGATGGGAATATGAAGGTATGCCTCTGACAAATCCAGAGACATCAGAAAATCCCCCAACTATACTGCCATTATCACTGAGCATAAGGTTTTCATGTGGAAATGAGTGATCCGCAAATGACGGTTGACTCCCTTAAGATCTAGGATGTGGCAAAAGGAACCCTTCTTCTTAGGCACAACAAAATAAATGGAATATTGGCCTGTATTTTCTTGTGACATGGGCTGAGGAGTCTTAACAACGTACACTTCACTGCCTGCCTCTTCTGCGGAGAGTTGCAGGGAGACCCCACGAAAATGTGCCTAGGAACACTGAGAAACTCCAGAACATAGCCATCTCATATCACATCCAGAACGTGATCTCGACCCACTTCTGATAAAAAAAAAAAAAAAAAAAAAGAGGTAAGCGACCCCGAATCTCCTGTTCCCAGGGGTAGGTCAGTACACCTTCATTGGGAGGCTCGAGGGGCACTGCTACCCGAGCCTGTGCCCCATTTGGGCTGCCTGAGATGAAAGAACTGAGACATAGCCCAAAGGCTGATTCCTCTGAGAAGCCGCTCCTCTGCAGGGTCAAAAGTTTTGAAACCTAGCATGACTCCTCAAGCTGAAGGAGCACGGCATCTGCTTCTTATCACCTGGTAACCAAGGAACCTGGGATTCACCCCACTTATTGGTCATCTTTTCCAGCTCACTCCCAAACAAGAGTGATCCTTTAAAGGACAATTTTGTAAGACCGGATTTCGAAATTATACTGGCCAACCAATTCCTAAGCCATAGCTGATGTCTGGCCACTATTATTGAAGCCACCCCTCTGGCTGAAGTGTGGACCAGATTGTAGCCTGCATCTGTCAAAAAGACGACTGTCGGTTCCATCACTGCCCTGGAATTCACACCAGATTCATCGACTTCCTTAGAGAGAAGTAAACAAGAGCGAGCCACCAGGGAGCAACAAGAAGCTATCTGTAAATTCACTGCCATCGCCTCAAAGGCCTGCTTAAGGATAGCCTCAATTCTCCTATCTTGCACATCCTTCAATGCTGCTCCCCCTTCTACAAGGATAGTCATCCACTTGGTGATGGCACACACAAGCATAACCACTTTCGGAAAGCGCAATTGCTCTCTTGCAGCTTGATCCAGAGGGTCCAGCCCTTCTAAGGCTCATCCCACTTTAAAATTAGCTTAAGGTCAATCAATTCTTGAATAGCCTCCACAATAGGAAAGAAACATGAGGCTTTATGTTTAGAAATTAAAATGGGATCTTTCTTTAGCTCAGACATGGAATCAGTCCCTGGTTCCTTCACCATCTTCAATGTCTGGGAAATCAAAGCCGGTAACTCATCCCTATGAAAGAAACACAACATAATTTTATACGGTTCCAATCCCAGAGGGATTTCTCCATCCGCTAGGGAGAAAGGATCTACTTCATCATCCATGGCATCCGGGTCCCTATTAGCATGACTCGCAGCAGGTCTAGACGTACTATGACACTTACCTGCAGCACCAGGCGTGTGGGAATCTGCAGCCTACAATCCTGAACTGTTAAGATTGGCTAGGGCCACAGTCCTTGAAAAAAATTCCCCTCAAGAAAAGGTAAAGGGATCCATGCCAAAACCAGGGGGCGTCAGTCCTGTGCCCACTGAACTACCTTCCCCACTGACAAACCAGTTAGGGGAGCCCCAAATTCAGGCAAAACCTCTGGCAGCTCTTTTTCTATTCCTGCATCATGCTGGGAAGGACTGGGCTTAGCAAAATCAGACGAAGACAAGTCTCCCTGAGCCTCCAAAGAGTGTTGACACAAGTTAGAGAGGATTCCCGAATATGGCTAGCAGTGCAAAGAGTAAGACACTTAAGCTTCTTTGCTATAGGCGCCATGGATAAACACCAGTTGTCAGTATGCTCCACCAGGCGTCTGATAATCGTGCGCCCAGCTGTGCTTGCAATAGGCTTTTAAAAAATAGGTGCCCAATGTATTGTTCAAGTGCACAACTGAACACCCATCTGAATGCTCACTCGAGTGCCTGAAAACGCACAATGGAGCGCCCAGCTGAGCGCCTGCATAGGCGCCCTTAAGCGCACAACTGTGCATCCAGCTAGGTACCCATATGTGCACAACTGAGCGACCAGCTAGGCGCACACCGGGGCACGCAAGTATGAACTGACATCAGTGAAGTGGGGCAGCCTTATGTACAGAGAAAAAATGTGCGTGAACGCTGCTGCGGCCTACCACACAGAAAACAAGCAAAGCCTGAGAAGGGGGCCTAGCTCAAAAGGCTAATCAACCCGCCAAACTGCCCAACTCCCCAAGATCCCCCAGAAGTGGGAACAGACATCAGATCAGTGCGCCAAGCTCGGAGACCAGCAGGGGGATGGAATCCCTAAAATTAACTCTCCCTTTACTCTTTTTTTTTCTTTTCTAACTCTTTATCTGAACTAAGCCCATCCTGGCCATGTACAGAGTCAGTCTCTGGCTGCGGGGGGAAGAGGGCATAGACCTTCACTGCTGTGCTCGGCTTCCTGCACCTGCTAGCCTTGCTAAGTCCTCACCGTTAAAAAACAGCTACTGGGCCAAGGCACCCCCATCTGAGGGAGGGATCCGCAGATATTACCTCTGTAAAACTCGAATGAGGGAGGGACCATAAGGTATCACCACAGGAAAGCGGGGCAATAAACTTCCTTCTTCTTTTCTCCTTCTACAAAATTTTTTAAACCAATCCCAAGTAGGGAGATGCACGTCTACCATCTGCTAGAGACAGAGAACACTGGCAGGCTGATGTCAGTGCAGGGGTATAAATACCATGACATCAGCTTTGCTCTGTCTCCATCTGCTGGTAGAGGTGCATAACACATTGGTGTGGATTAATCTGTCTAAATGCTAAGAAACAACAAATTATAATTCTAACATCATCACAACAGTGTCCTGTTGCACTTGAAGCTTGCCCTGTTCGCTGCTCTCCCCCAAGTGCCACTTAACAGCTATACCAGCCAAAGGAACAGAGGCCATGTCAGTACTCAAACCTATTTCCTACTTTTCAATATCCAGTACTAACCACTGGATCACCAGACTGCCTCCTATGAATCACAGTTGGAGAGAGAAAATGTTCTGTAATTTTCCTCCTGGTGAGGATGTTGAATAAAATCAAATGCATCAAGCCTATATTTTACTTCATATTTAAATCCAGAAGACAAAGTAAAATGTAAAATACACACACACACACATATATATATAAATATATACATATCATACTATTGGCATGTTAGATAGGGCTAGGTGTCTTGGTTCCCTTCTAATCTTAATAGAGAAGCTGGCTTTGAAGGCTGGTTCATCAAAACATGGGAAGGCCAAACGTGCAGCTGTCGGCTCAAACTGGGTAGATGCAAGCATTCTATAATTGGAAAGAAAACATAATGCATAAGCCTATCACTCATAAAACCCATCCCCAACCTCCCCCCCCCCAAAAAAAAATAAAAGTTTTCATCTCTCATATACTAAATAATAAGGATTATTGGCAGTTTGCCTATAAAGATTAAAACTGGCAATGTATTAGTAGCAGTAATCAAGCAAGGGAAAAACAATAAAATAAATTTTTACTCAGCTCATTTAGAGGAGTCAAAATAAATTACAATTAAAGATTTGACATCTATCCACACATCAGTGGATGAAATATAATAACAAATGACAAATCAATGCTTTTTTTGTATTTTAATAGTTTACTGCAAATCTAAAGAAAACTGGAAACTATTGTACCCAAAAAAGAAATGCTTTTATGCATCTAAAAGACATAGTACAAGACATATGAAAAGTATATCCAGTTCATTATGTAGAGAAACTTGACACTATAGTAGCTGAAACAATTCCCCACATTAATCTGGAAGGATTGTATTAAATTAGGCTTTTATGCCTTTGTAAATAGTTTATTAAGAGTGTTCACAGGTTGGCCCCCTAAAGATTGAGTGCCGTGCATTGCAGCATAGCAAGTTTGTGGTCCAGAAGGGCCTACAGAGCTCAGGCACACTGTAGAGCTGGCATGCTTGATCTTAGGGAGGAACGAAAGATGGTTGCAATTCTGTGGTAGTCCCTATCACCCACAGAGCAGTGCTGATGGATAGTCCAGATAAGCATTAAATGAAAGAAAAACATTTTTAAAAGAACTTATGGATATTTTTTCTGAAATTACCATGGTTTGTAATTTCTATTTCTGAAGCAAAATCATGATGCAATATGATATTGTATCATTATGATTTGCTGTAGGAAAAATTATCAGCATGTTGATCCAGAGGTAGTTAAGTACAAACTGGAATGGTGATTGTCTCCAAGTTACCAGAATATTTTTACAATTTTGATAGAACTGACGTACCAGTACCCCAGACACACATACTGCATGCACTTCAAACTGGTCTAGATTTACAATCCAATCCAGCAAAAATGGGCCTCAAAGGCAAGTAATTGTTTTTCATTGAACACTTCAAAAGCAAATGGATGTAAGTATTCTAATTACAAAGATAACCAGGTCATTTCTATGCTCACAAACATTCTTGGAGAAAACTCTTTTAAGATGTGTTTGTGGCTATTAAAACCTGGATTTTCCTTCTTTTTCTGGGGGGGGGGGGGGGGGGAAGGGGGCAGGAGGCAGATAAATTAAATAATGATGTAAGTTGCTTCCATGTGTTTGCCACCATATTCTTCTGTGGTTTCTAGGTTTACACTTAACTCACCTGCAATTCAGCATCAAGCATTACATGATATAAAATGATTTACCTTACTTCTCCTTCCTGCGTTCTGTAGCTGCTTTTATAAAAGCCATGCAGGCTCTGAGAGAGATTGGCAGAGTACTGAATAATGACAGTGTAGTTCTGTCCAGCAAGAAGTGGTTCAGAAGAGAGCAGCGCAATCTGTTCATGAGCAGGATGCTCCAATAGTACTAACTCTCTTTCTCGCAGACTATTCCCCTTTGCCCTTCGAATGCTAGCCTGCATGATTTCCAGATGTTTGCTATGGAGAATGATAGAGCTGGTTTGCTGTTTTATTGTAATGTCCAATTTAGTAGATCCAGTGAAAGTGAGTGTGGTTAGATTTGGATGAATGAGAAGGTCATAATGCACTGGGATAACATCATCAGGAAGCCTCATTTCACTCCAAGGAAAAGGTTCACCATTACCATCAACAGGATAAACTGTTTCACTGCCCTGATGCTCTTGTTCATTGTTTACCAAAGCGGTAGCAATGAAGATACAGAATACTATCTGAAAACATGAATACACTAGTAAACTAAATGGGATCGTGAAGGACGCCATTCTTCATTTACTGTGGTAATGTTTTCAATCTAAAAAAAAAGAACAAAAAACAAGAAAACACATTAACATAGAGCAATGCATTTCATTTAAATATCATATGTCCTTAGCAAAAAAAATAGTATTAATTCAGACAATTGAAACAAGAATACTAATATTACTTTAAGGCAGATTTATAATCAAAATAAAATGTTCAAGTATGTTAGTCATACATCTAACCTATATGGTTAACTTATCCCGTATATTCAGTGGCACAATTGCATCGTTGAATATGCCCGGCTATCCTAAAGTTAGCTGGATAATTCTATCCAGCTAACTTTAGGACAAGTCTATGGGATGACCAGACAAACAGATAAGTTATCCAGCTAATTCTGAATAGCTAAGGGCCTGATTCATCAAGGCATTTTCCCATAGACACAGAATGGGAGAAATGCATTAGTGAATCAGACCCTAAGTTAGCCAGATAATTTATCTTACTAACTCAGCTCCTCCCAATTACACCCTCGCCCCATCCTCCACTGAGCCAGCTAACTAGTTAGCCGGATAAGTAGTTATCTGGCTAAGTGGCAGCCACTAATCCCAGGCACATATTCAGCCACTGCTACTTAGCCAGATAAATCAAAACTTATACCATCTATGTGGCGCTGAATATGTGGTATTAGGGTAAGCCCGTATCCACCAGTTTCTCAGACTCACATAATCATTAGTTCTCAAGATAGAGATTAACCAGTGACATCTGACAGAATAAAATGATGATTACGTACTTGAGGTGAAAGAAAGTCAAGACAACGGAGGTGAACAGCACATTCAAGCAGTTCAGTTGTAAAAGGGAGGAGGAATATGGGATGATAGATGGCCGGGCAAAAAGGGTTCAATGAAGATTTTTTAAAGAGCAGCATGATCACAGTATGTCTGAAGGAAGATGGGACAGTTGCAGGTTCAAGTGATAGATTGAAGATGTGCCAGATGGAAGGGACAATCGCAGGAGAGATAGATCTGAAGAGCTGGGTGGGAATGTGGTCAGAGGAACAAGTAATGAGTACTAAAGGGAAAAGATGGGTCGTTTCCTCCTCTGAGATTTCAGAAAAAGCGTGGCAGGGCTCAAAGTAAGGGAAGGTGAATGAAATAGGGGTGGAGGAGGTGATCTGGTACAGAAAATGTCAGCCACAGTCTAGACAGACAGCGAAGTGGAGATAGGAGACAGAGGTAGTTTGATGTGGAAGGTAAGTGTGGCAAAGAAATGGCAGGGATTAGAAGCAAAGGTGTTTGTCAGATGGACATAAGTTTGCTTGGCAAGCATGGTAGCAGTTCGGACGGAGGTGAACATGAATTTAAAATTAATGAAGACAGCATGGGAATAGGATTTCATCTGGAGCCATTCTGTGGAGCAGGCACATGAACTTAGGAGGTGAGCCAAAGTTGGAGTTTAGCTTGCCTTTATAAAAGGCCACCATTCCGTTTCCAAAAATAGACCACTTTGCGTCTACTCCTTTCTCCTCACATTGAGGAACCATATTTTGTTATCCTCACTATTCTCACATTGAGGAACCATGTTATTGTTATCATTTCTATTCTGTTCTACTTCTTGTTATCCCCCTCCCAGTTTTGATTTCCCTGTTAAAATGTAATTTCCAAGCTTAACCCGTTTGCTGTAAACCGGCATGATGTCCACAACTAATGCCGGTATATAAAAATGTTTAAATAAATAAAATAAATAAATAGGATGGGAGAGGGGTGGCACAATATTATCTAAAGCAAAGGAGAGTGGTTTTATAAGATGAAACTATCTCCTCAACCAAATCTGACAAGGCTGGAAAGGAACGGAGAGGAGAGTACTGGAAAGGACAACGGGATCAATAGTCTGGATATTCCTAAAGGTATTTGTAGTGATTGGATGAGAAAGCATGGGAGGGCGGTTAAGTGTGAAAGTGATCAAATTATGGCCAGAGAAGAGGTGGAGAAGCCTGAGAGTGTGCAGCTGGAAGAAAGGACTAGGTCAAAGTAAAAAACTAAGCTATGGAACGTGTTGCCAAAACATGTGGTTAAGGCTAATAAGAACATAAGAACCTGCCATGCTGGGTCAGACCAAGGGTCCATCAAGCCCAGCATCCTGTTTCCAACAGTGGCCAATCCAGGCCACAAGAACCTGGCAAGTATAACTGATTTGGAGGACAGGTACATTTGTAACAGGCAGATAGACTCTTGTTTCTCCACTTCTTCATTCTTCTGGAGAGCAATATGAAATAGACTTTTATACTGGGACTTGCTTGGTGCTTCCTGGCAACCTGGACTGGACACTGTTGGAGACAGGATGTTGGATTAGATGGGCTACTGGTCTGACCCAGAATGGCTTCATATTATGTTCTTAAAATAAAGACTTGGGGGAATCTCTTAAGACAGCTGGTGGGAACATCGTGTACTGAAATGGGCCCCAAGTTCTCATACCAAGCTTGTGGACCCACAACTAAATAGTAAAATGCAGACAATCTTGTGTACATTAATGTCAACTGGCTTCTGATTCTGTCCCATATTCATCCACTAAACATTTTGGGAGGCTTGCAAACCTTCACTCTCTTCTCCAAAGTTAATCAGAAGCATTGGAATTACCATGCATGCTGATTTGAAGAATCCTCCTAGAACAAGACTAAAATCTTGGAAGCCCCTTTGAACGTGCCCTAATATTTTGGAGGATTTTAATGGTGATAATCAATGGCACACAATCTGAAACAATTCAATGGTTCCAAAAAACACAACTCATTACTGACTCTACTAAAGAACTGTCAGGCCTTGACTTGCAAAGGAAAGGGTGGTGCACACATTCATAGAACAACATTGCATGGACTGCTGAAAAAGAGGTTGATCATGTTCCAGATTGGTTAAGCCTAGAAAAAGAAATTATTATTCCCAGGGACTGATTTTGTCCACTGCCGCTCCTTGGCTCTAATTCAATGCTCTTGCATGTCATCTCATGTAAATCTCCAATCTGCAACAGTGCCCTCTAACTTCCACTGGACCTGGGCTGCAATGGCAATCCTTACTGGTCAGTGAGCACAAGGACTAAGCCTACAGTCACAGGCCCCACCTCCCACACAGAAGCCCAGAGGGGGTGAGACCTGTAAGCACAGGTTTATTCACTGCGCACACTGACCAATGAGGCTCACTGCTGGAGCTGAGGTTTGGGGGGTTGGGACACCGTTGGATGCCTAGAGCAGGAGTGTGGGGTTGGCTACTGGCTGGGGAGGACAGGAAATGTGCAGCACACCCAGAAAAAAAAATTGACTCCCTAGTAGGCCTGTGAGTAAATCCAGGCCTCTTTACATCTGCTGATACACAGTTCTTTTCAGTGATGAACTGCTCAGATCAACTGGCCCAATGGTCCATATTTCAGGCTACTTATTCATCTTTTCTGGTTCTTCAAAAACAAGCTAAGGTAAAAAGTAAGCATCCTCTCGGGTCCCCTAGAACACCAAGAACACGGGGACATTCATCAGCAGGTATAAGTTTGCCTGGTTGTGGTCTATACTGAGGCAACAACAGCACAGCTTATGCCTGTCTATGAGGGACATTACCTTGCCACAAACAGTTTTTGAATCCACTCACGGTAGGTTTCTTTTTGCTGGACATGTTGAGGAAGCAACGTTTCCTGTTTGTTTTTCTTTTTCTTTATATGACTGAAAAGTGCTGTTGTGGGTGTTGCAGAGGCAACTAAAAAGGTTAAAACTTTAAACATCTCAGAGTAAGAGTGTGGAGAAAAGAGGTCTAAGTTAAGCAAAAAGGCAGAGCCATCTTGACTTCTAATAGCAGAGCCTAACTACACACAGGTTTCCCGTCCCCACCCAGTCTTGCACCTGCTGTGGGGATGGAGCAGTGTTGCTTTGAGTAGGCTATTTCAAGCCCAGTTGGGCTACTTTTTTTCCCCATTGTATGGGGAAAACTTTCTGTGTTCAGGCTGGGCTAGTTTTGGGCTACATCCTCAGCTATGCAATGTGTACTGGCATCTTCTCCTGCCAACACCAATTTTTTTTTTTTTTTTTTTGCTGTAGGAAGCTGAGAAGCCAATAAGAGGCAGCAGAAGCAACAGAGCCAAAGCAGATGTGCTCTCTGCAGGATGCAGGAGGTGTGTGCAGGAGGGGGAGCTGTTTTACCCACTTCAGCTGTCATTGCTCTGCTTTCTTTCTGGAGCTCCTGCAAGCACCCCCGACCCCACAACTTGCTGAAGCTACTGCCATTGCATTTGCTCCTCCCATCTGCCTTAAACCTGACAGATACTCATAGCTGCAGGAGGCAAGACCAGAAAAAGACTTTTTTTTCTCTGGTCAAGCCTGAGGATTACCCTGCTGGGGGAGCAGGGAGAAAGACAAAATAGCATTGTGGAACTTAAGGGGGAATAAAGAAGGGGTAGGGAACAAAGAGGGATGGGAAGGAGAGGGGGGACCTTGCAAAGCAGAGAAAGACAGAGGATTGGGTGAGGGCTACTGATACTAGGTAGAATGAGCAGGAGAGGAAGAATGGAGAAAGGGGGCAGAGGGGATTGTGGTGGGGTCAAGAGGGGAAGAGAGGATGGAAGGAACAGGAAGAAAAAGTGTGGGGACGCGGCATGAGTGGCGAGGTGGTAGGTGGCAGAGATAGGAAGAGTATTGAGTGAGAGGCAGAGAGAGAGGATGGGGGCAGGAGGGAAAGAAAAGTGTGGAAAGAGGTGCTTTCCTTGTCAAATCCTGGGAGGGGTCACATTGCTTTATTTACTGGATAAATGCTCAGGGGAGAATGCATTGCTTTATTTTCCTGCTCAAATGCTCTGAATGTATTAGTTTGTTTTCCTGGTCAAATGGTGGGAGTGGGATATTATCTGCATTATTATGTGCAAATCTCCCCCCTCATCACTAGGAATGCCTTTGCTTTCTGTGAGTACATTTATACCCACAGAAGACATGCATGTAATTACCTGCATATTGGAAATAAGCATATAATTTTCTTCAAAAACTATGTACAAACATTAGGTGTTAATATGTATGGATAGTTTTGGTAGTATAACGTTCAAATGGAAAGCCCGTGTGTACTTTCCTTTAAACATTGATGTAGTTAGTCTCAGAGTAGCTGCCCTTTAAATTTATTTGGGCTGTTAAAAATACAAAAAATTCTCATTAGGATAATTTTGTAATTATATGGTTCAAAGCAGTGTTATGTAACCAAGGGCTTATTTTGATATGTTGCCATACTATAAATATGCCACAGGTTTGTCATTTTTAATATAAATGAAATACAATAGTTATTGAAAATACAATCTATAAGCCTTTATTTGTTTTTCTTAAGATTGGTTTACTTTTGAGCCTGGGATTCTGTTTTCCCTGGATTACTGTTGGGCTACAATCTGGCAGATCCAATACACAGATCGATCCAGTAAAGTGCGACCGCGTTTACCCCGCTCCTAACTCGTGTTCTACTCACTTTCCGGCTGCGTTAGCCCTTCCTGCAATACACTATCCCCTTTAACCTACTCCTACCGCGTCCTAAAATCCCCGGGCAACCACTTCCGCACGCGGCATGTATATTGCATGTAAACGATCGAATTAGCTATTCCCTACCATCCAGTAAGGTGCGCCCTATCGCTATTTTACCCTGCCGTTTTGCCGCGCGTTTAACCTGCTAACTTACCGCCTACCCTTACCCCTGCGTTAGAGGCAGGGGTAAGGGTAGGCGGCAAACTTTCCCCCAGCCCCCGCTCTCCTGCCCTGGCCGCGTCCATGGGTGCCGGTCTCCGGGGCAGCCCCAGTCCTCTCCCCTCCTCCCGAAGCAAAAAAAAAAAAGTAGCAAGAGAGCGAGGGGAGAGAGGACGGGCAATCCTACGCTCGGGATTGCCAGTCCCCCCTCCCCTCGCGAAGATGGACGCCTGCACGGGCAAAAGCGGCCCCTGAGCAGCTGGAGGCAGGAGAGGGGAGCCGCGGTAGTCCTTGCCGATGTCCGGAGAGGGGGCTGCAAAAAGTAAGTCACTTCGTCGCTTTACACTGCCAGTCCCCCCTCCCCTCCTCCCGGAGCAAGGCTGCTTTTCGCGCCCTGCTTCGGGAGGAGGGGAGGGGGGACTGGCAATCCCGAGCGTAGGATTGCCCGTCCTCTCTCCCCTCGCTCTTGCTACTTTTTTTTTTCGCTTTACACTGCCAGTCCCGTCTCCCCTCCTCCCGGAGCAAGGCTGCTTTCGCGCCTTGCTTCAGGAGGGGAGAGGGCTGACAATCACCCGCCCACCGGCACCCGCCTCGATGACAGCATGCCCGCCCGCCGGCTCCCGCCTTGATGACAGCCCGCCGGATGAACGCGCACCCGCCGGCTCCCACCGCTGCCGCCTGGATAAACGCTCGCCCGCCGGCTCCCACCACCGCCGCCGCCTGGATAAACGCGCTCCCGCCGCGCCTGGATGAACGCGCGCCCACCTGCCAGGCGGCTCCAGCCTCGATGACAGCCCGCCGGCTACCGCCTCGATGAACACGCGCCCGCCGGCTCCCACCAGTAAGTTAACTTTTTTTACACTTTTGTTTTTTACACTTTTGTTTTAATTTTCGCCTGCGCCTTGCTTCGGGAGGGGGGGAACCATCCACTTCCTGGTACCTGTCATTTCAAATGTCAATTGAAATGACATTTGAAATGACAGGTACCAGCGCACCCAGGATACTGTATAGGCGATGTATTAAGCGCCTATACAGTAAAATGGGTTGCACGGGAATGGACTCTGACTCTCCCAGGTTAAAGCACCATTAAGCTTTAACCCGTACGCCCTATGGTATCACTTCATATTTATTTCCTGCCTTATCTTCTTTCCAGCTTGTTGCAAGCTTCCAAGTTCTCTTTCCTGTTGATTGTAACTTTGACTCATTCCTACCTACTGTTTATCTTTCGTTTACTTGAATAGTTACCCCAGTTTTATTCTTGTTAATTGTAAATCGATCCGATATGGTTATTTACTATGAAGGTCGGTATATAAAACTGTTAAATAAAATAAATAAAATAACGCTTCGCAGACGCAGCTTGCATTTGCAACCAATTTAAATAGAGTATAGAGCGGTATGCGAGCAGGACTGTGCGTGCGGGGAACGAGGGTGCGCCTGGCACTGCCGCACTCTTTCTAACGCGGCCTTGCTGTATCGACCTGACAGTGCGCTCAGCAGAATGCACTGTTAAACGTGTGGCTGGATGCCGATTTTGAATGCGCGTCCAACCCCTCGTGAAACCAATAGCACTCATTACATGAAAATGTATGTTGATGAGGCTATTAGCTATTCTCCCCAGATCCCAAAAAAAAAATCCGTGCACCGGACCAAACATTTAGAAAAGGGACAATCGTAAAATTGAGCGTCTGTTTCCTTAACCCTGGGCGCCGGCTGCCAAGGAGGCACTAGGAGCGCACATTTGTCCCTAGCGCCTCCTTGGCAGCGCGACCCCTCATTTAAATATTCTATCACTCACTCAGGAGAGGTGGCCGGACGTCTTTTAGGAAAGCGGGGGCTCAACAGTGAGTGCCCGTTTTCGGTGCGGCTTTATTGGATCGGCCTGAAAGTGTCTTAGATGGGGCTATAAACCCCGTTTAAAATCTGACACTAGGAGAAAGGGGGGCGGTGAACGCCCGGGTAGAAGAGGAAGCGGGAAGGCCTGACCAAGGCCGCCAACACCCCCCCCCCCCCCTTCGTCGATTGCACGCGGTGTGCGCTCGTTCTTTTGTCGCCGCCCTGTAACCGCATTTGTTTAATAATAATAATAAAAAAAAAAAGCGCAACCACCGAGGCGAGGTCCCGGCCTACCTGTTTGGGGAAAATATGCCGATCGGGAACCTCTCGCCACGAACGGGAGAAAGCGAAACTAAAAGCAAAAGTGGGACTCGGTGACAGAGGGCGGGCGGGCGTCACCCTCACCCAGAACGGGTACTTTCCAACAGAAACTCGGGATCCTCCTCATCCAAACCCGTTTACCGGCCGCCGGTAGAGCCCACTACTCGGCAAACACATCAAGCCGCCTAACCCCAGGCACAGCTGCAGAGCGCCGCTCCCCCTCCACGACACGCTCCGTGTCTACCAAGCACCTGTATCCACGTGGTCACCACAGAGGAAGCAGCGCACGCTACCCCTACTCCCCGCTATCTTTATTTTTTGGTTCCTCGGATATGGAAGGGGTTGCTATCAAATAAGCCCACAACGTTGCTATCGCGTCAAGACCCCACGATGTGACTGCGGTCAGCGTTGCCAGAAACTAGAACCCGTTTGTAGTCCGCATACAGACAAATACAAAGGTTGTTTTCAACAGCCTTATACGTTCCCGCTTTGTTTTACTTTTCGAAGTATTTCTCAGAGCTGGAAAGAAAATGTGTGAGACCTATTTGCCAGCAGGCAGGGTTGAGATAAGGTCCAATGAGATGCTTTACTTTCCTCTCACAACCTCTTTTTAGGGGCGGGTTTGTAATTGGAGACGCCTGATTGGCTGGAGGTGCTTTTAATCATGACGCTCACGTTCTACGTGGTGCTTTCAGGGCCGATGCAGTGATTAAAATGGGGGTGGAAAAATATTTAGAAGGTAGTGCATCGGCGAAAAGTTATTAGTTACCAGGGCACATTTTTTCTTGTTTTTTATTTGCTCTATTTCTCTTTTTTTTAATAATATGAATTATTTACTTTCTTTTTCTGTTTTTTTGGGGGTTTGTTTTGTCTCAAATGTTTTGGGTTTTTTTGCTAATCCCATCTTCTTTCTAGCATTTTCCCTACCTCTTCCAATTTCTTCTTTAACATTCCAGCTTCTAAACAATATTCCAACTCCAGTGCCAGATGAAAGATTTTGGTGTTTGTAGGCAGAGTGCTCCTTTGAAGATATGCTGGCACATGGCCCTAAAGCAAGTAGTTGCTTTTTGCCTACCTCTGAGTTTTCCAAGCACCCTCCTTTCAATCAAGGTAATCTTCACTCTCCCAGCTTCTTTCTCTTCCTCCAGGCATTCTCATACCAGCTCCTTTCATCCTCTATGCACTCCCTGGCCTAGCTCTGCTGATAGCAACAGTAGCCCTGTCTCTGCCTGGACCACCGGCGGTGATAATATCTGCATTGCAGCCTACGCCCTCAGCAGTGGCTCATGTTGATTTTTATGTACCTAGGCAACCCAATCCCTGGGATTTTTTCTGCCTTGATTATAATTTCCAGAAAGCATAGCTTAGCTTAAACCCAAAACATGACACTTGCCCCACAGCATTTTTTCATACAGAAAAAAAATATAGCTCATTTTGGGGTGAACAAGTCCAATCTGGCAACACTGAATGTAGATTCTTTAGAGGTTAAAAAAAACTGGCTGTGCACTTGGATTGACATGGATGTGTGTTTGCAGCTAATTTACAGAAAAAAAAGGTGTGTGGGGGGAGGGGGAATCCAGAGTAGCAGGGGGGGATATTTTGGGACATGAGTTTTTACAGATTGAAGACTGGCAAATATTTAGCAGATCGTAGAAAAAGGATCAAAGCTGGATTCCAGAAAATGTGGATGGAACAGGTCGAGTTTGGGCTCATTTGCCACTACAAAGTGATGAGGTCCTTTAGCTCACAGCTTTGAAAACATTGCAAGAGTAACCAAGCTCACAGGCTGATACAGTACAGTACGTGCCAGTGGAGCGCACTGTTAACCTGCATTTGGACGTGCGTTTTCGACACACTAGCATTACCCCTTATTCAGTAAGGGGTAATAGCGCGTCGAAAACACGCGTCCAACCCCCCGAGACTAATACACGTGTCCAACCCCCGGCAATATGCAAATGCATGTTAATGTCCCTATTAGTCATTCCCGCACGATACAGAAAGTAAAATGTGCAGCCAAGCCGCACATTTTACTTTCAGAAATTAGCGCCTACCCAAAGGTAGGTGCTAATTTCTGCTGGCACCGGGAAAGTGCACAGAAAAGCAGTAAAAACTGCTTTTCTGTGGCACCCTCCGACTTAATATTATGGCGATATTAAGTCGGAGGTCCCGAAAGTTAAAAAAAAGTTAAAAAAAAAAAATTAAATCGGCTTGCTGGTTGAAAACCGGACGCTCAATTTTGCCGGCATCTGGTTTCCGAACCCGTGGCTGTCAGTGGGCTCCAGAACCGACGCCGGCAAAATTGAGCGTCGGCTGTCAAACCCACTGACAGCCACCGCTCCTGTCCAAAAAGAGGAGCTAGGGACGCGCTAGTGTCCCTAGCGCCTCTTTTTACCGCCGGCCCTAATTTAAATATTTTAGTTTACTGAATCGCGCGCACAGGACACTGGCCTGTGTGCGCACCGGGAGAGCAGGCACACAGGCCAGAACTTTACTGTATCAGCTTGTCAGTGAAGAAAGAAATGGGTTGATTGGCTGGAGAAGGAGGTGACAGCTTTAAACCTTGTGCGAGGAGTTTGATGCTTTGCAAGAGCATGCTAGATGAATTAGACTAGGCATCTGATTACTGCATTTCTTGGGGACAGCTATTTGGATACTGTCACGTAGAACCAAGGCATGGGCCCATGTGCGTTGCCTTACAATGCCCTTGGCTCTACTGGACATATGTATAATGCTGTACAGATAAATATTTATTTAGATTAAGAGATAGTCCCTACACCATGGAGCTTATAATTTAATCAAGATGCACAGACAAGATCAGTTTCAGAAAATGTATTATAGTAAACAAGGTTAAAATGGACAAGTGCAATTTTTGGAAGAGCTAGAGTTTGATTCAAAAGCAACCTCAAAAAGTGGCTTGTTATGCAGGACTTGAGTATGGCCAGAGAGTAGTCATGATGCACCAATTCAGGAAGGCTGTTCACAGCATATGGTGCAACAAGGTGGGCAGCACAGAATTGGGACGAGAAAGGCACAGATAAGAGCAGCTTGCTAAATGGATATCATAAAGAGGGGGTATAGGAGGAAATGAGAGAAGAGCGCAGAACAGATGAGTAAGTAAAGCGCAAACTATATACAGAAGTAGCTTGGGAGTCAGTGCAGTGACTTGAGAAGAGGTAATAGAAGGTTCTAGTAGCACTGGATAAAGATTTATTTATTTTAAGCATTTTATATACCGAGATACGTTGGAAACATCTCGGTTTACAGGTAACTCAACAAAGCAACAAGCTTCACAGAGGAACAGAATAAACAGGTATAAACAAGAAACCGTTCAAATAAAATAGGGTAAAAAACAAGAAACCGTTAAATGGGATGACAACAATAAATAGGATAGAGAAAGGGTAGAAGATAAATTTGAATACCCTGTAGTGGAGATTTATGATTCAGTGGGAGACCTGCAAGGAACAGGTTGCAGTAGTCTAAGTTGGTGGCGATGAGTGAGTGGATAACGGTTTTTTAGTGTGTTCAGAAAGGAAGACATGGATTTCGGTGATGTTCATGAGAAAGAAACACATTCTAGCAATATTGTGGATGTATGTAGAAAATGAGAGTGGAGTAGAAGATAAGCCTAGAGCTATTGGTTAAGTGAGACGGTGGATGACAGTTATCCACAGTTTGAGAGGGGAAGTAGCATGCAAAATGCCAAATGGTGGGCCAAATATACTACATAATTCTCCCATAGATGTGTGTTGCGTCCGTCGGTCTTCGACGGCTTCGCCCCTCCTACCTCTCTCTACTTGCGGCTCCTCCCGCTCACCTTGGACTGATGGCCACCGCGGCGTCTGTTTGCCGACCTCTCCGGTGTCCCGGACTGGCTTTGGTGCTGCCTCCCGCCATGCTCCAAGGTACCTCTAGGGCACGCGTGCACACACCGCCCTCATCTTTATTTCCAGGTTGGCGCGTACCTCAGGGGCGTCCCCCTGTTCTGACATCACGACTCCAGGGTATATCTGCATACTACATTTGCTAGCTCGTCGAGTTAACAACCGGAACTATAAGGATGGGATTCGCTCTCCATTCCTAAGCTACTCTGCCACTCCAGCTCTACTGGAACTCTTACTACCCTTCGGGGTCACTAACAGGGTACCCGCTCCTCGGGGGCCTCTCTGCTTCTTTCAGGTGCTATCAGGAAACCGGTACTCGCTCCTCGAGGGCCCATGTTCCCTGTGTCTCTGCCTGCAACTTCTACCTTCTACTTGGAAGAACTAACTACAGTCATCATCTGTGAGAACAAGAAACATTTCTCTCTACAGTACCGCTTTGCCGGAATCAGGTACTCACTCCTCGAGGGCATGCCCTCTGCTCCGGTGCCAGACCTCTCCTCTAGCGGAATCTTGGCTACTGCTAGTGAGTACAACGCTACCGAGTCTCTCTGCTCTAAGGGATCAGGTACTCGCTCCTCGAGGGCCTGCTCTCCCTGTCTTGGAACTCTTCTATTCTACTTGGGACTCTGAATGCTAATTCTATTGTGTGCTCATAACTCTCAGTCTCTTTCCACTACAGCACTGCTTACAGAAGAATCGTTCCAGCGTTCTGTGAGAGACGTGCCTAGCTGGGCTCTACAACTACTACTCACTACTGCCACCTCTGGTGGTTCCAAATACTGTTTAATAAAAGATTCAAATCTGTGTTTGTCTGTCCGGAATTTAGCCTGACACTGTGATCCCTCACGGGACTGCCCCCCAAGGGCGTGGTCAGCTGCCACAGTGTCCAAGGATCCACCCAAACACCAATAACCATAACACAGTAATTCCCACACCTATCCTCGGAGATCTACAGCTGGTTGGGTTTTCAGGATAACTCCCAATGAATATGCATAGAATATATTTGCATACACTGCCTTAGTACATATGGCTGGATACTCCTTTTTAGGGGAAATTTTCAATAGTCCATAACAGTACAAGCAAGGTATGCATGCAATTTTGTACATGTAATGTTAAATAAATAAATAAATAAATAAATAAAATGTGTACCTTGATGCTAATTTTTAGATTGTGATTAGTCTTTTCAAACCACTAGGTGGCAGCACACACTTTGTGATGGGCTATATTCAGAGAAGCAAGACAACAGACGTAGATTATTATACAGTAAATTGAAGCATAATCTCTAGCTCAAATAAAACAAAGTTTTCTGATTTTCAGGGGTTATCTTGAAGTCATTAGAGCATAGTTGGTTTTGAAATTGATGTCTATGGCAATTTCTGCTACTAGTATCTGTGGCAACACAGTGGTTTTCTTAAAATTTTAACTAGGAAATATTTGGAAATGGGTGGTTGAGATGGGTGATATCCATTATGCCAACACTTCTTGTCAGGGGACATGGTACCAGTGCTCCATGTTGCAGGTATAGGCAGTTAGAGAGCTCTTACATGGCAACGTCATTAAATGGGGACCTTGGCCAGCTATGTCATCAGTCACCAGATTGTCCGGGACACCAATTAGCCCAACAACATGATTGTTGCATCCTTCATGCCTTCTGCATACATACCTACAAATTTATCAGGGCCTGATTGACCCTGATAAATTTGGGTCACCATTAGGCAAATATTGGCTGAATACTGAATGTTTCTGAATTTCTCACAGGACAAGCAGGATGGTAGTCCTCACATATGGGTGACATCACAGGATGGAGCCCAATCACGGAACACTTTTGTCAAAGTTTTTAGAACTTTGGCACCTACTGGGCATGCCCAGCATGGCACTAAACCTGCAGCCTGCAGGGGTTCCCCTTCAGTCTTCTTTTTTCCACGCAGCAGTAGCCACGCGGGTTAAGGAGCTCCACAGAGATTCCTGACAGGAATTTTCCTCACAGAATTACTAAAAACTTTCATACCCCACAGGGGTCCCCCTTTCGAATTTTTACTTCCGCGGTACTCCGGTAAGTCTTTTACCCGTTTTCGGTCGATTCCCGTCGAGTTTGGCCCTTGCGGCCTACTGGCCATCGACCACACCACGGCTCAATTTTTCAGAAGCCATGGCGTCGGGGTTCGGTCGGTGCCCTGACTGTACTCGCACCATGTCCATAACAGACCCCCATAAAGTCTGTGTAATGTCCCTCGGGTGCGAGCATGATGTCCTGACTTGCACCAAATGTGCCTTAATGACACCAAAAGGTCGCAAAGCCAGAATGGAGAAAATGGAACTTCTCTTCCTTTCTCAAACTCCAACGCCGTCTATTGCTTCGACGTCATCCGAACCGGCACCGTCCACTTCGCGCCAGCATCGGGCACCGGCCGGTGACCGTCCGGCATCGACAACTTCCTGGCCATCGACTACCTCTCCTTCCCCTCAGGACCAAGGGGATCGTAGGGAGAAGCATCGGCATCGACACCGAAAGCCTCGGACCATCGATGAAGGAAAATCATCAACCTCGCCCAACCATCTGAGCCGCCATTGAAGAAACTCCGTCCAGAAAATGCATCGACCCTTTCTGGGATCGGGTCACTGAGGCAACCCTCACCCGGATGGATATTAGGAGCCGTGACTCCACCTTTAACGGTGGTCCCTCTGGCTATGCCTCTGCCTCCTTCTCCCCTTCTGGAGCCGGGGCTGCTTGCTCCAGGCCTCCGTGAAGAGCTGGACAGGATGGTTCAGGAGGCCATCGATAAGGCGATACACAGATTCCAAGTTCCCCCGAAACCGGTGCCGATTGTGGAACTGACCACTGATCTGATTCTGGCAGCATTAGCATCGCTGATGTCGAAGATGGAAGCACTTATAGCCTTATACAACGATGGATTCTGGGTCACCGATGACTCTGGTGCCTTCTCCACTTACTTTGTCATTGGGAGGAGAAACACCGTTCCGTCTTCCTCTATCGGGTGTCCTGCCGATGCTTCAGCCATCGATGTAGATGCGGTCATCGGCTCCACCGATCCATCCATCGATGCCCTCGAGGCCTGCACTGGTGCCCTCGATGCCTTCATCGGTGCCTCCAATACTTCCCTCGATGCCTTCAGAGCCTAGACCAGGACCTTCAGGAATACCTTCGTCCCGTCCTTCTCAGGTTCCTAGAGGGACAGGTGCTGATCTCTATGACACCTGGACTGATGATTTGTCCCCAGACACCGATGATTTACCATCACCACCTTCTCCTTCTGAAAGCCGGAAGTGTTCTCCTCCAGAGAACTTGTCCTTCATAAATTTCTTGAAGGAAATGTCTGAGTTGGTTCCCTTCCAGTTACAGACTGAGCAAGATGATAGGCACCAAATGATGGAGCTGTTACAATTCCTGGATGCTCCCAAAGAAATAACCTCCATCCCTATCCATCAGGTTCTTTTTTAATCTTCTCAAAAAGAATTGGGAACACCCTGGTTCTGTAGCTCCAGACAACTGAAAGGCAGATACCACTTACTTGGTCCAGTCAGCCCCAGGGTTCCAAAAACCTTAGCTGGATCACCAATCTGTGGTTGTAAAATTTGCCCAAAAGAGGGCACGTCGCTTAAAACACCACTCTTCCTTCCCCCCCAGGTAAGGAGCAGAAATTCCTGCATGCCACTGGCCGACGTGTCTGCCAGGGATCCATGTTCATCTCTCGGATTGCCTCTTACCAGCTGTATATGACCCAGTGCAATAGGGTCTTATTCAAGCAGATACAGGACTTTGCAGAGTCCCTGCCTCAGCAATTCCAGGAACAACTACAAACCCTGGTTCACAAGGGTTTTGAAGTGGGGATACATGAAATAAGGTCCTCTTACGATATCTTTGACACCGCTTCCAGGGTATCTGCAGCTGCTATTTCTGCAAGAAGAGGGACCTGGCTTAAGTCTTCAGCTTGCGACCTGAAGTACAAGACAGATTGTCTGATCTGCCTTGTATAGGAGACAATCTGTTTGGTGAACAGATCCAGGGGATGGTGGCGGAACTCGAGCATCATGACACCCTTCGCCAACTCTCTCTGATGCCTTCCACCATCTCTAGAAGTCCTATCCACCACCTCTAGACGGTGGTGGATAGGACTTCTTTGGACGGAACAATGACTTTTTGATGTCCTTCTTGAATGGTTGTTGAGAGGAATACTCCTCTCAACAACCATTCAAGAAGGACATCAAAAAGTCATTGTTCCGTCCAAAGAAGTCCTATCCACCACCGTCTAGAGGTCGTTATACGAGACCTTTCCAAAAGGCCCAGTCTTGTCAACCTCGTAAGCAAAAGCCGCAAGCAGCTCCTCAGCCGGGCCCTGCTTCCGGTTTTTGAAGCAGGGCCCGGCATAGAGAGCAGCAGCCAGATTCCACTGCCACAGATACCAGTGGGAGGTCGATTGTGCCATTTCAACAACACGTGGCACACAATCACCTCGGACCAGTGGGTCCTTGCCATAATCTCTCAAGGTTATCACCTGAACTTTCTCTCCATCCCACCGGATTCCCCACCTCAGCTGACGTGGGGAACATCCGACCACTCACCACTCCTGGAACAGGAGGTCTCTCTTCTCCTCCATTCCAGAGCAATAGAACCAGTACCCTTCTCCCAACAGGGCCTAGGATTCTATTCCCGGTACTTTCTAATCCCCAAAAGATCAGGTGGCGTTCGTCCAATTCTGGACCTGCGTGCCCTCAACAAGTACCTCAAACAAGAAAAGTTCAAGATGGTAACCTTAGGTTCCCTCCTTCCTCTTCTGCAAAGAGGAGACTGGCTCTGCTCGCTAGACCTCCAGGATGCGTACACACACATTGCGATAGCTCCATCTCATCGCAAATTTCTGAGATTTCTGTAGGCCTCAAGCACTATCAGTACCGAGTGCTACCATTCGGCCTGGCATCTGCACCACGAATCTTCACCAAGTACCTCGTAGTAGTAGCAGCCTTCCTCAGGACTCAAGGTGTTCACATCTACCCCTATCTAGACGATTGGTTGATCAGTGCTCCCACTCAGCAAGCTACTCTGTCGTCCCTGCATCTTACCTTACGCACTCTGATTTCGCTAGGATTTCTCGTCAATTACACGAAATCCTGCTTAGCCCCATCTCAAACTTTGTCCTTCATAGGGGCAGACTTGGACACCTTTCAAGCAAAGGCTTTTCTGCTCCGACAGCGAGTTCTCACTCTCATTTTTCTCGCACACTAACTGCAGTCTCAACACCACTTGACTGCACATCACTTCCTCATCCTGCTGGGACACATGGCGTGTTTGGTACAGGTTACCTCAATGGCCCGTTTGGCCATGAGAGTCATGCAGTGGACTCTACGGTCACAATGGACTCAATCTGTCCAACCTCTATTGACCACTGTCCACATTACCTACCCACTCAGTCAGTCTCTAGCTTGGTGGAAAAATCAGATCAATCTCCTACAAGGCCTACCCTTCCAGGCTGCAGATCCTCAAATAATTCTCACCACCGATGCTTCCAACCTCGGCTGGGGAGCACATGTCGCAAATTTGCAAACCCAAGGAGCTTGGTCTCTAGAGGAAGCCAAACACCAAATCAATTTCCTGGAGCTACGAGCAATCAGATATGCTCTCAGGGTGTTTTGAGATTGCCTGTCCAACCAAGTCATCCTGATATAGACGGACAGCCAGGTGGCCATGTGGTACATCAACAAGCAGGGAGGGACGGGCTCCTACCTACTGTGTCAGGAAGCAGCACAGATGCCGGGAGTGCACAATGTGTTGGCAGACAAGCTGAGTCACGCCTTTCAACCGCACGAGTGGTCCCTCGATCCCACAGTAGCGAAGTCTATATTCCAGTGTTGGGGTTACTCTCACATAGACCTCTTTGCGTCACCTCAAAACCGCAAAGTAGACAACTTTTGCTCACTCACTCGCAGCCAACACTCACAGCCAAGAGATGCATCCTCCCTCTCATGGGCAACTGGTCTCCTATATGCTTTCCCTCCACTTCCACTTCTCTCGAAGACTCTCGTGAAGCTACATCAGGACAAGGGAAGCATGGTCCTGATAGCACCTCACTGGCCACGCCAAGTGTGGTTTCCGATCCTTCGGGACCTCTCCATTCGCAGGCACATTCCCTTGGGGAAGGACCCGCTTCTGATCACTCAGAACAAAGGGTGCCTACGCCACCCCAATCTTCAGGCCTTGTCCCTGACTGCCTAGATGTTGAAAGGTTAATTCTTCAGCCTCTCAACCTTTCGGAGCCAGTTTCCCATGTCTTGATTGCTTCATGGAAGCCTTCCTCGAGAAAATCTTATCTTTACAAATGGAACAGGTTTAAATCATGGTGTTCTTCTCAGTCCCTTGATCCCTTTACCTGTTCCACCACGAAGTTTCTAGACTATCTCTGGCACTTGTCAGAATCAGGTCTAAAAACTTCCTCTATCAGAATGTATGTCAGTGCGGTAGCCGCCTGCCATAAAGGTGTCAAGGATGTTCCTATTTCAGTACAACCCCTTGTAACAAGTTTTCTGAAGGGCTTGCTCCTCCTCAAGCCTCCACTGCACCCTCCGGCCCCTTCTTGGGACCTCAGTCTGGTTTTGGGATGGCTCATGAAACCACCATTCGAGCCTCTCCAATCCTGTGATCTTCACATGGAAAATGATTTTTCTTCTGGCGATCACTTCTGCTCACAGAGTTAGTGAGTTATAGGGCCTAGTTACTTATCTGCCTTACACTAAACTTCACACTTCTTTTAAAGAAACTGTTGAAGTATGATGCAATCAATATATCAATTTCTAAACAACATCATATAGGCCAACAAACTTTGCCATTGCCAAAGTAGTATTGTAGATTTAACGAGACCTCATATGTGTGGCGGGCTATTCAAACACGAGCCCTACTGCCACTATTAGAAAAAATTGCGGTAATGATAATAGCTTTTGTACCGTCTTAATGTTATAATCATTGGTCTCACAGAAGAAATGGGTATGTAACCGTGAACTATAACAGTTTACAAAGCAGTGGGTTGTATTTTCACTTATCGTAGCATGGTGTTGCAGATAGGGTATAACGCTGGCTTCTGGCCCTATCTTCAGCGCAAACCATGGCTACTTGATACCTACGGTTCCCAATACTGCCGACCGGTTCCGCTACTAGGCTGCAAATGTATTCGGGCAGCAGGATCCGCCATCTTACCTCAGGTGGTTATATACCTACCACGATGGGCGGAGACGATAGATAGTGACATCAGAGCAGCTGACATGACGTGTCAGAAGCACTAAATGAGCGAAGACCACTCTACAGAATCGTTAAGGCCAAATGGGGATTGTGCCATCAGAGTATAAATCCACCATTGTTCCCGAACGTTTAAATATTGATCGGAATCCCCTCCACGTGGGTTAAGGGGTATCTGTTCAAGAATCGTCCATCGGAGCTGGTCAAAACTGTGTTTCAGCTGGGTGCAGTGATTTACCATAGGCGCCTCCAAATTGACCGTGTTGAGCCGGCTGCGATGTTCAAACAGCCGCGTTTTAATTTTTCTGCGGGTGCGTCCAACATAAAAAAGTTGACAGGGGCATTGGATGAGGTATACCACCCACGAAGAATCACAGGTCGTGATTGATCTTTTATAATATATGTGACCAGTTTGAGGATGTTGCCAAGAGGATCCCTCTATTGTGATAGAGCACATGTCACATTTGCCACAGCAGGTGTGATTGCCTGAAAGTCCGGTGTTGGTAGGTTGGGTAACTGATGCATGTACGATTTGATCTCGTAGATTTTTACTCCGCTGGTATGCAAACAAGGGTGGTTCTGCAAAAATCAGGTGTAATTGGAGAATGTGCCAATGTCTTTGAATACTTTGCATTATGAGATACGATTTATCTGTATGAGTGAGCACACAGATATCAGATGTTACAGGTTCTCGAGTTTTATAATTCAACAGGGCTGCACGGGGAGAATGCCATGCTCTTTTGTATGCCTTGTACACCGCATTATAAGGGTAGCCCCTTGTAAAAAATCTTTCTGCCAGTATGCCTGCTTGATATTTGAAGTCATTATCTGTGGAGCACAAGCGTCTAAGCCGGAAATATTGGCTCACTGGTAGGCCTTGTTTAAATGCTCTTGGGTGGAAGCTGTGGTATCTGAGTAAGTTATTTCTCTCTGTTTCTTTACGATAAATGGATGTGTGTAAGTGTGAATTTTGAATGGTGAGCGAAATGTCTAAAAATGTTATATGCGTGGTACTGTAATGTGTGGTAAATTGAAGGTCACTGTCTACAGTATTGATCCAAGTTAAAAATTCTTGTAATGGCATTGCTTCATCTTTCCAAAAAATGAGAAGGTCATCAATATAGCGGATCCAGAGAGATACAGCATCAAACCACCTTGATTGATAAATGTGAGATCTTTCTAGTCTGTCCATGACCAGGTTGGCAATGGAGGGGGCTGCAGAAGAGCCCATTGCTATACCGTGAATTTGAAGAAAAAAATGATCATTAAATGAAAAATAATTTTGCTGAATGACCAATTTTGCAATTTCGAAAATAAACCAATATGGGATTCTGGACCCCTCCATAATCCCAGTAGGGCTCGTGTTTGAATAGCCCGCCACACATATGAGGTCTCGTTAAATCTACAATACTACTTTGGCAATGGCAAAGTTTGTTGGCCTGTATGATGTTGTTTAGAAATTGATATATTGATTGCATCATACTTCAACAGTTTCTTTAAAAGAAGTGTAAAGTAATACTGTTTAATATTATGGATCCCGCCAAACTCAAGGAGACCTTCAGCTACACAGCTGATTATGTGACTACATTGGTGCAAAGCCATACATTACTATGCGAAGATGCCGGCACGTCAAAATCCAACACCGAAACCGAATATATGGAGTTAAACAAAAAGCTTATAAGATCCCAACTCCATTCAGCAACCTTGGTGCAATACTTACACCAACAGATCATTCCTCGAGGCCTACGGGTAAATAAATCCCCGTTAGTCTTTAGAGAAGACGATGCGTTTGTTACACGCTGGATCTCGATCCTGAATAAATGTTCGATAGATCTGATGGTGCTGATTGTGGAACGCACAAAGGCATCAATAGATGAAACTGAGGAAAAGTTAACATCGCTAAAAGAGCAGATCACTCAAAATTTCTCGGCAGAGCATCTCCAAGAAATCATTGAAAAAAACAATAACAAATTGGATGAATTTAAAACTTCTATAAAACAACTTAAGCTTAAGACCCTAAAAAGGGATGAAGATGACTACGCGACAAACAACGTATATTGCTGGTTAAATAAAGAAGACAACCCACCGGGCAGAGTCACCTTTGAAGATTCTGAGGGAAGCGGGTCAAATGAGTCCGATGAGGGAGAAGCCCCCAGATATACCAAAAGAGGTTCTTACAGCCAGCCTTTTTTAGGAAGAGGCCGCCGGGGGAGATGGCAACGCCAAACGCAGCGCAAACCCTATCGGACAGATCCCGTTTCCCAAGTCTACGCACAAAGGAATCAACACAGCGATCAGACAACATCATCATACCCCCAGGAGGGTCCTCTAACTCGATCCAAAACCAGATACGATCCACAGTTATAAATATATCCGGCCATCAACTCACCGACCACCAAGAGCAAGTTTTAAATCTGGGTCTCTCGTTTGTCCCCCATCAGAGACATGACCCGTTCCAAAGTCGGATCATGTTGACCAAATTCATCCGCAAACTGCAAATCAAACTGTATTGTTCCACCAATGAGATCCCTGGTGACCACATTTCTGTTGTCAGGGCCAAATCAAAGTGGATCCCCCCAGGTCCAATGGACCCAAACATTAGCACATTTCGTGATCTCATCATAAAGGATATGATCGCATTTGAAAATCACAGACATCATCCTTTCATCAATTTTTCTTACGAAGACCGTCAAGCTTTACAGTCCATATCCAAAAATCCTTCTATAATTGTCAAACCCGCGGACAAGGGCGGCAGCATCATTATAATGGATCGGGATCATTACATTTACAAGTTAACCACCCACCTTGCTGATTCCAAATACTACAGACCACTCGATGAAGACCCCACAAAATCAGTATTTAACATGATTGATAGCTTATTGGATGAAAAAGTATCTCCCTTTTTAACACGAAAAGAAAGGAATTTTTTGTTGGTTCAACATCCTCGCATTCCCTTAATGTACGGAGTACCCAAAATCCATAAATCCGCAGTGGACCCTCCGTTGAGACCTATAGTATCCAGTAATGGATCCCTACTGGAACCTTTAGCCATTCTTCTCGACACATTTCTTAAACCTCATGTTTTAAAAATGAGGTCATACATTCAAGACACCACATCTGTCCTGAAAATATTGGAACAACACTCTCTTCTAACCGATCCTGTCACACTCATTACAATGGATGTAGTATCACTTTATACCAACGTGTCTCATACCACAGCATTATTGACCATCGAGGAAACTCTTAAAAATAATATGGAGGGGTCCAGAATCCCATATTGGTTTATTTTCGAAATTGCAAAATTGGTCATTCAGCAAAATTATTTTTCATTTAATGATCATTTTTTTCTTCAAATTCACGGTATAGCAATGGGCTCTTCTGCAGCCCCCTCCATTGCCAACCTGGTCATGGACAGACTAGAAAGATCTCACATTTATCAATCAAGGTGGTTTGATGCTGTATCTCTCTGGATCCGCTATATTGTTGACCTTCTCATTTTTTGGAAAGATGAAGCAATGCCATTACAAGAATTTTTAACTTGGATCAATACTGTAGACAGTGACCTTCAATTTACCACACATTACAGTACCACGCATATAACATTTTTAGACATTTCGCTCACCATTCAAAATTCACACTTACACACATCCATTTATCGTAAAGAAACAGAGAGAAATAACTTACTCAGATACCACAGCTTCCACCCAAGAGCATTTAAACAAGGCCTACCAGTGAGCCAATATTTCCAGCTTAGACGCTTGTGCTCCACAGATAATGACTTCAAACATCAAGCAGGCATACTGGCAGAAAGATTTTTTACAAGGGGCTACCCTTATAATGCGGTGTACAAGGCATACAAAAGAGCATGGCATTCTCCCCGTGCAGCCCTGTTGAATTATAAAACTCGAGAACCTGTAACATCTGATATCTGTGTGCTCACTCATACAGATAAATCGTATCTCATAATGCAAAGTATTCAAAGACATTGGCACATTCTCCAATTACACCCGATTTTTGCAGAACCACCCTTGTTTGCATACCAGCGGAGTAAAAATCTACGAGATCAAATCGTACATGCATCAGTTACCCAACCTACCAACACCGGACTTTCAGGCAATCACACCTGCTGTGGCAAATGTGACATGTGCTCTATCACAATAGAGGGATCCTCTTGGCAACATCCTCAAACCGGTCACATATATTATAAAAGATCAATCACGACCTGTGATTCTTCGTGGGTGGTATACCTCATCCAATGCCCCTGTCAACTTTTTTATGTTGGACGCACCCGCAGAAAAATTAAAACGCGGCTGTTTGAACATCGCAGCCGGCTCAACACGGTCAATTTGGAGGCGCCTATGGTAAATCACTGCACCCAGCTGAAACACAGTTTTGACCAGCTCCGATGGACGATTCTTGAACAGATACCCCTTAACCCACGTGGAGGGGATTCCGATCAATATTTAAACGTTCGGGAACAATGGTGGATTTATACTCTGATGGCACAATCCCCATTTGGCCTTAACGATTCTGTAGAGTGGTCTTCGCTCATTTAGTGCTTCTGACACGTCATGTCAGCTGCTCTGACGTCACTATCTATCGTCTCCGCCCATCGTGGTAGGTATATAACCACCTGAGGTAAGATGGCGGATCCTGCTGCCCGAATACATTTGCAGCCTAGTAGCGGAACCGGTCGGCAGTATTGGGAACCGTAGGTATCAAGTAGCCATGGTTTGCGCTGAAGATAGGGCCAGAAGCCAGCGTTATACCCTATCTGCAACACCACGCTACGATAAGTGAAAATACAACCCACTGCTTTGTAAACTGTTATAGTTCATGGTTACATACCCATTTCTTCTGTGAGACCAATGATTATAACATTAAGACGGTACAAAAGCTATTATCATTACCGCAATTTTTTCTAATAGTGGCAGTAGGGCTCGTGTTTGAATAGCCCGCCACACATATGAGGTCTCGTTAAATCTACAATACTACTTTGGCAATGGCAAAGTTTGTTGGCCTATATGATGTTGTTTAGAAATTGTTACACTAAACTTCTGCACGACCGGGTAGTACTCCGCACTCACCCTAAGTTCTTACCTAAGGTAGTATCGGAGTTTCATATCAATCAATCCATTTTACTACCGACCTTCTTTCCCAGACCCCATTCTAATCCGGGAGAACGGGCTCTGCATACCCTTGACTGTAAACGGGCTCTAGCGTTCTATCTAGACCAGGGGTGGGCAATTCCGGTCCTCGAGGGCTGCAAACCAGTCAGGTTTTCAGGATATCCTTAATGAATATGCATGAGAGAGACCTGCATACACACTGCCTCAGTTGTATGCAAATCTATTTCATGCATATTCATTAGGGGTATCCTGAAAACCCGACTGGTTTGCAGCCCTCGAGGACCGGACTTGCCCACCCCTGATCTAGACCGTACAGCTGCCCACAGGAAAAGCACTCAATTGTTTGTTTCTTTCCATTCCATCAAATTGGGGCAGCCTGTATGTAAGCGGACTCTCTCCTCCTGGTTAGCGGACTGCATATCCTTTTGCTTTCAGCAAGCAGACATTCCACTTTAAGACCGTGTGAAAGCACACCCTGTCAGGGCCATGGCAACTTCAGTAGCGCACCTACGCTCAGTGTCGCTTCCTGATATTTGTAGCGCTGCTACCTGGAGTTCTCTCCATACCTTTACAGCCCACTATTGTTTATACAAGACTGGAAGACAAGATTCCATCTTTAGCCAATCTGTCTTGCGCAACTTTTTTGCAACTTGAAGTACCAACACCCTTCTGCCTGCCCGTTAGTGTTCAGGATGCCCTCTACCAAATTTCCACCCCAGTTGTTGTGCCTGTTGCACGTCTTTGGGTACATTTGGTGCATACTCAGACATCTTCAGCTCGGTACTCACCCATATGTGAGGACTACCATCTTGCTTGTCCTGTGAGAAAGCAAATGTTGCTTACCTGTAACAGGTGTTCTCACAGGACAGCAGGATGTTAGTCCTCACGAAACCCGCCCACCACCCCGCAGTTTTGGGTTCGTTACGTTTTGTTATTTTATTTTTTGGCACTTCCTGTAGCTTTAAACAAAACTGTAAACCAGTGTGATCTGTATATTTTACAGGAATGTCGGTATATAAGAATTCAAATAAATAAATAAATCTCTTATACCCAGTAAGAGTACATCAGATGCAAGCAACAGCGGTATCAATTGCACACCCAAAGGATATTGCTATCGAAGACTTATGCAAAGCCACCACCTGGTCAACCATTCATACTTTCACATTGCAATACTGCCTAGAAGGTGCGGCTGCAACTGGCAGTTCAGTAGGAAGGACGATCCTCAGTTACACCACCACAGCTTAGTCATGTTGTCCATGAAGGAGTCCGGGTTGCAGAAATAAAAAGAAAGAGACAAAAATACTGTAATGGACATAACAACTCTCAGCTTGGGACTCCTCATTGAGCAAGACTAATTCAGCCTGCTTATCGATGGAAAAAGCAAATTTGCATACTGTGTTTTCTGTAGATAGCAGGATGAATTAGCCATGTGAAACTTGCCCCTCCTCCCTGGACAGCATCTACTGTAAAGAGTTCAACTAGCTTTGTTATCAACTGAAGAGAGTTCCAGAATGGTTGTTAGAGTGGGAAGTCCTGCGCCTGCTCATGGACTAAAACCTTTGTGTTATGTTTGGCGGTCCATGGATTGCGGACTGCCTTGGCTCCATGCTGGCTTCCGTCATGCATTGAGCGGCGGTCTGCCATGTTCCAATGCAGCAGGATGCCACTGACTTCCATGTGGCCAGACACCGCCAGTTCCAGCTGATGCCCTGCTTCCTAGGAATACACACGCCAGATCTCGGCCTTTTTAAAGGGCCAGTGGCGGGAAAAGCCCTATGGTGCCAGAAGATGATGTCATGGTCAAAGCTCTGTAAAGGGCTCACTCGCTCCTTCATTCGGTGCCTCAACAACAGGTCCCCCTACTCTTCAGGTAGAGCATATTGCTTCCTAGGTCCTCCACTTCTGCCATCAGCAGAGATCCCACCAAAGACCTGCCAGCCTTGGCACCCAAAGGTTCAACCCGAGGGGAACAAAGACTGTTTAAGCGAAGCACAACTGGGCTTCTGTTTTCTCCGGGTCTGCCTGTTGCTGATGGGAATCTGCAGGGCTCCTCCCTGCAGGTTGTGCCAATGCCACCTAGGCTCAAGGGTCCACAACTGCAACACTTTTGCTAACTTTGAGCGATAGCTCCATATCGTGCCGCCTGATGACGTCACTCAAAATTCTTGCCAAAGGCGATGTTGCCTTTCCACTTGAACCATCACGTGTATTGATACTGATTATGTTGACAAGCTGACACCTTTATGATGACCATTATTCACTAATTTATATAAACATTTTCTTGCATAAGTATATTAATATTTGAAAAATTAAACTTTGAAGTGGAAGTCAATTTATATATTATATATGATATTAATTAGTCCTTGAGAAAATCAAATAGTTTCCATGACTCTAGGCACAATCATCAAGTCATAATGCTTTCCAGGTTGATTGGCTTTTCTTTAATTATGTCTGTATTTCTTATTCAAGCCCTAGACATAAGTCTTGAGTCCAGGTCTTAAATACTTAAAGTACCATATTCTCTTCCCTTACTTCTCATGGAATTGAGTTGTGTGCATCATGTTTTTTGGTATATTTAATTGAGGCAGTATATGACTAAAGTGTGGGTGGGCATTTTTGGCTTCTTGCCCTTAGTCTGAGCTGAATTCATGGTGTAGGTATGCCTATTGTGTTTGCTCCACACAGTTCCAAATATTGGTGCTGTCACATGTTAGGTAAGTGACTGTGAATTAGGATATGAATAATGAGGATCAAGCATGATTCAGAGTAGTGCATGCCTGAAAAACCACATCTATTGGTTTCCTGAGATAACTCAGTGCATCTGAGCTGTGTTCTTTCCTGTTATATCTTTTTTTTTGTGGATTATAGGTGATTTGCTACCTGTAATCTAGTCCTGGTTTTCCAACCAGTCTGACTGGATCGGCTGGTTTCATTCCAGACCAAGATTTTCAAGTACTAAAGCTGTGACAGAATGTATGATCAGGTAGATTAAATGTTCTAATTATGGAAAAGTTTTAGGAGATATATAAGCTCTGCTCTAAAGCAGAGAAGACACTGACTTTGCTGTTTCTAGAGAATTCTGTTGAGGATCTAAAACATTTGCTTTGTTCCTGTTCAAGTCTTTCTTTGCAACCTATTTATGTTAATATAGTTCTGTTTGAAGAGCTGCTGAAAAGCAGTTTTTTTTTGTTTTCTTTGGACTGTATAATTAATGTGCCAGGTTCCTTCAACTATTTGCTCTAGTCTTCCTTATGGCCACCCCTAGGCTCTCACATAAAAGTTGATTATTCAGCAAAGCGGGCAATTCTTTCTGCCAGAACGTTTTCTACTTTCTGAATTTGGGTAATTCAAGCTGTTTTTTTTTCATCTTCATGGGCTGAATGTGTTCATCATCTGTTATGTTCATATTGCGATGTTGTGTCATAACTAGGGTGTCTGTTTTTAAAGTGTTTCTAATTTATAAATTTAGGTGTTTGTTTTCTAGCAGTTTTAGAATTTTATATAGATGCACAAATGTCAGGATTTATTTTTTTTTTTGGGGGGGGGTGTTCCTTTCCTGTTGTCCATCTCTGCCTCTCCTTTTTTCGGGGCCCACCTATACTCGTTCTGTCTTTATCCCCAGCTCCCATGACTTTGCTATCGGGAACAGCTGTGCAGTGGAGACAGAGGAGGAGAGCAGATGCCTACTCACAGATAAGAACTTGTGCAACTGAGGAGCCACCAGTACAGAAAAGGTGCAAAGAAAGAGACTGGTAGGTCTAAGGCAGGACTGGGAGAGAGGTAGTATATTTCTGGTGTTTATCCAATGAACACTGATTTCTTTTCTAGTGGGAATGTTTTTATCAGTGTTTATCAGTTGAAACCTAAAAGCTGTAGCCCCAGTCATAATATTTATGTTATTTTGTTATTATATTTGTCTGAATTAGTAACAATAAATCTGTGCTTTTTTGTAAACGTGTTAAAAGAGGTACTTCATGTTTTGCCTAGATTTATGTGTTGAACAGAAGCTCTTTTGGTAACTTTGTGCACCTGTTGAGAACAAACTGTGTCTGTGGAGTTTTTTAGTTTTGTTTACTGGAGTGTTAAATAAATTTATTGCAGTCCAAAGATCCACCCACCACTGTAATCTACTATTGTATAAGGTAGTACGGTCTGCAAGTTTTTACAAAGATAGAAGCTCACAAAATAATTAAGAAACCATGTAAACCCTTGATTGCTGCTCAGTGTACAACATATATCATACTGAGTTGCACACGTATGGCCACTTGAGTATGTCAGTAGAGAAAGGGGCTCTCCTGTTTTAACAGTCAGTGTTAAAATTAGCTGTGACAATTGAACTGATCCGGACAGTGGGAAGAAGGGGGTTAAGAATGGGAGAGTGGTAAAAACCAGCAGTACCGGCAGAGTGAGGCAACATCCAACACTCGGTACTGCTGCTAGTGAGATCCTGCTTGGGAAAGAGGAGAACTGGACAAAGGAAGAGGAAAAGAAACATAAAGAAGAGCAATTTTATAAGAGATAGTAATTTATACAAAAAACTTCACAGTATAATGTATATAATGTAAATAATGTAATCCTTACAGTTCTGCTCTCCTATTCTTATCTCTCCTCCAAGTTTAAGACCCTTGTTGTAATGTAACTTTTGATCTCCTTGCACTTGTTTATGTTCCGTTCTTTGTTCTCACCCCTTGTTGCATGTAAACCGGCATGATGTGGTTTCTAACCATGAATGCCGGTATAGAAAAAACGCAAATAAATAAAATAAATAAATAAATAAAAAGAAGGGAACATGAAGTAGCGCGACATGAAAGATCATGAAGTTGAAACAGGAGGAACTGTGGAAAGAGTGGCAGGAAGAAGGACTAGGAAAGGGATCCGGAGATCTGAGGAGGGGAATATAATGGGGGTTGTGGGGAAGGGAATAGTGATAAGAGGAGAGAAGCATAGGAAAGAAGAGAAAGGGGTGATATGGCAAGCTTAGAAGGTAAAAAAAATAGTATATTTGTATTTGGAAAAGGAGGATAGTTGGGTCAGAGTGAGAAGAAGAAAAAATACAAAGAAGATCAGATAGAAAAACAGATCCAGACATTTACATGGCTGGAAACATATTTACATTATAAGTTTTTGAGAGTGTAAATTATATGTTTTTGAGTCAGTAAATATTCACCAGTTGGTGATTTAAATTTAGAAAAAAAAGCATTAGATGCCATGGGCAACTAAGTTGTTCTGCTCGAGTGCTGATAGGCTGAATTGGGAAGAGCAAGGGGGGAGAGGGGGAGGGGATGTGGACCTCCTTTTATAGAGGGATTGGGGCAGGGCCTCTTTACAGAGCGGAAACTGGGGGGTGACTGCTTCAGTTTGCCTTCTAGGAGAGCGGCAGGAGCATTAGAGGTGAATCATCAGATAGACTAATGTTTTAGAAATCTATTTAAACTATGCTCTCAGGAATTTGATTTCAATTACTGCATATCTTTCAAATTTTATGATTGCCTTTTGATATTAAATGTTTTATTGTATTCATTTTTATTGAATGTTTAAATTACGTTAAATTTAGAAAGGTTGTTTAAATTTTATCTTTGCTTGTGTACCGATACATGCATGTCTGGGCATACGCGCGCTCATTTTAAAATTGCTGTCTATATCTATGTTTCATGGTAATATTAATTTTAGTGCTATGTTTATGATTAATTTCTTTTGTTATTATGCTTGTCTTTCACCTTGAGTGATCATGGAAAGGTGCGTACCAAGTTAGAGAAATAAATAAAAGGAGAGGAGGCAGAGCAGACCCTGCTCCCTTTCTCCTCTCACCTTCTACAGCAAAGTAAAAATTGGTACATTCTGTGCATTTTCTTAGCTTTTTTTTGCAAAAATTAAATATGTAATGGTGTCGTTTCTAACCATGAATTTTAGTCCATAGGATGAAATTACCCCGATTCAAGATTCAGTTAGTATGATGAGAGGCTTTATTGCACCATATTTATCATCTTTTATTTCATAGACTCCAGTACTCTGCTGAACTGAACTGAACTATGTCTGTAGCATACAACATTAATGCTAATGTTTCAGTTCAAGGAGGCTATGGGGAGCAGAACTTTGTAGAAAAAGGTTGTGTCATACGCATACAGAATACGTTTGGAATTTTATCTAATGTCAGAAAACATGACTTGTGCCAGGATTGTTTATTGCTTAAGTATGCATCAAAGGAGAAAGGGGTGGTGAGAAGCACAGAGACTCTATTTATCATAAAGTTTAGAATAATCCATTTACAATTTTCCCTATGGAAATGAGGGACGTATAGCTTGACTGTCTCACATAGTGTCATCTATAATGCTTCTTCAAATGGCGCTCATCGGAAGGTATACAAATGACTACATTTGCTTCATTTGAAAGGGGATATAGATATTACTTCATGTGAGAAATCTGAGCCTATGACAGGGTGTAACCTGCACAGGAGGTTTTGTGATGTACAGCAGAAAGGACAGCTGCAGAAAGGCAGTCTAATGTTATTTGTGCTGGCAGAGCAATGGTCTTGTTAATTTGTGTGATGATTTCCAACTCTTTTCTAACTGCTGGTTTGAATTCTGTGGTGCTGGCAGCTCCCATGAGACTATAGGTCCTTGTTCAGTTCATACTGCAGGATGGCTGGAGCAGCACCAGGCGGATAGAAGGGCGTTGGCGGTCCTCTGTACAGGTTAGCAGAAACATTGGACTGGAACTAGCTTGTGTGTATTGCTGCCTCCCTAGGGCAGGTCTAGAGCCTCATCTGGTAGTAACCAGTAGCTGCAGAGCATGTCTGATTAAAGAGGCTTAAAAGCAGATTGCTTGAGAGGGTGTGAGCTTGCAGGCTCCTTGAGAGGGAAGAGAGTGTGTTCCTGCAGGATGAGGCTGCATATTTGGAAAACTGGCTGAATGCAGTGAAGAGAGGTTTGTGAGGGGGAGGGTGCAGGGGAGGTCTGCTGTTTGGAACAAAAAAAAAATTGGACAAAAGCTTAAGCAAGGCAGGAAAGTCAGAGGGGCCAGAGTTGCTGAGAACTTGCAGTACCTGTTACAGCCAATTGCTCAGCCACAGCTTATATGTTTGGATCTTGTGTGTGCATTTTATGGATTGTGCTGGTATGTAGAAGAGACAACTTAGATTATGCTAAGGACTATACTTATAGTCATGGCAGTGTGTTACTATGTTTATGCCTTTGTGAGGGAGTTTATAGACAGCTCCCTCAGTCTACCTTAAGAGACCAGGTACAGATATTCCGCCCGATCTTCCTCAAGGCTGAATCCATAGGGAATCCTGGGTGAAGGGAGGAGCTCTTCACCAGACCTTAAAACTTGAGGGCCTGAGAGGGTTAGACAAGCCCTGGGGAGCTGATGGAGTTCCAGCATATGCTAAGACCACTTACATCCAAAGGTCTTCTCTGTGTGAAGATTTTCTTTGTGTAAAGACTGTGAAGTATCTGAGGCTAACAGGGGATCTGCTGAATTTTATTTGCTGTCATTTGCTGCCTGCTTTGAAGTGGTGAACTGCTGAAGTATTTCCTTTTCTGTTTGCTGCCATTTTGTTTGTCTACTACCACTGTAACTAAAGAGCACTGAAGCAGTCAGAGTCTAATTGTGATTTCCTCTGACTGTACCTAACTCACTGATCACTAGAGCTACCACATATGGTGGTAGTAGTGGGATCCCTTGCTAAGCAGGAAGCACAGGCAAGAACCCACAGCTGCAGCAAGAAAAAAACCCTTGCAAAGTTTTTTTTTCTTCTTTTTCTGGAGCCTCTCAGTTACTCCCCATCTTGTATAACAGGTCAAGGGGGCTATCCCCGCCTGTATAGTCAGGGGTCAAGGTGTAAGTAAGGGATGCACAGGCCAGTAGACTTTTTAAAAATTTTTCCCCACTCTCCTATCCCTGGAGAGGTGTGTAAATTTGAGGCAGCTTAATTAACAAAAAAGATGGAGCAGGTGATCCAAATCCTGGCAGCCAGCCAGCAGCTGTTGTAAAATGCCCTGCAAACACAAATTAACCAGCAGGAGGCATTGCTAGAGCAAGTGACGCAGCAGCATGCAGCCCTAATGCAGATAGCTCAAGCGGTGCAAACAGCAGTGACCTGTCTGCCTCCAGTGACACAGACATCCCTCAAAATGACCCCGGGCGAAGACCCAGATAGCTTTTTGAAAATCTTTGAGCGCACCTCAAGACTGGAAGGGTGGCCAGATCGATGGGCTATATATTTGGGGAATTTACTTACTGGACCAAGTCAAGATACCTATCAAACAGCTAATCCGGATGGGACAATCACTTACCTGGAAGTCAAGGTAGCAATTCAAGGGCAAGCAGGGCTCACCCCAGAGGTGGAACAGGTTCCTAGGGAGAGAACCCTAGGAACCTGTTCCACCAGCTTAAAGATGTCACCTGGAAGTGGCTGTGCCTGGAAGGGAAAACCAGAGTGGAGATAGCCAATGCGGTACTGCTAGAACAGTTCCGGGATAGTCTCGACCTGCCCATGAGGCAGAGGGTTTGCCAGCACCCAGGCTTACAGTTGAAAAGGACCTAGAAGTGGCAGAGGCTTATCATCAGGCCCAAACCATGTCAAACCACCATGTCCTGGAGAGAAACCTCTCAACCTGGATAGGGGTCATCAGAGTCCTAAGACTGAGAGATCTCGACTGTCAGCAGAGCAGGTACAGCTGGACGATTCACCCTATCTGTAGTCTGTAATTGGACAGTCATGCTTCAGTTGTGGCAAAAGAGGCCATTTTGCAAGAGACTGTGCCTGCAGGGAGGATGAGGAGATTGACATTAATGCAGTCACTCCACACTGTTATAACTTTGTAGATGACTTGAGCCAGAGAATTTCTAAATTTGTGATTCTATTCAAGCTGGATGGGGCTCCCACCCAAGTGCTAGTGGAATCTGGTAGTGTAAAAATGCTCATTCAGAAGGATTTGCTGAAGCAAATCCAAATTGACTATGCAAAAGTAGTGATCCTGGCATGTATCCATGGGGACCATCGGCAATATCCTACTAGCAGGGTATGCCTGAAGAACCCAGCCAGTCAAGAGATAATGGAGGTCAGAGTACTTCCTTGGCTACTCCACCCCATGATCACTGGATGGGGCTGTCTGAATTTCAAGTCTCTTTGGAACCAGCTTATAGCTGATGTACCCCGCCATGACCCTGAGGAGTCAGAGATCCCAGAGCTCTTTCCATTAGAGGACACTGATCTTATGTACACTTTTCAATAAGAACTCTAAGTCTCATAAGTCCTGAAAGCAGTAGGGATGTGCATTCGTTTTCAACGAATGTGGCATCCGCAATGAATAGGTCCCTATTCGTTTGATTTGTGGGTCCGCGAAACGAATGATGATCCCCCACGAACGAAACAGATCATATTGGTTTCATTCGTTTGGTTCACAGTGCTTTCTTAGCAGCCTTTTGAAATAGGGGAAGGTCATGTGGGAATATCCATAGCAACAACCAGCCCTTTCCTGTGAGTCATAAGTGACCTCACAGCCCTGTCATAGAGTGGGTCAGACAGGTTGGCAAGGAGACCAGAATGCCAACGTATCAGAGCAAAGCATTTTTCTAATTCAGCCAATAGCTGCTCTCAGTGCTCTGTGATGCTGTTCCTGCTGTATTTCTACCTTAAGCAAGCATACCACAGTGCACTTTCTTCCTGGGTTCTATCTGAGAAGGTTGTTGCTGTTTGAGCTCTCTCAGAGTGTCTCAAATCTTTATTCAATTGCTACTGCTACTTTGCTAGTTTGTTACAATTAATTTTCAATTGCTGAAAAAGATATTTGTTCTTTTTTGCTGCTGTGTCTGCCAGGCTTTTTTTTACTGCACGTTTTTTGTTTTTTTTTAATTGAACTCAGACTGTCTCTCTGTCTCTCCCATAGAGACAAGCTGCCAGCAGTGGCATTTTGCTGCTGATCTTACCCCCCTGGGGTAGGTTGCAGGCAGGGTTGGGTGGTGTGGGTGGGAGATAGTGTGAGAGTTGCAGTGGCTGTCTGAGAGTTGGTATTTTCAAACAACAAGCAGCATCACTGTAGGAATTGGGCTTGTGAGGCTTCCAGTGTTTTCTCTGGAGTTTCAGTTTTTGTGCACACAGAGCAGTCGCAGTTGTAGTGTACAGCAAGACACTGCACCAGGGGCTGGATTTTAAAAGGGTTACGTGCATAAGGTATGCGCGTAACCCTTTTAAAACCCCCTGCACGCACCGAGCCTATTTTGCATAGGCTCGGTGGCGCACGCAAGCCCTTCAAGGCTGCCACGGAGGAGCTGAGTTCCAGCAGTGCCACCTTGGCTGACATCATCCCTATAGTTAATATTCTGGAGGAAAATTTGGAGGGCTTTAAACAGGAAAAGGAAATGACAGCAGAGATGCTGTATTGTCTGGAGTTTTTGCAGAAGCAGGTGCAAGAGAGATTAGGACCATTAACAAAAGACGACAGATACATGCTCGCCACATTCTGTGATCCCTGTGTGAAAGGGAAACTCGCCCTACAGTCCGATTGTCTCACATTTGTGAAGAACATGCTGTTAGGAAAGGTCTGTGAACAGGAGCGCCTTAGGCAGAGACAGATTGGGCATGAAGCAGAGGAGGAACAGCGGGCACTTCAGAGAGTAGTGCAAGCCGAAGCAGGAGCAGCACTCTGTCAGTGACAGCTAGTACTTCCTCCTCCACTTCATTATGCCAAAGCCATGTTGCCCCCTAAAAAATAATCTCTTCTGGCACCGGCTAGAGCAAAAGCAGCTGGCAAGAAGGACTCTCAGCCCACCCAAGCAAAGGAGACACCAGCACAAATGTCAGTGACACGGTATCTCACAGAGCCCACAGAGGACATGGAGACAGATCCGCTGGCATATTGGGCACACAAGTCCACTGTCTGGCCACACCTATCCAAAGTGGCTCAGCAATATCTGTCAATTCCACCAACCAGTGTGCCCAGTGAACGTGTATTTTCAATGATAGGGGATATCATGAGCCCTCATCGCTCAAGGCTGGAACCAGAGTTGATGGAGATGCTAGTGTTTTTGAAAATAAACATGCCTTTGCTTGCGTTTCCAGATGTCATATGCAAGAATAAAAAAAAGTTTGATTGGAACCTTTGACTAGTGGACTATGTAAATTCTTCCCAGCACTGTTCTTGGTGATCCAGATAATATCAGCACATGTACCTGACCTCAACCGCTGTGCCTGTCTGTCCACTGTCCAGCCCTTATGTCAGTACAAGGGCCTGACCCCAAATGCTGTGCCTGTCCATCCAGCCCTTAAGTCACTACAAGGGCCTGACCCCAAATGCTGTGCCTGTCCATCCAGCCCTTAAGTCACTGCAAGGGCCTGACCCCAAACACTGTGCCTGTCTGTCCACTGTCCAGCCCTTACATCACTACAAGGGCCTGATCTCAACCACTGTGCCTGTCTGTCCAGCCCTTAAGTCACTACAACGGCCTGACCCCAACTGCTGTGCATCGGGGAAATGATTGCCCTTGATGACCAGCCCCTGTATGTAGTGGAGAATGTGGATTTCAAGCATTTGCTGCAGGTCTTAGCTCCAAATTACAAAGTCCCCTCCAGAACCACATTTAGCCTGAGCGGCACCAGGGAGGCGGTCTTCTGTACGCCACATTTCCTGCGCCCGCCAGACGGGTGGGGATTTGGCGCTGGGCTCTTCCTTCTTCACTCGCCATTACTGAAGGAACCTTGGTTAGTTTCTTTTCCTCCGCTTAGTTATATGCTAAAATTCAGCGGGTCGCCACGTCTGATCTGAGGTCTTAGTGGGAGAGGAAAAGGAGGAGGTGCCGGCTCCCTTTCTGCGTTCTGTATGGGGAGGGCATCAAGGCCTCGAAAGCCGCGTTCTTCATCGATGCATGAGCCGAGTGATCCACCGCTAAGAGTCGCAGGTCCATCCGTTTCTCTCCTTGCCTTGTGCAGTATGGCAGCAGTAATCAACCGAATGACAAAGAGCTGGAACAAGTTCATCTTCCTTGTGGTGTCCTTCCGTCAATTCAGCAGGTCACCACGTCTGATCTAAGGTCGTGGTGGGAGAGAAAAAGGAGGGGCGCCGGCTCCCTTTCCGCGTTCTGTCTGTGGCTCACCTATCTCTTTGTACCCGCTGAACCATGTTGAACTGCTGTTCACATGGAAACCTTCTCACTTCACCACACTTGCCAAGGCTCAGGCCCCACTATTGGGGCGAACCCATTCCAGGGAGCCCTTTCCTGAACAAAGGAAAGGGAACTCTCTCCAGGTGTGGCCTATCTCTTAGTACCCGCTGACCCATGTTGAACCGCTGTTCACATGGAACCCTACTCCGCATCGGCCTACAAAGTTCTCGTTTGTATATCTGCAACGTCCCCCAGATTTTCAAAGACCAGCGAGTGCTCACTAGATGCCAACGGAACCACCACACTTTTGGGGCGAATCCATTCCAGGGAGCCCTTTCCTGCACAAAGGAAAGGGAACTCTCTCCAGGTGTCGCCTGTCTCTTAGTACCCGCTGACCCATGTTGAACCGCTGTTCACATGGAACCCTACTCTGCATCGGCCTACAAAGTTCTCGTTTGTATATCTGCAACGTCCCCCAGATTTTCAAAGACCAGCGAGTGCTCACTAGATGCCAACGGAACCACCACACTTTTGGGGCGAATCCATTCCAGGGAGCCCTTTCCTGCACAAAGGAAAGGGAACTCTCCCCGGGTGTCGCCTATCTCTTAGTACCCGCTGACCCATGTTGAACCACTGTTCACATGGAAACCTTCTCCACTTCACCATACTTGCCAAGGCTCGGGCCTCACTCTCGGGGCGAACCCATTCCAGGGAGCCCTTTCCTGCTCAAAGGAAAGGGAACTCTCCCCAGGTATCGCCTGTCTCTTAGTATCTGCTGACCCATGTTGAACCGCTGTTCACACGGAACCCTACTCCGCCTTGACCTTCAAAGTTCTCGTTCATATATCTGCTATGCCCCCCAGATTTTCAAAGACCAGCGAGAGCTCACTAGACGCCAATGGAACCACCACACTTTCCAAGGCTCGGGCCCCACTCTCGGGGCCAACCCATTCCAGGGCGCCCTGTCCTTCATAAAGAAAAGAGAACTCTCCCCGGGGCTCTTGTGTGAATATTTGCTACTACCACCAAGATCTGTACCCGCAGCGTTTCCACCCCACCCAGGCATAGCTCATCTTTCAGGTCGCAGCACACGTGTTAGACTCCTTGGTCCGTGTTTCAAGATGGGTTGGGTGGACAGTATATCCTGGTTGACAGTCGTACCTCATGCAGGGGGCCCCATCCCCCTTCACCCCGCTCCCCTCACAAGGGGAGGGGGGTTCCGGAGGAGGGCGCAGTGGCAGTCGTCTCCCTCGGTCCCGGGGGAAACAGCAAAGCTGCCGGGAGGGCTATAACACTTCACCGGAGCAGCGAGCCCCCTGCCCCCACCTGAGGCCTTCCCAGCCGAGCCAGAGCCGGTTGCGGTGCACCGCCATGGAGGAAATGTGCCCTACAGGGGCTGGGGCCATCTGGGAGGTGTTCCGCACTCAAGGAGGATCCGCCGCCCGGTCAGACCAAACTCTTAGCGGTTTCACGCCCTCTTGAACTCAAATCATTTTTCAAATTCAGCCAATCACTGCTCTCAGTGCTCTGTGATGCTGTTCTGCTGTAAGGACTCGGTTCTGCTGTAAGGACTCGGTTATTTACACTTTCGAACAATAGAAGGACTAGGGGGCATTCCAAGAAGTTAGCAAGTAGCACATTTAAGACTAATCGGAGAAAATTCTTTTTCACTCAACGCACAATAAAGCTCTGGAATTTGTTGCCAGAGGATGTGGTTAGTGCAGTTAGTGTAGCTGGGTTCAAAAAAGGTTTGGATAATTTCTTGGAGGAGAAGTCTATTAACGGCTATTAATCAAGTTTATTTAGGGAATAGCCACTGCTATTAATTGCATCAGTAGCATGGGATCTTCTAGGTGTTTGGATAATTGCCAGGTTCTTGTGGCCTGGTTTGGCCTCTGTTGGAAGCAGGATGCTGGGCTTGATGGACCCTTGGTCTGACCCAGCATGGCAATTTCTTATGTTCTTATGCATGCATTCCACAGTGCACTTTCTTCTTGGGTTCTATCTGAGAAGGTTGTTTGCTGTTTGAGCTCTCTCATTGTCTCAAATCTTTATTCAATTGCTATTGCCAGTTTGCTACAATTAATTTTCTATTGTTGCCAGTTTGCTACAATTAATTTTCTATTGTTAAAAAAGATATTTGTTCTTTTTTGCTGCTGTGCCTGTCAGGCAGCCAGGCTTTTTTTTAGTGCGCTTTTTTTGTATTGAACTACTTGTTGACTATCGGTCTAGCCTTAGATGGAGTTTACCACCCACTTTCAGCTGCATTCACAAACAACCCGACTCCGAGAAGACCTGGTCCCGGCACGCCGGGGGCCACTACTACCAGCCTAACACCGTCCGCGGGCTGAGTCTCGTCTTGTCTTGCCTCCTTGTCTTTCCCCTATCAACACCACAGGGACTAGACTACCTCCGATCTGCCAGCCTGTCTTGCCCCTATCAACACCACAGCGACCTGACTACCAGGTCTGCCAGCCTGTCTTGCCCCTATCAACTTTCTGGCACTCTGCCTTGTTGCCATACACCAGACAACTCTACTCCTTGTGGTGTTCTTGCCACTATCATGGTTCCTCGGTGTGCTGATGCTAATCTTTATTTACTGCTTGTCCCTTTATCGGCGCCTTGTGTTTTTTTCTGACACCCTTTCTGCTTGCTATGTTCTCCCTTCATTGTGCTGTAGGATGTTGATGCCACTTGTCTTGCCACTTTGCCTCTCGTGCTGCCTTCAAGGGTTCATGCAACTGTTATCGGTGCTCTCTTTTGAAGCTGTGGTGTGTTTTTGACACTCTCGCTGCTGCTTTGCACCTCTGTTAAAGCACTCTTTCCACTCCTGGTACCCCTTTGGCCCTTACACAAGGGGAGAGCGTAGTAGAAAGCACACACATAGGTAAATGGCAACAAAATAATGTGTGGCAAATAATTATACTGAGCAATAACAGTTTAACAAACAAAAAAAAAAATTATTTTACTTGTGCACACATCAATTGTGCACAATATTGAATACCACAGTGGACAATTGTGTATAATTGGGAGACCCCGACACGGCCATGTTTCGCATCAGGCTGCATCAGGGGGGCCCAGAATTTTCAGAATTTGTATCTTAAAAATGCGGACAATCGTCTGTTGATTACTTAATGGTAGATATGCAGCTCAAAGCAGGGAGTTAGGAAGACAGAACATGGTTGTGAAGCCGCGGCAGTGACCTTGATACCAAAACATTGAAAGATCTTAGATGTCCACGAGGACTTTCTCAAATTTAGAATATTGTACACAACCGGAGGAATGCGACCGCTGGGACCATTACGGGGAGAATATACATTAAGGCAACTTTGAATGGACCGGAAGGTCTCCAAATCTGTAGGGGTGAATGCAGCAACCTTTTTAGCCGCAGTGTCCCAGACGATTGTCCGCGTTTTTAAGATACAAATTCTGAAAATTCTGGCCCCCCTGACATAGCCTGACGCGAAACACTGCCATGTCGGGGTCTCCCAATTATACACAATTGTCCACTGTGGTATTCAATATTGTGCACAATTGATGTGTGCACAAGTAAAATAAAAAATGTTTTTGTTTGTTAAACTGTTATTGCTCAGTATAATTATTTACCCCTTTGGCCCTTTACAATGCCTTAGGCTATTCATGCCACTTTGGTGCCACTTTGCCACAATCTAAGTACCTTGGAGCTCTTTTCTCGTTCTGATGATTGCTCCCCAGAAGTTTCATCTGAATTGATAAGAAAACCCCAATTCTGCAGCCAAAAATAGGCTGCAAATACTTCTGCCATTGACTTTAATGGCAAGCGAAAACGAATGAAAACTAATAAATTAATTGGGTTTTTTTCCTATGAAACTAATGAAACAAATTGGGGTCCCAACGAAACGACAAAACACATTTTTTCTTTCTGCACATCCCTACTAGAGATGTGCATTCGTTTATCAACGAAATTGCCTAATTCGTAGTGGTTCGGGGGACCTGAACTACGAAACGGATTTTCGGGTTAGTGTGGGGGGAGGGGCACATTTATTTAAAAAAAAAAAATATATCCACCCCAACCCTTCAAATTTACTGTATTACAATCCCCCCACTATTCTGATTCCCCTCCCCCCCCCCCCCACCCAAGACTTGCCAAAAGTCCCTGGTGATCCAGCGGGGGTCCTGGAGCAATCTCCTGCACTCGGGCCGAAAGCTGCCAGTATTCAAAATGGTGCCGATAGCCTTTGCCCTTACTACGTTACAGGGGCTACCAGTGCCATTGGTCGGCCCCTGTCACATGGTAGGAGCACAAGATGGCGCCGGCCATCCATTGCTCCTACCATGTGACAGAGGTCGACCAATGGCACTGGTAGTCCCTGTGACATCGTAAGGGCAAAGGCTATCGGCAATGGATGGCCGGCGCCATCTTGTGCTCCTACCATGTGACAGGGGCCGACCAATGGCACCGGTAGCCCCTGTGACGTAGTAAGGGCAAAGGGCCATCAGCGCCATTTTGATTCATAGCAGACCCGACAGCTCGACGGCCCGGAGGGAGAGATCACTTGCGGGACCCCGCTGGACCACCAGGTCTTTTAGTAAGTCTTGGGGAGGGTTCGGGATGGAGGGGGGGTTGTAAGAAAGTAAAATTGAAGGGTTGGGGTGGGTTTTTTCTGATTCTTTTTTTTTCCCAATTCTTTTTTTTTTTTCGATTTGTTTTCTGACTCGTTTTCCCGATCCGCGCTGGCAAAAAACGATCCGCCGAAAAACAAAATTTTTGACGAAGTGCCAGAACCGAAATATATCCCGATACGAAAAAACAAAGCTCATCTCTACAAGGCACACCTCTAAGGGACCACGGAAATCACCCCGGAATTCTCAACTGGGGGAGTGACCATTAGTTATCACCACAGGAGAGCATGGCTTTTTGTATTTCTTTTCTAAAATTCTCCTTCCAAATCTGAAGCAATCCCCATAGGGAGATGCACGTCCACTGTCTGCTGGAGATGACAAATACTGGCAGACTGAGGTCATTGCAGGAGTAAATATACTGTGACGTCAGCTTGCTCCATCTCCATCTGCTGGCAGGGGAGCATAACCCACTGGAACTGTGGCCATCTATCTACACGCTAGGAAAACAACTAGTTTCCCTTCTTTTCTAGATTTTCTTACCCCCCCCCCCCCCCCTTCCTATCAGAATCCCATGAATCTCCAAATGCATTCATATAACAACTTGGCCTGGATGTCTTTTTTCTGGTACATCCAGACTCCAGTGACTGTTATAATACTACAAATAAGGAACCCTTCCCCCTATCCTCCCCTCCCATATCCATATCCCAAACCTTAAACATCTACATGTAATACTCTGGTGTACAAATATCAAACACACACCAATTGTCTGTGTGCTATTTCAAGCCCCTCTATAAACTATTCAAAATCAAACTTCTAGTGCTGCAAGGCTTTGAATATAGTTTTCCTAAGTTTCTAAAAATCTTTTCCTATAAGCTGTTGGGGAAAAATTGCTGCAGAGGAGGTGTTGTGGACACCATCTCCAGACTGGCACAGGTCGGCAAGGCTGGAATTGGTGGGAACAGTCTGGTAAGGCTGGAGCAAGTAATGAGGTCCAGGCTGGGCTGGAGGTCAGGAATGGAGTTCAGATGGGGCAGGAGCTCTGGAGTGGAGTGCAGACAGGGCTGGAGCTCTGGATATAGGCAAGTGTGAAGCAGGAATGACTGGAAAAGATTGGAGCTGGGTGCAGGTAAGAGTGGACTGAGCACACTAGAGCTGAGGGAGGTAAGAGTGGACTGGAACACACTGGAGCTGAATGGAAGTAAGAGTGAACTGGAATAGGGACTAGGGCAAGACAGACTAGAACAAGACAGGACAAACCAGGTCAAGGACTACACATAACATGGAACATGGAACACCCAAAGGCAGCCTAGGAAAGGAAAGTCCTGAGGGGCAAGGCTGAGAGAGGCCTAGAAACAGAGGAGGGACCTAGGGAGGTCTCAGGCTAGGCAGAGGTCCAGAAACAGGCCTGGAAGCAGAAGAGACCTGGGAATTTCAGATTAGGCCTGACAGGATAGAAGGCCAGGGGGCCACAGGACAGGCAAGGGAACCAGGACAGAAAGCCTAGAGGGCACAGGAGCATACAAGGCAGAACAAAGATCAGAAGGCCTGGAGGCCACATGGGAACTCAAGGAAAGGCCTTGGAAGGCTGAAAAGCGAGAGTGGCTAAAGCAGGGAGCCAAGGAAGACTTGATGCCGAAGCATAAAGGGAAAGAACAGACAGGGTTAAGTAGGGTGTGGTGCAGGCAGAAGAGAAGGGCTTGGCCAGCCAGGTCGAGAGCTCATGGAGGTCCTCTGGTGGTGCGGAGGATGTAGGAGAGGCTGAGGCAAGAGACCAGGAACGTGTTTGTTCAGAATCAGGCTCACTAGAGTCCTGTAGTGGAGGGGAAGCCACACAGTGGCCGGAAACACAACATAAGCAAAGGAAGTATGAGCTGCCAAGGATTCCATAAGCATCATATTATGTAAGGCGTTGTGCCATTGCCAAAAAGAGGTGAGAGCAACAGTACACAATAAGCAACCAAATGTCCGATCTTGTAGAGGTTTATTGTGTGCAAATATACGCAATAGAGCCCGACTCCAGCCGAGTTTCGCCCTCTTTCAGTAGGGCTGCATCAGGGGTCTTAGCATGTATCGATGCTATGTCTCCTTCAGAGTGTAGTACTTTGTATGGGCTATAGATAATGCAAAACTTCTCCAGTCTTTGCAACACAAAAGCGCATCAATTTCGCAAAAAGTGGACTCCGGATCTCAACAGTGTAGAAGTCACCGTGATCACTTTCAGAGCAGACTAAGACCCCTGATGCAGCCCTACTGAAAGAGGGCGAAACTCGGCTGGAGTCGGGCTCTATTGCGTATATTTGCACACAATAAACCTCTACAAGATCGGACATTTGGTTGCTTATTGTGTACTGTTGCTCTCACGGCTTTATTAAGCAACCTTCCTTGCTGCTTTTTTAATTGCCAAAAAGAGGACCAGCCTCATGACAAACCGGCAAAATAGATCTCTTGCCCTGAGCCATACTGGGATATTACAAAAAATAGAAAATACTAATATCACATCTTGGGGGCAGGTGGCTCATCGCTACAGCAATGCATGCTATAGGCCTCTGCAGCAGCAAAAGGAGGGCCCAAGATGGCATCATGAGAGGACACTCTGGAAAGCTCTCCATACATACCTGAGCAATGTCTTCTTTATTTTTCCTTGTTTTCATGGTGTAGTGCAAAGGAAAACCGTGCTCCAATCAGACTGTGATTCTGGAGCTTTTTTAGCCTTCATCTTCTGCAGGAACAGGCTCCGCTGCCACAGTGACTGAGAGAACAGCACTGCAGTTTGGAGCAGACACTGAGGTGTCACTGAGTCCCAATGCTAGATTACCTTCTCTCCCAGCATTCTCCATATTGGTATTGCAGAAGTGTCACGAAGTTCCTGCCGGTAGTGTCTTGGATGGAGACACAGGGGGGTCTGCTATGGCTGAATATACAGTGTTGGAGGCTGCCAATTCGAGTCACTTTAGGAACATATAACCTGTGGTCAGGGGAGGTGTAGACCAGAAAAATAAAGGAGCAAGATGTCTTGCTTGACTTGGTTATTCTCACTTCTCTGTGATTGCAATATCGTTGCAACAACACTGTATGGCTGTTGCAGTTCCGCAGATAAGATCTTGTATTCCTAACTCTTAAGCCCTCTCTTATCACTTAGAATAGCATTTAGTCTATTGGTTTCCTAAACATCTATTACAAATAACATGTTCTCTAAGACTCAGTCTCAGGAGATGTTGGTGTTGGCTCATACTGAAATTTACAACAAGAGACTGACAGATTGTCTTCTGTTCATGTTTACCTTGTTCAAGATAGAAAAGTGGTTCATCGCAGGCTGGAAAACCTGTAAAATTCTGTAAGAATGCTGAATTTGTGTGGTTTAGATTTTCCTGTGATCTTTATGATATCCCCTGCTGAATTATTTAAAACATACATGCGGAATATTCTTGATTTATCACAGGATGTTTTCCCTTTTTTACAGACTTTTTTTTACCTTCCAAGTGGATAAAGAACAGAGACAAAAGAAACTAGCCAAGGTGCGGTTAACGAGGAGAACGTTTCTTTGGGCATTTCAGCAATATTGTAATCTAATGTTGTGGATGAAGCACATAGGGCTACACTATTATTAAGTATCCGTCAACTCTCTACAAGATTGAGATTTGGTCCTCAGATTATTTTTTTGGAATGCTTATGCTTTGTTTATGGAGTTTAACGTTTGGATTTTTCTGGATGTTTTGTAGAGCCATCCAGGAGAGGAGGATAAAGTTTCTTGTTATGCATAATGAGGTAGCAGCTATGGGGGCTTACTATCTTTTATGGTTTCCCAGTCTTGTTATATTTCCTTCAGAGAAATATATCTATTTTGAGTCCTATCAACTTTACTACTTTATTGATTCAGGGTCTCCAATGCTGGAGGATCTCTCTCTATCTGCTTGAAATGCTGGGTGTAGGCAGACATGGGTATATGGGCTTATATTATGGCTATTTGTATTATGATGATATGTCTTCTTGGAAGAGATGTCTTTTTTTCATTTCTTTTTTTTTCTCTCTCTCTCTCTCTTTGTTTCAGGGCCTCTTCCATACTTGTATTGGTCTATATAAAGCTTTAGGATTGCTTATTGTTTGCTTAAGCTTTTTGCTTGTTAATCTTATTGCTTTGCCTTCTGTTTTTTTTTTCCTTGCAAGTGTTAACTTGTACATCTATTTATTTTAAAGTTTTTATATACCGCACCATGGGGTAGTAGTCTATTGGTCTAGGCGGTTTACATAATAAAACATACACAATATCATTCACTTACATCATTTAAGATACAAATAATTACAGTGTCTTAATAACGGATACTTAATAACAGTCAGGTTTAAGAGTTCATTGCGATAGGTTATAAGCACATGTAAATAAATATGTTTTCAATTCTTTTTTGAATTCATTACGGTTTACTGTTAGACGAATATATTCCGGAATCGAGTTCCATAGTATAGATAGGACCTGCAACTGAAAAAGTTCGTTTTCTTGTCAATGCCAGGCTTGCAGATTTTATTGATGGGATTTCCAAAATGCATTTGTCCATGAATCGAAGCTGTCTGTTAGGTTTGTAGATTCTCAGTAAAGAACATAACCAGATTGAGTTAGGATTATGTAATAAGTTATGAATCATTGATAGAATTTTATATGATATATGGTACGGTATTGGAAGCCAGTGTAAATGGTACAGAATTGGTGTGATATGATCTCTGCGTGGTGCGTTGTATAACATTCGAGCGGTTGCATTCTGCACAAGCTGCAGTGGTTGAATCGAAGAGAGAGGTAGGCCAAGGTATAAGGAATTACAATAATCTAAATAAAAACACAAAGAATTAATAAAAGAGCACATCCAAAATTGTTGCCAAAATTTGTCTCAATTCTACATACATAAATCAATTTTGTTCCCAGTATTTTTCCCCAAACCTCATTCTTCTCTAGCTGAGCAATCTCTTCATACGCTAGACTGCAAAAAAGCTCTCTTGTTTTACCTAGAACAAACTAAACCCTTTAAAGAATCTTCTCTGTTGTTTATTTCTTATGATGCCAACAAAACAGGACTTCTATTTAAAAAACAAACATTGATCAAATGGTGTCTCAATGCATTTCTCACTGCTTCTCAACTGCTGAAATTCATCTTCCTCAAAATATAAATGCCCATCAAATTTGAGCAGCTGCAACTTCAATGGCATTCCTCCAGTCAGCTTCCATTCAGGATATCTGCAGAGCAGCCACCTGGTCATCAATATACATCTTTATCAAGCATTATTGTTTAGACTTGGACTCTCACAGCGATGGTAATTTTGGCCAGGCCATTTTAAGAAACTTATTTAAATAGCTTCAACTCCCCACCTTCCTCTTTAATTGGATTGCAAAACTTCCATATATAAAGGGCATTCTATTTCATGGCAACTCTTAAGCTTGAGATTCTCCATTTATGTGGTTGTCTTTATTGCTGCTTGTGCATGGAGAAAGCATAGTTGCTTACCTGTAACAGGTGTTCTTCATGGATAGCAGAACAACAACCACACAATCCCTCCTACCTCCCTATTCAGTTGAAGCCAGCTTATGCATAGACTAAGGAAAGTGTGTGACAACGGCCATGAGGGAACTCTGCATGTGATCAGAAAGATCGTTTTTGTCTTAACTCTGAGAGAGCCTGTTCTAGCACGATACCATTGGATGACATCACTCACTTGTGTGGCTATTTGCGTTGCTGTCTACAGAGAGCACCTGTTACAGGTAAGCAACTTCACTATATACAATAAGGGTCCCAGTTTTTTGCTTCAGACAATGCCAGAGTTACATAGTTTGGGGGCCTTGTCAAATAAAATTTATAACCTTTTTTTTTTTTGTAATGTTCACATCTTCCATTCCTAAAGTGTAGTGGAAAATTTGAAGTCCTTGCTGTTCTTCCATCTTAGTTTGGTTCAGAGAAAATAGCTCTTGTCCTAATTCAGATTGGTGGCTTATTGTGCTTACAGTGAGAGAAAATGGGGATGCGGAGGCCTGACAGTGTTACAGGGGGTTCCTTGTACTAACCAGCCCTTGTACTTTGGGTTAGTTAGTGTGAGTAAACATGATATGCAAAATGCAGCAGCATTACCAGGGCTATGCTTTCTTTAATGTGGTCATGGTAACACTGCTACATTCTTCATATCTTTAATAAGGTACATCAAGTGTTAAAGCCTGGTATATTGCTGATTCCAAAATTGACAAGTAACAAGTGTTACCATGCCTTCTTTAAACCTAGCCTTTAAACATAAACTGCCAAATACTGTTAAGTGAGTTTTTGAGATCATAATTATTTAATGTTATGCTTCTTATACTGAAATGTTAACCAGTTATTTTAGAAAAGAGAGCATAAAAACACAACATGCAGAATTTCAATGATACAAATGCAATTCATCTGTCAAATATCAAATGTTTCCTGCAATAGTCTTAACAATACACCAGTCATTTTCTATTTAAAAACATATGTATGTGGAAAATTAATATTGAACCTTTTTGTTTCAGGTGAAACAGTTTGTTCGACAAGAAGTCTTATATTTAGATTTCTAGTGACATTGTTTTTGATTAAAATGAGATATTAAATTAGCTAAAGCCCAAAATGTTTAAAATGATTTCTACAAGATTGCATCTGCTGGTGATTATGACACTGTTCTTGGGCATTGTGAGCTACACTGAATCTAATAACCACTTTACTGGAGACAAAAATGATGTGTTTTTAGCCACAAATGGGCAACCATTCCCTTGGAACAAAGTAAGACTTCCCAACTGGATTGTTCCCATCCATTATCAGATTCTGATCCACCCTAATCTATCTACTTTTACCTTCACTGGCTCAACCACAATTGAAATAAGTGTTATACATGAAACCAGCTCCATAGTCTTGCACAGCAAACAGCTGGAGATCTCTCAAGCAACTATTGGAGAAGAAAGTGAGCACATGCAAACCAATATCAACCAGCTGAAAATTTTGGAATACTTACCGCATGAGCAAGTTGCCTTCTTCTCTGCCAAACCATTAATGACCGATAAGAAGTACTTTATTAATATAGCCTACGCTGCCAAGCTGTCAGATGGTTTGCTTGGGTTTTATAAAAGTACCTATAGAACTAAGGAAGGCCAAGAAAGGTAAGTGCTTTAATTTTTTTTCTGACTTTCAATTTAATGCAGGGTAGTCAACTCTGGCCCTCAGGAGCTACAAACAGGCCTAGTTTTCAGGATATCCATAATAAATATGCATGATATATATTTGTATGCAATGGAGGCACTGCATGCAAATTTATCTTATGCATATTTGTTGTCTATATCCTGAAAACCAGACCTGTTTGTGGCTATTGAGGACCAGAGTTGCCTATACCTGCTTTCGTAGATAAACAAAATGTATCTATTTGTTCTATTTTTCACTGAAAGTAATAGAAGTAAATGTGGTTGTAATTTTAATTACTTTTTCTTCTATAATTGTTGTTGGCCTCAATGCTATACAAATGGAGGCTTGTCAGATCATACTGAATGTCTTTGTTTGTGTCTCACTATCCCCTCTCCTTATAACTTTAAAACAGCTGGATCTAGCTACACCAAATTTTGGGGCTAATGTAATAAACTGTGCATTAAAACTATGCATTGAAATTCAGTGCAGAATTTCTTTATGAATGCTCTAAAATATAATATTTCCCTTAACTTACTTAGTCTTCCACAGCTCCCATAGACTGTTTTCTTACAAGCATTACATAGACTGTTTACTTACAAGCATTCCCTTAACTTACTTAGTCTTCCACAGCTCCCATAGACTGTTTTCATACTGTTGACGTCCAGAACCTATGCTCATGTTTTTACTCATCAATAAGAAATTTCTCCCTCCTCCCCCCCTCCACGAACAACCTTCCTTCCCCCTCCCCCCCCCCATTAGCAAACCTCCCTCCCCATGCGCTAGTTTCGCTCTAATAGTGCATACTGCTACTGTTCCTAGTTATGTTATGTTATATTATCCAAGTTGTTCACTCCCTTGTTCATTATAAGACATATGTTTTTTCCATATCATCAGGAGGTGAGGGGAAATGAGTGACTGCGCTGTGTGACCATGCCCCTCCCCCGACGTCAACTCTTTGTGCTTCATTTACTATTTTTTCTTTTACGTTTTCTGTTAAGTAACCTTTTTTCAAGTTCCTACCTTATGCCTTTGTTAACAATTTTATTATAAATGTTCTCTGTATTTGACTATGGAAATATTTTTTCCAGCTTTTTCTGTTTTATGTAAACCGGTATGATTTGCATTTTAATGTAAGAATGTCGGTATATAAAAATTATAATAAATAAATAAATAATATGTTGTCATTGTTTTCTACTTGTTATAATGTAAACCGGAGTGATAAGTAATTCTGTTACCTGAACTTCGGTATAAAAAAAAGTTATAAATAAATAAATAAATAAATAATATAACTCCCGATCTAAACATGTATATCCTACAGGAAAGACGGGATAGAGGAGATATGATAGAGATATTTAAATACCCATGAACAGGAGGTGAGCCTATTTCAATGGAAAGGAGGCTCTAGAATGAGGGCTCATAGGATGAGGGTAGATTCAGGAGCAATCCAAGGAAATATTTCTTTTAGAGTTTAGTGGAAGCATGGAACAGCCTCCACAGGAAGTGGTAATGTTGTGGGAGTGCACCCTTGGGCTGAGGGGCAGTTGGCGCAACCTGCAGGAAGGAGCCCTGCAGGTCCCCACCCTCAGCAGGTGGAGCTGGCTGAAGCAGAGGCCCAACTAGAGCGTCACCAGTACCAGCCTTCATTCCCCTTAGGTTGAGCCCTTGGGTACTGGGACTGACTGGACTTAGGCTCAGGCCTCTGTGGATGTGAAGAACAGTCACATGGAAGTAGTTGCAGGCCAGCACAGTAGGGGAAAGCGAAGTCAGGTCAAGCAGTGGTCAGGGCAGGTGACAGATAATCGGTCAGGTTCAGGCTGCGGTCAAGATGGGCAGAGTTCTCTCAGAGTCTAGGTTCAGGCAGAGGTCAGACCAGGCAGAGTTCGGTCAGAAATGGTAAACAGGCAGTGGTCAGTGGCAGGCAGAGGTCAAGCAGCATCAAGGTCCAATCCAAAGTCAAAGCCAGAAGTCCAATCTGAAGAGTCAAGGAATAAAGAGGAAGATGAGAGACCACAGAAGCAGGAAGGGACATTGAAGACAGATGAGGAAGACCTACCAGGAAGACATGAACTCAGGACGAACCAGACTACCCACGATACTGGGAACAAGAGAGAGGAACACAAGAACTCAGGAACCAGGAATGCTGAGGCACTGCACTTATCTAAGGAGATGATTTATTGCCGAGGCAAGGGGCTACTGCAGCTAAGGCCTTTTATGGTTCCCCGATGGTGATGTCATCTGTGTGTGCCACTCTCCTGTTCCTGCCAGAAACTCTTTAACAGAGAAAGAAATGGGCATGCGCATGCACCTAGGAAGGGCCTTGACAGCTGGCAGCATCAGATGCAGGCTGAGCAGGGCGGCCCGCTGCACACTGGCGTTGAGGGAGGGATAGTGTCAGCAGAACACAGCACACAGCCACGTCTTCCTTTGGGGGTCTCCCCTAGCTTTGGATGGCATTGGGGCAAGATCGGGGCCAAAGGTGAGTACGACGGGATATAGGGGACCCCACAAGTCACAAAGTGCAACAGTACCCCTCCTCTAAACCTTGGAGTGTGCAGAATTCCTTGAGGAGACTCTTGTCCAATATATTGGAGGCAGGGTCCCATGTGCTTTCCTCCAGACCATATCCCTCTCAGGAGATAAGATATGCCCATCTCTTGCTTTGTTGTCTGATGTTCAGAATCTCCTTCACCTGATAGGTAGCATCATCTTCAGAGGAAATCTCTTGGGTTTCCAGTGGTTACTTGGAGGGCCATGAGAGGATTACAGGCTTTAGAAGTGACACTGAGAGTGGCAGGTAAACACAACTGGTATGTTACTGGGCCAAGCTGGTGTAGAACTGGGAATGGTCCAAGGTAATGCAGGGCAAGCTGTATGGAGGGCATCTGGAGCCAGATATGTCAGGTGCTAACCAGCTTAAACTGCGGTACTAGCCTTCAATGCTGATCTGAAGTTTTCTTGGCCCTTTTGGCCACTTTCTGTAGCATGTTATTGGTGCGTACACCAATTTCTTGAAGCTCCTGGGTGGTTAGTTGGACTGCAATTGAAGGAACAGCCAACAGAATGGTAGTGGTGGTGAAGGTTGTTTCCCATAAACAATTTGGAACGGTGATGATCCGGTAGTGGTATAGATATGGGAGTTGTGAGAGAACTCCTCCCATGGTAGGAGTGTGGTTAGTCTGAACTGACCATTTGCTTGAGGGTGATATGGTGTAGTATAATCCAGGGAGATGTTAAATGTTTTACAGATGGAGTGCCAGTATTTGGCTGTAAATTGGGCCTCTTGGTCAGAGACAGTGTGCTTGGGCAGGCCATGTAGGCGAAAGATGTGGTGTGTGAATAGGTGAGCCAACTCCGAAGCCGTGGGTTGTCCAGGAAGCAGGATAAAATGGGCCATTTTAGAGAAAAAGTTGACAATGACCCAAATGCTTGTGCAGCTGTTGGAGAAGGGGAGATTCACTATAAAAACAGTGGACAGGTGGGTCCAGGGTTCCCTGGGGGCTGGCAACAGCTGTAACAAACCCCAGGGTCATCCCACTAAAAGTTTCTGCTGTGTGCAGGTGGGACAGGAGTCTATGTAGACCCAGACATCCCTTTGCATCTGGGACCACCAGTAATATTGATGGAACATTGCAAGAGTTCGGGTCCATCCAAGGTGACTTGTGACATAGGAGTCATGGGACCACTTTAACACTTTTTCTCGGAGTTTTCTTGGAACAACCATCTTCCCTGGTAGGATGGTCAAGGTGGTGGCCAGAAGAATCTGGGTGGGGTTAATAATATGTTTGGGAGGCTCTGGAGTGCCCTCTATCAGGAAGGACCGAGATAGGGCATCAGCTCGAATGTTCTTAGTGGCTGGTCGGTATCTTAACTCGAAATCAAAATGTCCTAAATACAGTGCCCAGCAAGCCTGGTGAGCATTCATGGAAGGGCTGTCTTCACGGATCAAAGACAAGCTAGCTGCACATGAACTTGCAGAGTCCCAGTGTGGTGGAGATGTTCCAAGTTTTTATGATCAGTGTAAATGGTAATGTGATGATGAGCAACTTTGAGCCAGTGACGCCACTCCTTAAGTGCAGTTTAATTGCCAGCAGTTCTCTGTCACCTATCCCATAGTTTTTGCTCTGCATGAAGAATTTTTTCAAAAAGAAGGAGCATGGATGGAGATCTCCTTATCTGAGTGTTGACTCAAGACTGCTCCTACTCCCAGAGTGGATGCGTCTACGTTGACTATGAAAAGTTGAATGGGATCAGGATGGTGGAGACATGGTTTTTGTAAGAAGATGTCTTTCAACTCTTGGAAGGCGGAGATGGCTTCTGGAGTCCATACCTTAGTGTCCGCTCCCTTGCAGGTGAGAACTGTGAGAGGAGCCCCCATCTTAGAGTAGTTGGGAATGAAGTGCTGGTAATAGTTGGCAAAGCCTAAGAATCTTTGCAGGGCCCAGAGGCCAATGGGTTGCAGCCAGTCTTGGATACTTTTGATTTATCTGGGTCCATGTGGAAGCCCTTGCTGGACACGATGTATCCCAGGAAGGGGAGGCTCTCATTTTCGAAAAGACACTTTTCTAGCTTTGTGTACAGCTTATTGTCTTGCAGTCTCTGAAGGACTAGACATATGTCCTGACAATGAGTGTCAAGGTCTTTAGAAAAGATGAGGATGTCATCCAAATAAATGACAACATAGACGTAGAGACGCTTTCTGAAGATTTCATTCATCATCTTGTGAAATACCACGGATGCATTACATAACCCAAAAAGCATTACGAGGTACTCATAGTGTCCATCTTGTGTATTGAATGCTATCTTCCACTCGTCTCCAGGCCAAATCCAGATTAAGTTATAGGCACCATGGAAGTCCAGCTTAATGAAGACTCTTGATCCTTGAAGACAATCAAATAACTCTGCGATAAGCGGTAAAGGGTATCGATCTTTCTTTGTAATCACATTTAGCCCTCTGTAATCGATGCAGGGGCATAGAGTGCCATCTTTCTTGGAGATAAAAAAGAAGTCGGCCCTAGCCGAGGAAGTAGAGGGCCGAATGAAACCCCGGTCAAGGTTCTCCTTGATATATTCCATCATTGCTTGGTCTCTGGTATGGATAATAGGTACACCCTGCTACAAGGAGGTTCAGAGTTAGGAAGCAACTCAGTGGCACAGTCGTCCACCCTGTGAGCGGGCAGAGTCTCAGCCTTCTTTTTGGAGAAGATATCCACATAGTCAGTGTATGGTGGGGGTAATCCCTCTAGGGTGGCTGCTAAAGGCAAATGAAGGGATGGTTCTATTCATTGCAGGCAGGAGTCATGACAATGAGGGCCCTAGCTGGACAGCTGTAGTGAAGCCCAATCAAACTGGGAAGAGTAGAGTTGTAGCCACGAAAGTCCTAGCACAATGGGGTGTACTCTTTATCAGTAATGTGGAGAACCATGTCTTCTATGTGCAGTATGCCTGTGCGTGTAAGGGTGCTGTAGCAAGAGTGATCCGCCCGGGCCGAGTATCCCCATGAATGGATGAAATAACAAGGGGTGTCTTGGGGCACCATAGGAAGCTGCAGGTAGTCCACGAGGGCTTTCATGAAATTCCCCCTGGCACCCGAGTCAACCAATCCTAATGTGGGAAACTCTTGGTTGCCTACTGCAGTGGTCACTGAGAGTGCTAGTTGAGGGGCTAGATTCGTGAAGTCTCTAGGATTGCCTCCCCGCTAGATCCTAGGCTTGGTTGTTTTCTGGACTCTGGGCACCGTGCGAGCTAGTGCCTGGTCCTGGTGCAGTAGAAACAGAGCCCCAATTGATGTTGGCAAAACTTCTCTTCAAGGGTGAGGCACCCGCGACCCAGTTACATCGGCTGTTCTGGGTATGCTAGGGTTGATGTTGGTGGCAGAGAGAGAGGTTGCTGAAAATGGGGGGCTAGCGTGAATGATCTGTTGGCAGGCTAAGCTCCCTGGCCCATTGCTGAAGGTAGTGGTCAATCCTCCTAACCAAATCTATAAGGCCGTCCACGGACTCTGGGAGCTCATGTGCATCTAGCTTGTCTTTGATCCGTGAAGACAGCCCTTCCATTAAAATACTATGGAGGCTGTCCTCTCCCGAGTTCAACCCCGTAATCATGGTCCAAATCAATTGCACAGTCTAACAGGGTCTGGGATCTGTGGCGTAGGTGAAGGGGATCTGAACCCACCATGGCCAGCTGGCTGAGTTCATCGAAGACAAGTTTGAAGGCCTTAATGAATTGTTGCAGATTCTGAAGAAGAGGGTCCGCTCACTCCCATAATAGGGGGGACAGACCAAGACCTTCCCATCCAATAAGGAGAACACAAAGGTGGTCTTGACCGCATTATTGGGGAACAGTACTGGCTGGAGAGAAAAGTGCATGGTTAAAAGGTGAGGTGAAAGAAGCTATTTTAGCCAAAAAAAATCCTTCAAAAATTGGAAGAAGGATCCATCTGAAGAAAATAGGATAAAACATAAACATTGTCAAGTTAAATGTAAAACATTGATAAGACAGGCGAAGAGAGGATTTGAAATGAAGTTGGCCATAGAGGCAAAAACTCATAATAAAATCTTTTTAAAATATATCCAAAGCAAGAAACCTGTGAGGGAGTTGGTTGGACCATTAGATGACCGAGGGGTTAAAGGGGCTCTTAGGGAAGATAAGGCTATTACAGAAAGACTAAATGAATTCTTTGCTTCCGTGTTTACTAATAAGGATGTTGGGGAGATACCAGTTCTGGAGATGGTTTTCAGGGGTGATGAGTCAGACAAACTGAACGAAATCACTGTGAACCTGGAAGATGTAGTAGGCCAGATTGACAAACTAAAGAGTAGCAAATCACCTGGACCAGATGGTATACACCCCAGAGTTCTGAAGGAACTAAAAAATGAAATTTCAGACCTATTAGTAAAAATTTGTAACTTATCATTAAAATCATCCATTGTACCTGAAGACTGGAGGATAGCAAATGTAACCCCAATATTTAAAAAGGGCTCCAGGGGCGATCCGGGAAACTACAGACCGGTTAGCCTGATTTCAGTGCCAGGAAAAATAGTGGCAAGTGTTCTAAACATCAAAATCACAGAACATATAGAAAGACATGGTTTAATGGAACACAGTCAACATGGATTTACCCAAGGGAAGTCTTGCCTAACAAATCTGCTTCATTTTTTTCAAGGGGTTAATAAACGTGGATAAAAGTGAACCGATAGATGTAGTGTATTTGGATTTTCAGAAGGCATTTGACAAAGTCCCTCATGAGAGGCTTCTATGAAAACTAAAAAGTCATGGGATAGGAGGCGATGTCCTTTCATGGATTACAAACTGGTTAAAAGACAGGAAACAGAGAGTATGATTAAATGGTCAATTTTCTCAGTTGAATAGGGTAAACAGTGGAGTGCCTCAGGGATCTGTACTTGGTCTGGTGCTTTTCAATATATATATAAATGATCTGGAAAGGAATAAGACGAGTGAGGTTATTAAATTTGCGGATGATACAAAATTATTCAGAGTAGTTAAATCACAAGCGGATTGTGATACATTACAGGAGGACCTTGCAAGACTGGAAGATTGGGCATCCAAATGGCAGATGAAATTTAATATGGACAAGTGCAAGGTTGTTGCATATAGGGAAAAATAACCCTTGCTGTTGTTACACGATGTTAGGTTCCATATTGGGAGCTACCACCCAGGAAAAAGATCTAGGCATCACAGTGGATAATACTTTAAAATCGTCGGCTCAGTGTGCCGCAGCAGTCAAAAAAGCAAACAGATTGTTAGGAATTATTAGGAAGGGAATGATTAATAAAACGGAAAATGTCATAATGCCTCTATATCGCTCCATGGTGAGACCGCACCTTGAATACTGTCTACAATTCTGGTCGCCGCATTTCAAAAAAGATATAGTTGTGATGGAGAAGGTACAGAGAAGGGCAACCAAAATGATAAAAGGGATGGAACAGCTCCCCTATGAGGAAAGGCTGAAGAGGTTAGGCTGTTCAGCTTGGAGAAGAGACGGCTGAGGGGGGATATGATAGAGGTCTTTAAGATCATGAGAGGTCTTGAACAAGTAGATATGAATCAGTTATTTACACTTTCGAATAATAGAAGAACTAGGGGGCATTCCATGAAGTTAGCAAGTAGCACATTTAAGGCTAATCGGAGAAAATTCTTTTTCACTCAACGCACAATAAAGCTCTGGAATTTGTTGCCAGAGGATGTGGTTAGTGCAGTTAGTGTAGCTGGGTTCAAAAAAGGTTTGGATAAGTTCTTGGAGGAGAAGTCCATTAACGGCTATTACTCAAGTTTACTTAGGGAATAGCCACTGCTACTAATTGCATTAGTAACATGGAATCTTCTTAGTGTTTGGGTAATTGCCAGGTTCTTGTGGCCTGGTATGGCCTCTGTTGGAAACAGGATGCTGGACTTGATGGACCCTTCGTCTGACCCAGCATGGCAATTTCTTTTCTTATGTTCTTATGCATAAAGCATTGGTTCAGGAGCTCCTGGCATTGTTTTGGGTCCCTGCTGTTATGCCCGTCAGTCGCAAACGGATGAGACCGCTGTTGCTTACCTCTTGCTTGACTACACTGACTCCTCTGGGTCGAATTGCGGCCTCCGCCAGCTATCGCTGGCCTACATGCCCTGGTTCCTGGGCCCCCCGGATGGTGTGGACGCTGCCGACTGCCATCTTGCCCTTGGATTTCGCTATCTGGCCAGTCTTATGCACATCATGGCGGGAACCTCAGGGGCGTCCCCCTCGGATAACGTCACTCTTCAAGGATTCTTAAGCCAGCTGGCCCTGCCTACCTACGACTTGGCAACGAGTTCCCTCATTGCTGAATCCGCTTCGCTCGCTACAGACTCTTGTTCCAGCTCCTGCTTCCGTGGCGTGAGACATTCCGGGTACCCGTTTCTCGGGAGCCCTTCCTGTCTCTGGCTATCTGCTCATCAGAGGACCTTCTGCCTAGGACTTCTATCTGCTCCATTCCCCGGGGCCTTCTCTGGAACTTCCACTCTGCTACAGTGAGTACCCTGCTCTGCAGACCATTGCTACTGAGGAACCCTCATGGGTGCACCCCGCTCTGTGGACCCTTGCCGTACCATCACTACAGAGGACTTCTCCGTGGGTATACCCCACTTCACAGACCCTGGGGCACCCCAGCGCCTGTGTGTCTTTCTGCCACACTCCCCGCTCCGTGGGCAGTGTTACTCTACTTCTCTAATAAAGATTCAAGGACTCTCTATTAGAACTAATGTAAGCTCCCTGCGCTGATGTTCCATGACTCCATCACCTGGGGTCACTCTCTCTAGCATCCTCTGCCTCTCATCTCTGTTCTCTCTCTCCAGCACTTGTTACTCTACACACCTCACAGCTGAGACCTCGCCTCCCGATGGTGAGGCTCACGGGGCTCCTCCCCGTGAGTGGTACCATCTCTCACCTCGGCCCAGGGCCCATATACCCACAAATCCTAACCCCTGCAAACTGGGGCAGAGCTGGTAAGCAGATCATGGGTGGAGTAGGAACGGCTGGAGATGCTGTGACCGCTGCAGCAGCTGAGGAAGTGGTTTACGTTGCTATGGCATCCAAATGGGCAGTGAGTCGCTCTATAGAGCTCGTCAGAAGCTCAAGAAGATGCTGTTGCTGCTGAATCCTCCATGCTAGGACAGGAATGGTCTGGAGGCCCGATGCATCTGCCGGATCCATGACCTCAGCAATCTGTTGCAGGAGTGGACCCCTTCGGCTGAGGGAGAGTTGGTGCAATCTACAGGGAGGAACCTGCAGGTCCCACCATCACAGTGGACCCAAAACAGAGGCCCAACTGGAGCTTCACTGATACCAGCCCTTGTTCCCCTTAGGTGGAGCTCTTGGACTAATCTGGTTAAATTACCTAGATAAGTCTGAATATCACTATTTATACAGTTAAGTAGCACCACCCAGTTATGCCTATTGACTGCCCATTGACTATCCAGCTAACTGTTTAGCCACATCTTTGTTAGTCTTCTAATGTGTTTTAATTAACATGATTTTGTAAATCCTTCCTAATGTGTATTAAAGTTCGTTAATTTAAGTTCACATTCTTATAAGTTTATTTTTATGTATATTTAGGATTTTGATTTATCTGGCTATCTAGTGGCCGCTAAAGGTAACTGGATATTCAGCAGCTGCTGAATGTAACCGGTTATTTAGGGACTGCTAGATAGCCGGATAAGTCCTACTTATTTGGCTCTAAAGCACTGATCGCACTTTGAATAATGGGCCCTAGATTGTTTTTTTTCCTTCATAAATGAAAAATAGAAGTAAATGGCACTTTTTTTTATTTGCCTTTACTCCGTGGAAATCAGTAAACAGCATAGCACTAATTACGTGAAATTAAAAAAAAAAAAATATATATAAACTTGTTTCAATTACATGAAAGAAGATGCATCTGATGAAGGTGGGCTTTCCTTGAAAGTTCCTGCCTCAGTAAATTGGTTCATCTATAAGGTGCCACCCACCTTTTATCATTTATGCAAAGTGTAACCATTTCAGAGTTTATTTTTGTATCCAGTTCTGGAGCATTTTCGAGGTTGATTTAGCTGTGTGTTCCTAAAGAGTCAAAATCAACAGGCAGCATTGACTTTGAGGGAATGGTTTCACAACAGTCATATAAACCCATTCCTTAGCTTTGCTCCAATATTGCAGGCATCTTAGATGTGAATTCTGAAAAATTCCTGATGTATGTAGATGAATGAGTATCTGATGATATTTATCCCACTACTTTTTTTTTTTTAATGCTTTTGAAAAATTTTCAAACTGACTCTAGATTTTTGGGGGGGGGGGGGGGTTAAATATTCTGTTCTCTTCTGTGGAGATTTACTCCTTTATGTAATTTTTTACATATCTTCATATTTTGCAGACTAGTGATCTTGCATTCTCATATATGAGCTTTAGGAAATCATCTTCATGGTACCTATAAGCTCTGCATTTTGTCACTGGTGAACAATAAATTCTGGTCACATCTCTACACAATATAACTTCTTATGTTAGTCTCCTCAAGCATTTTTATTAATAATGTTCTATAAATCTAGATGTGTATTAATATTTGTTCATTTAAGTTTGCATTCTTATAAAATTATTTTTTCTACTTAGGGTTTTAGCAGCTACTCACTTTCAACCTACTTCAGCTCGGCAGGCATTTCCATGCTTTGATGAACCTTCTTTTAAAGCCAATTATTCAGTAAAAATAAGGAGGGATGATCATCACATTGCACTATCAAATATGCCAAAGGTAATATATAAATATATGTACACATACATTGTATATGTTCCTATGTCTGCTACATTTTCCATACCTGCTATAAACAGAAACTTTAGACTATAACTAATAATACATAAACTTTAGAGTCAGACTTATCCAAGAAAAAAAAGGGGGTAATAGTTCAATGATGGATCTTCACCTGGAGTATTGTGTCCATTTCTGGATGCTGTACCTCTAAAAAGATATAGACAGAACAGAGGTGGTTCAAAGAAGGGCTACTAAAATTGTAAAGGATCTGTACCAAAAGCCCTATGAGATGAGACTTAAAGACCTAAATATGTATATCCTAGAGGAGATCAGAGATGGGGGTGAAGTTATGATTCAAATACTTTAGAGATAAGTTTGCTTCTTCTACATTATTTCTTTCTCAATGGAAAGAAAGTTACAAAACTAAATGTCAGAGGATGAAAGTTCAAGGTGTCTGTTTATTAAACTGCAGTAAAATGGCATGTCATGCTACATTTTACCACACGTTCATTACCAAGAGAGTCAATTGCAGTACCACAGCTATGTGAATTCTGCAGTAACTTGCTTTTCATTGCTGAGGCAAGGAACTTCATACATTCTCGCCTCTGGCAATGTACAGAACTGCCCCTTCTTCCTGGGGCTGCTGCAAAACCTATGAAAATCCAACCTCACCTCACCCCTGAATCTCAAAATATCTGTAAGTCTATGGCTCAGCTCCCACAGAAAAAAGTGTCCCCCGTTCCTAACTCTCACCTTCATACCAGTGGCGTAGCAAGGGGTCTCCGGTGCCCGGCGGCCAATGCATTTGTGCACCTCCTCCCGTACCTCTCCACCAATCTTAGGGGGGTCCCTACCAATTGCATGAATAGAAGGAAAGCCACGGCTCAAAAAGTTTAGTCACCCCGAATCTAGCTCATTCACACAGTTGCTGTTAGCCTCCTGTTAATTTCTTATACTTGTACAATTAGTCATTCTTTCTTACATACATTTATGTATAAATAATAGAATATAATTATTAATTCCCAGACCAACTAACAAGAAGTTTGATGCTAGAAAAACTGACACAGAGGTAAAGGAGAAAATTACTAATAGAAGTGTCAGTACTAAATGACTATTTACCCCTAAAAAATCACTATATAAAAAAATGGCTTATAGTTTATGGTTTTATTGTTTTTTTAAATACCATCGTCTTGGCATAGCCTTCACAACAGTTTACAATTCAATAAAAGTAGAGATATTTCAATCATACAATAAAAAAATAATATGAACAGCTAAATAATTAAAAAGGATCAGAAAAAGTACAAAAAAAATACACCTTAGCTGTTAAAACAAAATTAATATAAGATATAAATTATTACTAAAATATTACTATTCATAAACAAAAAAAATTAAAAACATAAAATATTAGTATCATATAAATAACATTAAAATGTAATTATTGTATCTCTATATTAAACATAGTAAAAAACAAAGCATGGAAGCAAAAGATATTGGGGCAGATTTTTAGAGGAGCACGCGCGGGGTACATTTGTGCGCGCTGAGAGTCCAGATAGCAACATTGGGTTATCTCCGGAGTAAGGTGCAAGGGTATCCTCTGTCTGCACATCTGGATGTTATACGGTTCCTTCGGGGAACTAAGAACTTGCATCCTCAGGTGCGGAACATTTGTCCCACTTGGAATCTGAATCTAGTTCTTAGAAGATTGTGTGAGACTCAGTTTGAACCATTAAAGAGGGCTACAGTTAAGGACTTGAATATTAAAGTGGTTTTCTTGGTGGCTATTTGTTCAGCCAGGAGAATTTCGGAGCTCCAGGTCCTATCGTGTCGAGATCCTTTCTTATGGATGTTGGATTCAGGGGTATCTTTATGCATGGTACCTTCTTTTCTGCCTAAGGTAGTCTCTGTGTTCCCTGTACGTACCTGGATCAGTCCAGACAGTGGGTTATATCCCCCGTCCAGCAGATGGAGTCAGAACAGAGTTTGAGAGCGTCAGCATATAGAGTAGTGCACCCTCTGCTGGAGCTCAGTATTCTTCTGACTCCAGCAGATGTGAGTGGGGGGATCCACTAGCTCCTCCAGATTGACAGGGTTTCTTCATTTTTGGTTATTTCTTTCTTTTTCTCCACAGTATTTCCCTGTCTTATGTTTCTCTTCATTTTGGATCCTTAAAATAAAAAAAAAAAAAAAGACTTTTCAATTTTTGAGGAGGCGTGTGTCTGTGGCTCTGCCTTCTCTATTCTGTACTCCTTTCCTCTTCCGTTGGGGTAAGTGGAAGTTTTTTGAGTTTCTTTCTCCACAGATTTGCTTCTTTTTGGTGGTGCCCCGTGGATGCCGGTGGTTCCGGCCGCTCCACGCGTCGTTTGTGGGTCCCGTGGTTCGCAAGCTCCGCCCGCGGGTGTGTGCTCAACTGAAACGGGGGTTTTCCCCCGCAGTTCCTGGACCCCTTCGGCGGGTTGTTAGGGCCATTCCAGGCCCCCCCCCCCCCGCGGCACTAGCTCGTTTTTGGCCCCCCCCCCGAGGCTTTTTTCCCGGTGCTGACATGCCGCGGTCCTTGAGGTGTGAGGCCTGCGGCGAACCGGGGAATCAATTTCTGAGGGAGGGGCTTTGTGAGCGGTGCTTCCCCGACGGGGAAGGCACCCTGCAGTCCTCCAGTGCGATTTCGGACCTGCCTCCTCCTCAGCCCGGGCGGCGCGGGCCGGCCACGACGCCGCCTTTGGCGGGAACGGCGGCCATTTAGGGGGACAGCATGAGACGGACTCGCTCCCAGATGCAGACAGGATTTATTTATTTATTTATTTATTTCAGGTTTTTATATACCGGCATTCGAGAACGCAGTCCCATCATGCTGGTTCACATAAAACAAGGGTGCATCGTAAACATAAACTAAAACAATGGTGCAGAAAAAGGCAGTTACATATAACAGGGTGATTAGAACTTGGTAGAGAAAGAAGAGAAAGGACAGGTTATTAATTCAAACATGTGAACGATAGTGGTTAATCATGGTGTATGTGAAGGTAAGGATGGGCGTGGATGAAATAGATCAGTTTGAGTCCGGGAATGCTTGTGTGAATATCCATGTCTAGTCTTTTTTTGAAGGTTGAGATGCATGTTTCCAGTCTGAGGTTTGAGGGGATGGAGTTCCATAACGGTGGAATGTCTGTAGAGAATGCCCGATCTCTTAGTGTGATGTGTCTGGTAGATTTGGGCGGTGGTACCTGTAGCGATCCTTTGTATGCATCTCTTGTTGGTCTTGATGAATTATGTAGTTGGAGAGGGATTTGTAGGTCGATGGGAGCCAGTAGGTGGATATTTTTGTATGTGGTAAGGATGGCCTTGTATATTATTCTAAAGTGTATAGGTAACCAATGGAGGCTCTTTAGGATTGGTTGCACTGGCTCTCAACAGGCTTTGCCCCCGGCGGGGGGTTTGCCCGACCGGGGCTCCCAGGACGGTCCCCCCCAGGGATTCCAATCAGCTCCCCGTTTTTCTCACCTGATTTTATTCTGGCAATGCACATGGCTTATTTGCAGGGTATGGGAGCGCAGGCGCCGAATCCCCTGAGGGCCCCTCCCCCAAGGTTCCTAAACTTGCTGTTGGTCTCACCGCCTCGCCCGTTACGCCTGGATCCCTGCCGGGTCCCTCTCCCGTGCCACCCTGGCATACCACGGGGGCGGCTTCGCCGGTGAGAGACGACTCCCCGGAACCCCCGGAGGCGCATCCGGATGGACATACGGATGCGACCCTCGAGCCCTACGGATTTTTCAAAAAGAAGAGCTGGATGAACTCATCCACCATATTATTCAGGAGCTGGACCTCGACCCACCTCCAGATCCGCCGATCCCTGTGGCTCCTGCCGTCGCCACCTCTTCTCGCAAAGGGGATCCAGTACTTGCCCGCCTCCGTCCTAGGGCAAGGGCTTTCCCTATCCATGAGTCCTTCCTACAGCTTCTCACCAGGGAGTGGGACACTCCCGAGGCGTCCTTGAAAGTCACACGCGCCATGGAAAAGCTATACCCGCTCCCTGAGGATTTTTTGGATCTTATCAAGGTGCCCAAGGTGGACTCAGCGGTGTCGGCAGTGACCAAGAGGACGACCATCCCGGTCACAGGTGGAACGGCCCTGCGGGATACGCAGGACCGTAAACTAGAAACCTTCCTCAAGAGGGTCTTCGAAGTCTCCGCCCTAGGTATGCGGGCCGTGATGTGCAGTTCGCCTCGCGCAAAGGGCCAGCTTACTCTGGGTACAGCAGCTTCTCACCTCTCAGGAGTTGCCCCCCGAAGAGGCCGCCCAGGCGGGACCGTCGGAAATCTGCCATAGCATACGGGGCGGACGCCTTGTATGATCTCTTTCGCGTAATGGCGCGGTCCATGGTTTCGGTTGTAGCAGCCCGACGGCTCTTGTGGCTTCGCAACTGGGCGGCGGATGCTTCCTCCAAGTCGAGCCTTGGCTCCCTCCCCTTTCGGGGAAAGTTTTTATTTGGAGAGGACCTGGATCAGATCATCAAGTCACTGGGGGAAAATTCGGTGCATCGGCTGCCGGAGGATAGACAGCGTTCCTTCATGTATTTTTCTTCCGGTAGAACCAGGGCCAGGGCACAGCGACGTTATAGGTCTTACCGGCAGTCCGGTTCCCGGACACAGCCGACAAGATCCCAGCCTTGGTCTTGTTCCTTTCGTGGGCGGAGGCCCGCGAGAAAGGGTCCAGGGCAGGGAAATCCGCCCACAGTCCTCCCAATGATGCCAAAGGAGCCCACTTCTCACCTCCCTGGATCGGAGGCCGCCTCATGGACTTCTACGAGGAGTGGGCAGTTATCTCCACGGACCAGTGGGTGCTGGACACCATAAGAGACGGTTACGCCTTGGAGTTTGTCCGCCCCCCAAGGGACCGGTTCATCTTCTCCCCCTGCGGTTCGGATCTCAAGAGGATAGCGGTTCAACAAACACTAGACCGACTGCAGGAAATAGGGGCCATCGTTCCCGTCCCCTTCGACGAGGTGGGCTTAGGCCACTATTCCATTTACTTCATCGTTCCCAAAAAGGACGGTTCCTTTCGGCCCATCCTGGACTTGAAGGAGGTAAACAAGGCCCTCAGGGTCAGCCGGTTCCGCATGGAGACTCTTCGATTAGTGATTGCCGCAGTGCACAAGGGAGAATTCCTCGCTTCACTGGATCTCTCGGAAGCATACTTGCACATTCCCATCCTGCCGGCTCACCGGCGGTATCTTCGCTTCAAGATTCTCGGTCAACACTTTCAGTTCAAGGCTCTTCCCTTCGGTTTGGCGACCGCACCTCGGACCTTCACAAAGATCATGGTAGTGGTGGCGGCGGCCCTCCGCAAGGAGGGTATCCTAGTACATCCGTACCTAGACAACTGGCTGATTCGAACGAATTCCTTCTCACATGGTCAGACCTCAGTGGCCAGAGTAGTACAATTCCTACGCTCTCTGGGCTGGGTGGTGAATCTTCCAAAGAGTTCCCTTGTGCCCTCGCAACACCTGGATTTCTTAGGAGCGAGCTTCGATACCCAGCGGGGTATGGTGTTCCTGCGCCAGGACAAGGGGCAAGCCCTAAGGGAGCACGTGTCTCGGTTTTCGGCTTTGGAAGAACCAACCGCCTGGAATTATCTGCAGCTCCTGGGAGTAATGGCCTCCACCATCGACATGGTACCCTGGGAGTTTGCACACCTGCGTCCACTGCAGGCGTCCCTGCTATCCCGTTGGAAACCAGTTTCCCAGGAGTATCAGGTGATCCTGCTGCTTCCACCATTAGCCAGGAAAAGCCTGGATTGGTGGCTTGTCCCCTTGCATCTGGCTCGGGGAGTCTCGCTCAAGGTTCCCAATTGGGTGGTGGTGACCACCGATGCCAGCCTCGTGGGATGGGGTGCCGTCTGCGAAAGAAGCGCCACGCAGGGGACTTGGACGCCAGAGGAGGCAAAGTGGCCGATCAATCGCCTGGAAACGAGAGCCGTGCGTTTCGCTCTCCAGCATTTTCTTCCCCTGGTGCGACACAGAGAGGTGAGGATCCTCTCGGACAACGCCACCACCGTGGCCTACATCAATCGTCAAGGGGGGACAAGAAGCAAGCATGTCTCCCTCGAGTCAACTCCCCTGATGGAGTGGGCGGAGAGCAATCTCGTCCGGATAGCGGCCTCTCACATCGCCGGGGTGGACAACGTTCAGGCGGACTTCCTGAGTCGTCAACAGCTAGACCCCGGCGAGTGGGCTCTCTCCGACGAGGCAATGCATCTCATCGTCCGTTGTTGGGGGACTCCACACCTCGATCTAATGGCGAGCTTTCTCAACGCCAAGGCTCCACGCTTCTTCAGCCGCAGAAGAGAGCGCGGCGCAGAGGGGGTGGATGCCCTCGCCCTTCCGTGGCCGTCGGATCAACTGCTCTGTGTGTTTCCTCCTTGGCCTCTGGTCGGCAAGGTTCTCCGCAGGTTGGAACATCATCGAGGGACTGTAATTCTCGTCGCCCCGGAATGGCCCCGTCGGCCATGGTTCGCAGATCTACTTCAGATGATGGTGGACGGCCCACTTCGCCTGTCCCATCTTCCTCATCTTCTGCATCAGGGGCCGGTATTTTTCGAGCAGGCAGAACTCTTCTGTCTTGCGGCCTGGCTTTTGAACGGCGCCGTCTCTGCCACAGAGGCTACCCGGAGACAGTGATCTCAAAGATGCTTCGTTCCCGCAAGCCTTCGACCTCCGTCGCTTACGTTCGAGTTTGGAAGGTCTTCGAAGTCTGGTGCTCCGACCGCGGGGTCCAAACCATGGAGGCGACTGTCCCGCTGATCCTGCATTTCCTACAGGATGGTCTGGGTAAGGGTCTCGCCTATAATTCGCTCCGGGTTCAGGTGGCGGCCTTGAATGTCTTGGTACAGAAGGACTGCTCTCTACCCCTTCAGCTGGATATTGCACGTTTTCTGAAGGGTGCCAAACACTACGGCCACCGGTCCGGGATCCTTTCCCTTCTTGGAGCCTCAACTTGGTGCTGCGAACGCTGTTGGGCCCTCCTTTTGAACCCCTGAGGGGTCCTCCTCAAGGACCTGACCCTCAAGACGGTTTTCCTGGTAGCCATCTCTTCTGCTCGCCAGGATCTCAGAGCTCCAAGCCTTGTCCTGCCGGGACCCTTATCTGCGTTTCTCCGACTCCGGAGTTTCCCTTCGTACGGTGCCATCCTTCCTACCAAAGGTGGTCTCGGCCTTCCATGTCAATCAAACGGTGGAGCTTCCAGCGTTCGCTCCAGAGGAACCCCGGTCTCTCCGGCTCCTGGACGTCAAGCATGTGCTGCTCCGTTACCTGGAGGTTACCAATGACTTCCGGGTATCCGATCATTTGTTTGTCCTCTGGTCAGGACCGAGGAGAGGTACTCAGGCATCCAAGACAACTATTGCGCGCTGGATAAAGGACGCCATCTCATCGGCTTACATTGCGGCGGGGCGGGTGCCGCCTTGCAGTGTGTCGGCTCTTTCCACGCGATCCCAAGCGGCGTCCTGGGCGGAATCTCGCTCCGTTTCCTCCCAGGAAATCTGCCGTGCGGCGACGTGGAAGTCGTTGCACACTTTTTCCAGACATTTCAGACTACACCTGGCGCCTCAGTACACAGGTTCTTTTGGCGATCAAGTTCTCCGAGCAGGTCTCTCAGGACCCCACCCGGTTTAGGGAAGCTTGGGTACATCCCACTGTCTGGACTGATCCAGGTACGTACAGGGAAAAGAAAATTATTCCTTACCTGCTAATTTTCGTTCCTGTAGTACCATGGATCAGTCCAGACGCCCGCCACTAGGGGTTTCATTAGGTCCTGCTCGGATTCTTCCAGGTAACTTTCATTCTGTTTGTCTCTGATTATTGTTACTGTTCACAGCTCCTCACAAGTTGACTGTTGGTGGTCCCGTTGACCGTTTGTTTACTTATATCTTTCTCTGTTCCTTTTTGGGGACGGATCTGGATCCAAAATGTTGTGTTTTCCTTTTGGGCTTTGCTATGCGTAATACTGAGCTCCAGCAGAGGGTGCACTACTCTATATGCTGACGCTCTCAAACTCTGTTCTGACTCCATCTGCTGGACGGGGGATATAACCCACTGTCTGGACTGATCCATGTTACTACAGGAACGAAAATTAGCAGGTAAGGAATAATTTTCTTTTCCGTCTTAGAAAGTGGAACTTCCAGGTTTTCTGGATGTGGATTCCTCTACATCTCATGCGGGGAAGCTTAGGCTCTTAGAGGGGAGTGTGAATTATTGAGGCATCTAAAGGTCACGATTTCCGTAGATCGGATCACCTCTTTGTTGATCAGATAACCTTTTTGTGATATGATACTGCTCATGGGCCTAGCCGCAAGCAGCCTCTCACCTCTCCGCCAGTCTCCCCAACGCCGTCCTTGTGGCCTGGAGGCCACTGCCTGTCTTCTGTGGTGATTGGAGCCACCGCCATTTAGCCTAAGCAGGCTGGAGGCCGCCGACGTCATTCTCTGCTCTGCGCAGGCAGGCCCCCCGCCTCCGGTCTCCTCTTCATGGCCTATTGGCTGCCGCCGTCGTTCCTCCTGTGGTGGGCAGGGCCACCACTGCTGTGCCTCCATGTGGCCTGGAGGCTGCAGTCAATGCTGCACCTCCACGGCTGAGAGCCGCCGACACCGGGACCTGCATTGTGGCCTAGTACCGCTCCTGTTCCTTCTCTGCGGCATAGCCACCCCTGTCCCTGGTCCTGCCTTCCTAGGCACGCGGTTGCACCTCCTCTGCCTTCTTAAAGGGCCCGCGATGGGAGTAGCCTCGCGGCCCTCTTGATGATGTCATTCAGGGTGTCTCCTCTTCTGCCCTATAGGAGGGCCCTTCTCCAGTCCTTCAGTGCCTTCACAAGGAGCCAGTCCACTCCTGGATTTCTCTTCATCTCCAGCTTCTTCAAGGCACTCCGTTCTTCATGGGAAGTCCCTCGTTATCTTCATCCATGGTTTCTGGTCCTTCGTCCTGTCTTCATTCATGGTTCCTGGTCTTTCTTTGACTCCCTTGTCCTCATCTTCAGATGTCTCTGATGTCCTCGCCCTTAGATGTCTCTGATGTCCTCGTCCTCCGATGTCCTTGATGTCTTCGTTTTCAGATGCCCTGATGTCCTCGTCTTCAGATGTTCCAGATGTCCTTGTCTTCAGATGATCCTGATGTCTTCATCTACAGTGGACCTGCCAGGGCGCCAGTCGTGCCAGGTCACTGAAGCCTCTACTCCGGCTGGAACCTACCAAGAGTGTTGCCCGGATTCCACTTCATCCTGAGTTTTACCCTTGCTGTTGTCTTTCCACTCACCAAGAGTCTTCATCCACCTAATTTCCTTAGCCTGTCATTGTGCAGATGTTCCAGGGGCCAACTTTTGCCCATCCAGCGGACCCTGCTGTCAGTGGACCTGCCAGGGAACCGGTCGCGCTGGGTCACTGAAGCCTCTTCCAGCTGGACCTGTCTTGAGCCACCTGGATCCTCTCATCATCCTGAAGCCTCAGCCTTGCCTTAGCCTTGCCTTCTTGCCTAGTGACTTCACCCAACCACGTCTCCAAGTACCTTCGCCCGATCGTGTCTCCAAGAACCTTCGTCTCGACCATGACTTCAAGTGTCTTCATCTTGATCCAGTACCATTGCCTGTCCTCAACCTCTGTCCGTCCTGTCGCATCTGCCGCTTCCAGGTGGCAGGTCCGAAAGGGCTATCGAGTGTTGGATCTCTACCGATGCGTTCAAGTTCGGCAGAGATCGGAGCTTCTGGTCTTCAGCCTGTTTGCCCGTGCTTGGACACGTTTTGCCTGCCTCGGCGCTTCTACGGAGCTCCTCTGCAGTTGCACCATGGTCCAAGGGCACACTAACCTCCCTGGAATTGGGACCACTCCCTAGCGTGCCCACAACATTTTGTACTGTGGAGTGGTCCTAAGAAGGGAGGTAAAGCGCCTAAGGCTACAATTGCACAGTGGCTGAAAGAAGCGATCAAGTAGACTTATATTTTTAAAGGGCACCCGGTGCCAGGGGGTTTAGGGTTGCACGCGACACATTCTCTTAGTCTGAATCACAACAGGTGTGTCCCCATGAAGTTTGCAGGGCACACTTTTGCTAGGAATTATCGCTTGGATGTCGGGGCTCCAGCTTTCATGTTCTTTGATTGAGGGGAGCTTAGATACATCCCAGGAGTCTGGACTGATCTGAATACATAGAGGGAAAGGAAAATTGTTTTTTACCTGCTAATTTTTCATTCCTGTAGTACCAACAGATTCAGTCCAGTGACTTGCCCATTTACTGGGGGGGAAGAGTCCGCTGCTTGTACTGTTGCTTTGTATATAGTGCGGAGTTATTGGAGATTTTCAATGCTGATCGCTTATGTTAAATTTGGGAAACAAGTTTTCCATTGTCTATTTGGGTAATTTCACCTTCCTCTGGCTCATTGGAGGGGAGGGAGTTTGCTTAGAGGTTTATGGTTGTTGCTGTCATCTTGGCTTTGGTACAGGTCAATACTGAGGGACTACAGGTGGCACACTGGGTTATGAACAGTGTCAGTGAAACTTTCTCTGTCTTCATCTGCTGGCAGGGTGACAAAACCTAGGAGTCTGGACTGATCTGAGGTACTATAGGAACAAAATTTAGCAGGTAAGAATGAATTTTCCTTCTCTCTTCCTATGTAAGTGTCCCTCAATATGGGGTGTTGAGATTTTAGTATCCTCCCTTAGGGAAGAATAGATATCCCAACATGGCCGTGGGTATAGTCCCTAGTAGAGTACCTGAGGTCCACGGTATAAGTCTTGATTGCCAGTCTGGCTGCTATCTTGCATCCCGATTGGGGGTTTCCAGGTGTCTTCCTCTTCTCTCCAAATTTGATGTCAGGGGACCTTTTGGGAGAAAAGGTCTATTCTGGAAGCAGATATTAACTTCCAGTCCTGGGCAAGGAAGGGGTGGTAGCAACTCAGTTTTAGAGAAAAAATACTGGAATCTTTCTGTGGTCTCTATAACCTCCTATTGAAGGGGTGACGAGGTATACAGATTCCTCCTGCACTCCTGGAGAGGGGTTTTCTGCCTCCCATAATATACAGGTCTGATACACAAAAATCTCAAAACTCATTCAAAAGAGAAAAATCTCTCTTTGCTTGTCTTCCCTCCAGTCTTCATTACAAAGACCTGGCAGGGCAGTGTCTCTCCATCCCTTGTATAGGTAGGGGGCCTAAACTTGGAGAGCACACAAAATACTTCTTCCTCAAATTCCAAAACTACACTGCCTCCACTATATCCTAGACTCGCCCCCCTTTCTGGAATGAAATTATATCATGCAGTGAGCCTCTGGGGGAAGTGCTGTAAGGAATTGTATATCCCTTCTAGTTGACTAAATCCAAGGGTGGCGAACTAGGGCCATCTAGTGTAGACCTATGGGTCTCTACTCACATAATAAAGTAGGCTTTCTTTTTTAAACAAAACAAATTTGAGGTACTTTGTGTACCATGATGAATAAACATTAAACAGGGTGACATGATTTTCTTTCGTGGACTGGATGCAGAGATCAAAAGAGAAACATTTTCTACTTTGAAATAAAATGCCATATGTGACAACAACCCAAATAAATTATTCTTTTTCTGTTAGTTTTTCCTTTTTGTACTAAACTTGCATAGTACCAGTTACAGATGCTATGTTACAAAGTTTCTTGAACCCAGAGAAAAAAAATATTTAGGCAGGTGGCAGATACATCAAAATGAAGACTTAAAATTCTGATCTTGTTCTTGTACAATAGGTAAATACTGTCATCCTGGAAAATAATATTCTTGAAGATCACTTTGCAGCAAGTGTGAAAATGAGCACTTATTTAGTAGCTTTCATAATATGTGATTTCCGATTTGTCAGTGGCACAACTTCATCAGGAATAAAGGTATGTCTGAATTACAATTTATGTATATACATATATTTCTTATTTATATTCTGCTTTTTCAGGCACTTCTAAGTGGGTTATAGTCAAGTACTGTAGGTATTTCCCTAGTCCCACAGGGCTTACAATCTAAGGCCTGGATTCAATAAGCCGTTACTTTTTTTGTGGGAGGGACCCCACTATTGTAGGGGGGGCTTACCTGCGATAGTGGGTCTCTCCCCAGAAAAATTATCACAGCTGTATCACCATGTTGTCTCGTGACAAACTTCCATGAAGCAAAACAATGTGGCCTTGCCATTACCATACGATGGCAGCCCCCAACACATGAGGCCACTATCCCTTAAAGGGCCCACCCCAAAAAAAGTGTCAAACAAGTGAAAAAAAGTATCTGGGGGTCAAACAAGACCCCCTTCTATTTGAGGCGGCCCACCACAAAAATATAAAAATATCTGGCCAGGGTTGCACAACAACGGCTCCCCTCCCCCATCAACATTGAAACATGATGAAAGAAAAAGGCCATATGACCCATCCAGTGTGCCCATCCAGCCAATTAATTTAGCAATATAATTCTCATCACTTCCTTAAAATTCCCCTGTATTTATCCCATGTTTTCTTAAATTCAAATACTTTTTTGGTCTCCACCACTTCCACTGGGAGGCTGTTCTATGCATCTACCACCCTCTCTGTAAAGAAATATTTCCTAAGATTACTCCTGAGTCTACCCTGTTTCACATGACCCCTCATTCTAGAGCCTCCTTTCCATTTAAAAAGGCTCACCTGCTGTGCATGGAAACCTTTGAGATAAAAGAATGTGTCAATCATATCTTCCCTATTTGCCTTTCCTCCAGGAAATATATATTTAGATCTTTAAGTGTATCTCCATATGATATAGATCGAAGACCACTGACCATTTTAGTAGCTACCCTCTGAACTGAATTCATCCTGTTTATATCCTTTTGAAGTTGTGTTCTCTAGAATTGTACACAGTATTCCAAGTGAGACCTCACCAGGGAAATATACAGGGGCAATATCACCTCCCTTTTTCTGCGGACCATTCCTCTCCCTAAGCAGCCAAGCATCTTTATGGCTTTTACCATCATTTTATCCACTTGTTGCACCTGTCTGTCGCAGATGGCTGCACCCTCTGTTGCTCACCTCTCTCCTGCCTAATTCCACTCCATTGGGTAAGATGACTGCCTCCGCTTCTGCACACTGACCTCTCCAGTGTCCCTGGGCCGGCATGGGCGATTGTGTTCGCCATTTTCCTCCTGGGATCACCTAGGGCATGCGCGCACGCCCTCCTTTTAGGTGCGTCATGGCGGGAACCTCGGGGGCGTCCTCTCCGCATGATGTCACTACCTTCGGATATTTAAACTCCCTTCGCTAACCCTTCCATGTTTTAGCAAGGATTCCCTTCCTGCTGATTCGCCTTGTACAGATGTTTGCTGCGCTATGTTCCTGCTTCGGATGTCTTAGGTACCCGCTCCTCAGGGGCCTTGTCTCGTCCCGGACCTCCGCTCCACAGAGGTTCCTCTCTACTACTGCCTTCAGTTTCAGAGTGAGTACTCCTGCTCTCCAGCCTGTCTCTGTTCTCTCTCATCTCCTACAGTGTGGATTCACAGCGTACCCCGCTCTGCGGACCACTACCAGATCCAGCTCTCTCAGGCCTTCCATCTACAGTGTGGATTCACGGCGTGCCCTGCTCTGCGGACCACTACCGGATCTGCCTCTCTCTCTGGCCTACCATCTGTGAGGGATGCACGGCTACCTCGCTCTGCGGACCACTACCGGATCCTTCCTATAACCTGGTGAGAAACCATCTCCGCTTTTTCCATGCTACAGAGTACAGATGGAATACTACATTGGGGACCCTCCTCCTCTGGGCTGAGGTTCTTCACCCGCTCCTCGGGTTCCACTCATCACTTGCAGTATAATAAAGACTGTTTATATTCTCTGTGTCTGTCTACTGAGGGAGGAGCCATCTCTTATTGCAACCAAGGGCCCACAATTCTAGTCAAATTATAACAGATTGCTAACTCCATGGACCTAGCTCAGCTCTCCTATTCAACAGACTCCAGAGGACAAAGATCTTCTTCAAGCTGGATGTGAAAGGGGCCTACAACCTGGTTCGAATCCGTCATGGGGACGAGTGGAAAACAGCCTTTAATATCCTTGACGGACACTTCGAGTACTTAGTCATGCCCTTTGGCTTGTGCAATGCACCAGCGGTGTTTCAAAATATGATGAATGAAATTCTGCAAGACCTGCTATACCAATGCGTGGTGGTATATTTAGATGACATCTTAATCTTCTCTTAAGACTTTCAGATGCATCAAGCAGATGTGGTAAAGGTACTACGAAGATTACAAGACAACCGCCTCTATACGAAGCTCGACAAGTGCGCCTTTCATCAGGAATCCATGCCTTTTCTTGAATATATAGTTTCCAAAGAAGAGTTCCAGACCCTCCTCCTCTGGGCTGAGGTTCTTCACCCGCTCCTCGGGTTCCACTCATCACTTGCAGTATAATAAAGACTGTCTATATTCTCTGTGTCTGTCTTCTGAGAGCCAGCCTGTCGCAACAAGTCTCCACAGGGCTCCACCCTGTGGGAGGAGCCATGTCTTATTGCGACCAAGGGCCCACAATTCTAGTCAAATTATAACACTTGTTTGGCCACCTTAAGATTATTAGGTACAATTTCCTCCAGATCCCGCTCTTTTTTTGTATTTAGAAGAATTTAACCTCCAATATTGTACCTTTCCCTTGGGTTTTTGCATTATTTTAACATTAAATCTTAGTTGCCAGACTTTAGACAATTCCTTGAGCTTCACTAGATTCCTCATCATATTTTCCATTCCTTCCTGGCTGTCAATCTTGTTACAGATTTTGGTGTCATTGGCAAAAAGACAAACCTTTCCCGACAATCCTTCCATTATGTTGCTTACAAAAATGTTGAAAAGAACAGTTCCCTGAGACACACCGCTAGTAAAAACTCCCTCCTCAGAGAAAACTCAATTTATCATTAACCTTTGTCACCTCCAACTCAGCCAGTTTGTAACTCAGTCAGTTACTCTAGGATCCATACCCAGGGTGCACTATTTATTTATACATGTCAAAGGCATTGCTGAAATCCAAGTACACTACGTCTAGGGCTCTCCTTGATCCAACTCTCTCGTTACCCAATCAAAGAAATTGACCAGATTCATCTGACAAGATATACCTCTGGTTAAACCATGCTGCCTTGGAGCTTGCAATTCATTGGATTTCAAAAATTACACTTTCCTCTGTTGTAGCAGAGATTTCATTAGTTTGTTCACCACAGAGGTCAGCCTCCTCCTTACTTCTACTTTTATGAACAGGAACCACATCCGCCCTTTTCCAGTCCTCAGGAACTACTCCAGACTCTAAAGAAGCATTAAAAAGGTCAGCCAGTGTAGCTGCCAGGACATCTCTAAGTACCCTTAGTACCCTTGGATGTATCCTATCTGGCCCCATTGCCTTATCTACTTTAAGTTTAGTTAGCCCCTCTACTGTTGCGGCTGTGGACACTTGGATCAAGGTGGAATTGGTGCAACATGCCAGCAGGAGCACTTCAAGTCCCCATCGTCAGCTGGTGGAGCTGGCTGTGGCAGCAGCCCAAGGTACTGGAGCTGGCAGGTCTTGGGGGGGGGGGGGGTGCATCTGCTGATGAGCTGGATGTCTGTGGAGAAGTTCAGGTCACAGGCTAGGATCCGAGGCAGGCTGGGTTCAGGTGTACTGAGAGGCAGGCAGTGGTCGAGGTAGGCAGCATTCAGATGTGGACATGAGTCAGGCAGAGTTCAGGTATAGTCGTGAGGCAGGCAGTTGTCAATGGCAGGTGGAGATCAGGTGAAGTAGTGAGTCAGGCAGTGATCAGTGGCAAGCGGAGTTCAAGCAGAGTCGAGTGTCAAGCAGGCTGAACTCCGTCCAAGATAAGGCAGGACAGCTAGGCAGACAGGGAGACGAGGAACAGTACAGGTGGGCAGACGGAGACACAGAAGACAGTAAAGAACTGAAGATTGACCACAAGACAAGGAACTGATGAAGAACTGAAGACTAACTACAGGATGAAAATGAAGACCAGAGACTAAAGAGATGAAGACCAGGAGCATGCTGAAGCAACTTGCTCTATTTGCAGTAGTGGACCTATTGCCAAGGTGCTGGTTGCAAGGTGGAAGGGCCTTTTAAGGCCAAAACTAATGAGTTCATCAAGTGGGACTGCAGGGCTTTTCCTGCCATGGTCCCTTTAAATCTAGTCAGGAGGTGTGTCTCGCTGCGGAGCATTGGTGGAGTCTCAGCTGCACTGGATGGCAGTGTGCTGCCATGTCGAATGGCAGCTTCTGTTGCTGGACCGTGGTAGAGGTGAGAGCAGCAGTCCGCAGGGCTAGCCTGTGGACTACCAATCGTACCAGTATCCCCCTCTTAAGCCCCCCTCCAAAGCTTTTGAGTTTGCAGAGTTACCAGCCACGAAAAAATCTTCGGATCCCTATGGGTTTCTTGGTTCAGGATGTAGCTTCTAAATCCAAACAAATGGTTTTCTCCCCTAGTTCATTCAATTCCAGAGACAGAAGTGGAGCCACAAGCAAAGGGATAGTCTCTTCTGGATTGCTTTGCTGAAGGACAGGCCATGTCCCAGGGCTGGCGATATCTACCTCCCTTTTTAGGATCCAAACTGAGAGAACTAGACAGAAGCATAGAATTCCTCATGTCTTCTTGTCAACATTGGGCATACATTGTTCTCATCTCTTCGTCTTTCTCAGTGATAAGGGACTCAGGTTTTTTCTTGGTAAGATTGTGTTCCTTTTCCAAACTTTTACAGTCAGATCTTTCTTGTCCCAACTGTTCTTGTAATTGTTCAAAGACTATTTTAAGCATATGTAGCACCCCCAAAAGGTGACATCGGGAGAAACCTGCCACCAATAGCTGGAGGTGTGCTGCAGCAGAAGACTCCACCAGCCCTCGTGTAATAGGGCCAGATGTGAGTTGCAGGTTCTTTAGATACTGGGGGAAATGATCCAGGCACCCCAGTTAGTACCCCTGTTCCTGAGGAAGTGACCCAAGATATACCATGACACGCTGAAACTTTCAACACAGCTTTACTCTTTGTTAAAGACGAAGAGACATAAATGCAATGGCAATCAAAATAGTGGCAAAATAATGTCCCATAGTAACAGACAGGAACAGTAGCTATATACATATATATATATTTCTCTAACAATAGTGGAATGTCACTTTTGATAACAACAGCAACCCCAGAAACTGCAAAAGGCATGCAAGCAGCCCCAAAACACCAGTGTAAGCTGCAAGAAATAAAAATGATTTCCCCAGTCCTGGTGGTGCATGCACAAGAAAAAAAAAACAAAAGCGTGGCAGGGCCCTAGAGTTTCTGAATAAAGCAAATGTCCAAACAAGGGTACTGTGGATGTGGCTGTGGTGTTTGTCCTGCCGCAGTCCCTTTGAATTTAGTCATGAGACACATTTGCGCAGGTTCGGGAGAATGTGCCTCACCACTGAGCATCGGTGATGTCTCAGCTGCTTTGGATGGCAGCATGCGGCTGTGTTGAATGGTGGCTTCCGTCGCTGGACCGGGGTAGAGGTGAGAGTAGCAGTCTGCGAGGCTAGCCCATGGACTGCTGATCGCAACCCAAACACACTGTTCTGAAAATTGATTGAGGTTTACCTCACCTCCAATCTTATTTGTGTTAGTTTTACGTGGTCGTGGTCCTGCTCCAGGCCCTTCCACAGTGAACATTAAACAGAAATATTTGTTAAGCATTTTGCTTTTTCCTCATCAGCCTCTACATATTCCTCCCCTTCAACTTTGAGTCTCACAATGCCACTTTTGCCATTCAATTGTCTATAGGATTGATTCACGTAAGTGTTCTTTACTCGAGTAAATGGCTTTTGAAAATTCATACAATAGTAGTTACATTTGCATGCATAACTCCTTTTGAAAATTACCCCATAGTGTTTATACTTACAAATCTATTTATTACATTTAGTTATGCAAAGCTGACTATAAGCACAGACTTCTTGCCTAGCTATCTTTCTATATTTTAGAAATGTTTATAAGAGCTAACTTATAAACAATGAATACCTGTTGCTTTTTGTATTCTGACAAACCATAACAAGCACTGGGGTAGATTTTCAAAGGGTTGCGCGCGTAAGATACGCGCGCAACCCTCAAAAACCTACCCCTGCCACCCCCTGCGCGCGCTGAGCCTATCTTGCATAGGCTCGGCAGCGCGCGCAAGCCCCGGGACGCTCCTAAGTCTTGGGGCTTGAAAAAATGGGCGTTCTGGGGCAGGACCGGGGGCGTGGCATCGGCCTGGGGGCGGGACCGAGGCCTCTGGAACAACCACCGGGCCGGGGGATGGAGAGCTGGTGCGTGCAAGTTACGCCTGCCTGGAGACAGGCGTAACTTCTTCAATAAAGGACAGGGGGTTTAGTTAGGGCTGGGGAGTGGGTTAGATAGGGGAAGGGAGGGGGAGGTGCGGGGGGGCGGAAGGAAAGTTCCCTCTGAGGCCGCTCCTATTTCGGAGCGGCCTTGGAGGGCACGGAGGCAGGCTGCTTGGCTCGGTGCGCTAATTGTGCACCCCACTGCGTGCGCTGACCCTGGATTTTATAACATGCGTGCGGCAGCGTGTGCATGTTATAAAATCGGGTGCTGCGCACATGTTATAAAATCTGTTTATAAGTATGAACTTATAAATATTAAAACCTGTTGCTTTTCTCTCTGGAAAACTATAAAAAATGTATCTGCTTACAAAGAACTTCAGTTTGGATTGCTATCTGGGACATCTAACTGATGACTTGTAATGTAGTGGAAAGGTCACTATGGCCCCTTCTGGCAAAGTGTCTAAGAGAAACTTTTTTATCTCTCTATTAGACATCTGTGTGTTTTTGGGAGTTAAGCCAAGTTTCATTTGAGGTTTCTGATTGCATCCTATTGCTCTCTGACAGAATGGTCTTTTCTTAATGTGTAAGGGGCTTCTTGAATATTTTATGCAATTCTGGTTGCCACATCTCAAAAAAGGTATAGTTGCACTGGAGAAAGTGCAGAGAAGGGCGACCAAAATGAGAAATGGCATAGAACGGCTGCCCTTAGAGGTAAGGCTAAGGAAGTTAGGGCTGTTCAGTTTGGAGAAGAGATAACTGAGGGGGGATATAATAGAGGTCTACAAAATCATGAAAGGACTTGAAAAAGTTAATAAAAATCAGTTATTTACTCTCAGATAATATTTATTTATTTATTTATTTAGTCAGATTTATATACCAACTTTCAAATTCATATCAAGTCGGTTTACAATAGCAAGATCAAAAACACCAATCACCAAACACATTACATACATTAATACCCAATACTTCCTAAATTAGTTACTATCCTAGGACAGTAATTGCAATTCCCTATTCTTATCACAATTTAAAAATATCATAAATTGATTTTAAAAATTAATTTTAAAAATTAAACATAAAAAACCATAATAAAACATGTTAAATAGAAAGCACCAAAATTAAATTAAAATTAAAGAGAACCAAAATTAAAACCTAAAATAAACTACACTGTAGTTAATCAGCTGAATAGATCGAAGGCAGCCAGATTCCAAGAGGTATCAATCAGCATGATTAAAAGCCTGATCAAACAACCAGGTTTTTATCATTTTTTTGAAACTCTTAATATTTTCCTCAGTACGAATGGAAACTGGCAATGAGTTCCACAGCTTTGGTCCAGCCAAAGACAGAGCTCTCTCACTAACTGAAACAAGAAATACTAGGGGGCACTCCATGAAGTTAGCAAGTAGCTCATTTAAAACAAATCAAAGAAAATTATTTTTCACTCAGTGCATAGGAAAGCTCTGGAATTCATTGCCAGAGGATGTGGTTACAGTAGTTAATGTAACTAGGTTTAAAAAAGTTTGGATAAGTTCCTAGAGGAAAAATCCATAAAAAGCTATTAATTAATAAGCATTAGTAGCTTGAGATTTATTTAATGTTTGGGTACTTGCCAGGAATTTGTGACTTGGATTGGCCACTGTTGGAAACAGGATACTGGGCTTGATAGACCCTTGGTCTGACCCACTATGGCAATTGTTATGTTTTTATGTTCATGACAGTATGATGTAAGCTATAATATGCCCCTTTCCTCCATCTTAAATCTTATCCACCATTTTGGATCCAAGGTCAAGATGTCCTTTGGTCCTTCATCTGAGATGGAGCATCATGTGATGTTTTTCACTCTTTCAACTGGATAACATGTTTATCTCCTACAAAAAAGGAGAACAATTGCTGTTTCATTTATGATCTAATACTCCAGGTGCAGGCTTAAACTAATTCTTGATTCAGACAGTTATGATTTAATCATTCATTTCTTAATCAGATCATAAGATTCCTGCGCATCAAAGTTGCAACCTTGGGAACAGAGGCAGACATAAATGAGAACCATAACCTTAACTACATAAAACAATAGTTCTGTCTATGTTACAGTGCATACACACTGTAACATAGACAGAGATCTACCAATATCTATTTACCTGTACAAAGCTCGTTTCTTAAATAAAATCCTATATTATATGAATATCTAGCTTTATGTATTTTACTCCACTACATTATATCCTCTGCCTCATGTTGGAAAGTGGGTTCAAAGATAAGCTGTTTAGTTTAGTTTATTATTTAACTTTTTTTCCATAGTAAAATCAAAGTATTTTACAAAATAAAATAGTACACACAATACAGCAAATTACAAAACAAAATAATGAAAATACAACATTTAAAATTTAATAAATATAAACAATTAAAAACATGTCCTAGAAATACATACAGAGTATAAATAGTAGTACCTCAGTAAATAAATAATAGAAATAAAGAGAAAACAAGTGATCCAGAATGCTTTAGGACAGCCATCAAGCAAAAATAAATGCAAAAAAGAAACAAAGAAGGGAGAATACAGTCTAAAATCCAATACATCTGAGATATCTGCTTCACATAGCCAGAAGTGGAAGGAACCTGAGAGAGAATTGTGAAGATCTTCAGAGATGCAGAAGGGGCCAGAACCTGATGCCCTAACTCTCATTTTAAGGAATTAAGGCACAACGATGCTTTTTATTTTCTTAAGGGAAGAAATAAGCAATCTGATTTCTGAGAACCTGGTTATCTGAAACTGTTGTGAAATCTAAGGTAATTTCACTCTGAGTCACAGAAAAGATAATGTGGCCACAGTCAAGTTAGAATGATGGGAATGAGGTGAAATCTCCAAGGATTTAAAGGGGAGACAATTGGTATGTGCACATATATAAAACATTAAACATTTCTTTGCTTCAGATACTACATGTAAGTTATAGAATGCTGACTGGTTTTTAGATATTTACTCTAGATTTTATTTTATTGATTTTTTTTTAATGGGGGAAAATATCCTTTGTATCTCAATCCTTTAAGTTGCTCTATTTCTAGTAAAACTCTATACAGTGTTCAGTTTCTTGTTCTCATTCCATAGGTATCGGTATATACTGTTGCAGACAAGATAAATCAAGCTCAATATGCACTGGAGGTAGCCATTAAGATACTGGAGTACTATGAACAGTATTTTGATATCCCGTATCCTCTTCCAAAACAAGGTAAGCCTTAAAACAAAAATTCATAGCAGATGAACCAGTGAAAACTGAAACAGAGAGAGAGTGTAATTTTTAGACATTTGCTTGAGTAAAACAGTGCTTACCTGTGGAAATAACCTGTTATAAAATTACCTGTCCAATATATTAATGTAAATTTACTCTGAAGAATTTCTAGGGCAGGGTTGGGGAGGGGTTGTGGAGGTGTTAAGATTTCCCTCTGATTTGCTCCACAAAAAATAGACAAATCTGTTGCAGTACGTTACCACTTTTATTTTCAATGAAGGAAAGCCACACTTGGAGCAAACTCTCAGTGGGCGTTCCCCAGAATTCAGTACTCACAATCACTTATATACAGTCAGCATGAATCAGCAATACATGTTGTAGATCATGATCACTTAATAGATCAGCATGACCTAAGTTTCAACAGCACATTTTGTTACTGATAAGAAAAGATCATATCATCTTTTTTCTTCCAATTATAATTATCTTTTAACTTGTCCATGGAGGTAAAAAGTCTTACAGCTGTTGAGCTGTTGCGCTTAGCAGCTCTCGGCCTCCTGGAAGCTGCTGCACTCACCTCCTGGCCAGGCCAGTCCCTGACACTCCGCAATGCCAGAGTCGACTCCCAAGGCAGCGTGACTCCGTGCCCTGCTCATCTACCGATGCCAGTTCAGCTTTTCTCTGCCACGCGGTGGGCCATTGGGTGCGGTCTCCTCTCGAGGCTGCTGCTCGTTGGGCTTCCTCTTTCCCAGGGTGCACACACACTAACTGCACACTATTTAAAAGGTCAGCGACGAGAATCCACCAGAGGCACCTCCTAATGACCTCAAATCCTCCTCCATGTATAAGGCCTTCTTGGTCGCCCTTCCAGTGCTTTGACAATAGGTCCACTACCTCCTGGTAGAGAGAGTTGGCACTGCGGTTTTCCTGTTCCTGGTTCCTGTGTTCCCATTCCTGGTTCCTGTGCTCTGTCTGTACTCCTGAATCCTGTCTTCATCTTCTTCGTGGTCAGCCTTCAGCATCTCTTCTCCCAGCCTCTGGTGTCCTCTTTTCCTGCCTATGTCTTTCTACCTCCCGTCCACTCCTCATTCCCCTTGGTTGGATCTGTGTTGACCTTGGCTTGAACTCTGACTCTGCTTCTTCTCTGCCTGCCTCCGACTACTGCCTAGACACTGACCTCTGCTGGGACACTGACTCTGAAAGAACTCCGCCTGCCCTGACCTCCAGCCTGAATCTGGCCTGTCCTCTTGCCGCTGCTTTGGGCTGGCCTGCAACGCCTTCCTTCTTCATGGCTCCCACCTTAGAGGCACACATCTAAGACCAGCTGGCCCCTGGCACCCGAGGGCTCAGCCTAAGGGGAATGTGGGCTAGTATTGGCGAAGCTCCAGTTGGGCATCTGCTTCTGCCAGCTCCACCTGCCAATGGTGGAGACCTGTGGGGCTCCTCCCCGTAGGTAGTGCCAACTCCCCCTTAATTCAAGGTGTCCACATCTGCAACAATAACCTTGTGCATTCTTGGTTACATACATTTCATTCTTAATATAATTTAAAATATTAGCTTTTATCTTTGCTCATAGCAAGCATAGCATAAATCAGTAAAGAATATTACAAGCTAAATTGAACTATATTGGACAAAAAAATACAATAAAGCTTTTGACTTCATCAGGGTTTGCACTCAAGCGTATACTTTTGCATTTCAAAAGTGTGCACATATAAGGCCAGATTTTTAATGGCCTTGTGCGTCCCGCGCACATTTTAAAAGGGGCCCAGCCGCACACATAACCCCTGTTACGTGCACAAGAGCCGGGCCTTGGCAGTGGGGCGGTCCAGGGGGTGGGGCGGTGCTGTTGCGCGCAACTTGCTCCTGCTCCTTTGCAGGAGCAAAAAGTAAGTTAATAAAATGGGAGGGGCTAGGATAGGGATAGGGCACGTAGGAAAGGGGAAGGGGAAAGAAGGTTAGGGTAGGGGGTAGGGAAGTTCCCTCCCAGTCCACTCCTTAATTGGAGCGGACTGGGAGGGAACTGAAGAAACCCGACGATGCGTCGCTGCGCGAATTCGCTAAATTATACACGCACCGACCTGGATTGTATAATATGCGCGTGCCAGCACACATATGTTATAAAATCGTGCATCCTTTTTAAAATCTACCCCATATTTTCCTGGAAAATTTCTGTGTTCAAATTAGCAGGTGTACTTGTGTATGAATAGTTCACTTTGAAAACTGGTGTAATTTATGCTTCTTCTGCACTCAGGCAGGCCAATCCCCACAAGTGGGTTATGCACCTCTACCAGGAGATGGAGTAAAAGCTGACATCATGGATATATAGCCCTGCCTCAAGATCAACCTGCCAATATTCTCTGTCTCCAGCAGATGATGAATATGCACTTCCCTACTGGGGATTGCTTGTAGTAAAAAAGAGGAAGATTGAGAAGAAAAGGAGAAGTTTATCACACGCTCGTATTCATGAGGTGACACCAATGGGTCATTCCCTCAGTTGCACGCCATAGTCCAGCAGCCTTTTCAGGCATGGCTTAAAAGAAAAAAAGGTGAAGTGGTTGAAGAACCAGAGAGGCTTGGCGGTGAAGGGTTTCACCCTCTTCCCCACGTAGCTGGAGACCCAGTTGTACTCTCAGCCAGGGCTGACGGCTGAGCTTATACTCATGAAAAATGAAGAAAAACAAAACAAAAGAACAGAGAATAGGGAGGTTTTGTTTCCCCTAATCCTAATGCCTTCCTCCTGGGTTAAACCTGGGTTAAACTTGCATCTACAGATGACATCTTGGCTCTGGCGCTCCGGGCCTTGCATCATCTCTACCTCCAAGCTGCAGAGGTCACCTCTCCTACAGCTATCAGCCTTCGTGAGTACCTTCTCTCTTTAGTGTCTCTGCCTTGTCTCACCACAGAATATATTCTTGGCGTACTCTGCTCCGTGGACCACTACCGGATCTATCATCGCTGACTACGTCATCTGTGACTGGGTTCTCGGTCTATCCCTCTACGCGGACCACTATTGGACCCTTCACTTCCAGCTTCTGGTGAGACCTTCTCTGCACTTGATACAACTCAGTGCCTGGACTGAACTTATTCATCAGAAACCTACTCCACTGGCTGAGGAATGCAGCCCGCTCCTAGGGCATTTCCTACTTCTGTATAATAAAGCTTCCATACTCTCTGTGGTCTTTACTATAGAGGCAGCCTATTGCTTATTTTCCCCACAGGGCTCCTCCCCGTGGGAGGAGTCATCAATACAGCAACCAAGGGTCCACAACATGTCAAACCCACAACACAGGGTCACTGGATTCTGTTGTTTAATGATTTTTCAGCTGCGATCACAACGCAAAGAATAGAAATGTCGCCAGCGTGCTCTAAGCTGTACAAATGGGGGATGCCCTTTGCACTGATGTTTCCTGCTAAGCTACAGGTACAGCACAATAATAAGGTTCTCTTTTTCATCAAGAAGGAGGAAGCAACTGTATTCTTAACATCTTTGGATCAGGCAGAAGCCACCTGATGTGTAGAGCTGCTCTGTGTTGGATGTTTCTGATGCTTTCTCACTACTGCTCATTAAGTCCTGGTGGTTTTAACGTTATGAAGTGACTACATTCTGCTGTTGACCTCTATTCTCAGGTTTATTGTTTATCACATGTCAGCGTTGATGTCGCAGCCCATCTTATTCTCAATCGGAGGGTGCCGTGAAAGTTGATCATGCTTGGTTCACCCCATTTTCATGAAATCTTGTTCCTGTTGCATTCCACATTTTAGTGGGATGGCAATGGAGTGGAAGGGGGCCGGAGGAAGGATCCTGCACAACCTGTCTGTCTTTAGATAGGAATGTGCTGGCACCTTGAGCTTCTTGGAGCAAATTGCATGGGTTTTTCTCCTATGACGGTGTGTATGGTGTATGTTTGAGTGTGGATTTTGTGTGAGTAGTTGCATGGGGGTTGGGACCGGGGGGTAAGGGGGGAATATACAAAGAGATCAAGGTGGAGCATTTTGTTTCTTGGTGTGCACTGCAGTATTTTGGTGTTTATACACTTTTCCTGGGGCTTAGGCTGGGGAGCACTGCAGTATTTTGGTATTTATACACTTTTCCTGGGGCTTAGGCTGGGGAGCCCTAGTATCTTCCAAAGGTATGACATTCCAATCTATATTGGTGAAAGACTGCCCTCCTTGACAACTGAAATGGCTATGGTCAAAATTACCTCATTGAATGTAGATGGAATACATTCGCCAATTAAAAGGAGGAAGCTATTATCCCTGTTCCAATGCCTGCGCTCTCAGGTGGTATTCTTACAGGAGACTTATTTGACAGACATAGAACATGCCAAACTAAGGAGAGAATGGGTGGGCCGCTGCTATTACGCCTCATTTACATCAGGGGTAACGATTCAGCTAGATAGATTGTGGCAAGATGTGGAAGGCTGCTTTGTCATTGTTCAGGGACGCTATATCATCAAAGGAATGCCTTTTGCAATGTCTATGCCCCCAAGGACTACTCCCATGTTTTTTTCACTAACATAGTAGGAATCCTTGCTGATCTGTCAGACTGTGCCTTAGTGGTAGAGGGGGATTTTAATACTGATATGAATAAACAGGTGGACTGCAAATCACCCAAGCCCATAGAAAGCAAATATCAGCACATGGGAGTGAATTTTGTAGGCCAGGAATTGAACCTGTTAGACGTGTTCTGGGTATTACACCCTGGGGAGCAAGACTTCACTTTTTTCTCACACCCTCACCACTCCTACTCCCACCTGGACTATTTTCTGCTTTCCGACCAAGTCTTCCCTAGAGCAAAAGCGGCCACTATAGGTACAATATTGCTATCCAACCATGCTCCCTTCTTGATTAGCCTGGAGGTGGGAAGTAGCCCAGGGTTCCCTTCTCGTGACGTATGCCCCCAGACCTTTTTTTTGACAAACTTTTCCAGGCACATGTAAAGGAGTGCTGGGAAGAATACATATGTTTGAATTCCACTACAGAAATCACTCCAACCACTTTGTGGGCTACAGGGAAGGCAGTAATGTGGGGTAATATTATCGTGTACGTGGCTAAAAGAAACAGGAAGCGAAATGATGACATACTACGCCTTACCGATGAGTTAAAAAAAAGCCCAGACACGACATATACTAGACGTGTCTGAATCTAGTAAACTAGAAGTCAACTGCACCCATGAAGCCTTGAATTCTTCCGAAGGGATGGGCTCCACCTTAACCAGGGTGGAACCAGACTGCTGGCGCTAACCTTTAAAAAGGAGATAGAGCAGCTTTTAAACTAGAACAAAGGGGAAAGCCGACAGTCGCTCAGCAGCGCATGGTTCGGAGAGATGTATCTTTAAAGGATACTAATGATGCATTAGAATTAGGGCATCCCGACAGTGAGGTTCCAATAATTAGAAAAGTAGTCCAAGTGCCTGTAACTAAAAACTCACCTGAGCTAAAAAATTCTAACTTATCCCTATCAATTAAAAAGCAGAATAAAAATACAAACAAAAAACAAACTTTGAAATGTTTGTATGCTAATGCCAGAAGTCTAAGAAGTAAGATTGGAGAATTAGAATGTATAGCAGTAAATGATGACATAGACTTAATTGGCATCTCAGAGACATGGTGGAAAGAGGATAACCAATGGGACAGTACTATACCGGGGTACAAATTATATCGCAATGACAGAGAGGAGCAGTCGGGAGGAGGTGTGGCGCTTTATGTCCGGGATGGCATAGAGTCCAACAGGATAAACATCCTGCATGAGACTAAATACAAAATTGAATCTTTATGGGTAGAAATCCCTTGTGTGTCAGGGAAGACTACAGTGATAGGGGTATACTACCGTCCACCTGGTCAAGATGGTGAGATGGACAGTGAAATGCTAAGAGAAATTAGGGAAGCTAACCAAATTGGTAGTGCAGTAATAATGGGAGACTTCAATTACCAGAAAGAGAAGAAGCAAAGCCTTGCACATAAGCAAGTGTCACAAGACGCTGGTGCAGGATTAAAGTTTAATCACCAAGAAATGTTGTTAGAGTGTTTACACAATTAAACATCAAACACATATAAGGATTTAAACTGGCAACTCCATGAATTTCAAGTAATACTTTAAACTCGGTCCCCCTCGGGGTCCCCCTCGGGGACCGAGTTTAAAGTATTACTTGAAATTCATGGAGTTGCCAGTTTAAATCCTTATATGTGTTTGATGTTTAATTGTGTAAACACTCTAACAACATTTCTTGGTGATTAAACTTTAATCCTGCACCAGCGTCTTGTGAGACTTCAATTACCCCAATATAGACTGGGTAAATGTATCATCGGGTCACGCTAGAGAGATAACGTTCCTGGATGGAAGAAATGATAGCTTTATGGAGCAATTGGTTCAGGAACCGACGAGAGAGGGAGTAATTTTAGATCTAATTCTCAGTGGAGCACAGGACTTGGTGAGAGAGGTAACGGTGGTGGGGCCGCTTGGCAATAGTGATCATAATATGATCAAATTTGATTTAATGACTGGAAAAGGAACAGTGTGCAAATCCAAGGCTCTCGTGCTAAACTTTCAAAAGGGAAACTTTGATAAAATGAGAAAAATTGTTAGAAAAAAACTGAAAGGAGCAGCTACAAAAGTAAAAAATGTCCAAGAGGCGTGGTCATTGTTAAAAAATACCATTCTAGAAGCACAGTCCAGATGTATTCCACACATTAAGAAAGGTGGAAAGAAGGCAAAACGATTACCGGCATGGTTAAAAGGGGAGGTGAAAGAAGCTATTTTAGCCAAAAGATCTTCATTCAAAAATTGGAAGAAGGATCCAACAGAAGAAAATAGGATAAAGCATAAACATTGGCAAGTTAAATGTAAGACATTGATAAGACAGGCTAAGAGAGAATTTGAAAAGAAGTTGGCTGCAGAGGCAAAAACTCACAGTAAAAACCTTTTTAAATATATCCAAAGCAGAAAGCCTGTGAGGGAGTCAGTTGGACCGTTAGATGATCGAGGGGTTAAAGGGGCACTTAGAGAAGATAAGGCCATCGCGGAAAGATTAAATGATTTCTTTGCTTCGGTGTTTACTGAAGAGAATGTTGGGGAGGTACCCGTAATGGAGAAGGTTTTCATGGGTAATGATTCAGATGGACTGAATCAAATCACGGTGAACCTAGAAGATGTGGTAGGCCTGATTGACAAACTGAAGAGTAGTAAATCACCTGGACCGGATGGTATACACCCCAGAGTTCTGAAGGAACTAAAAAATGAAATTTCAGACCTATTAGTAAAAATTTGTAACTTATCATTAAAATCATCCATTGTACCTGAAGACTGGAGGATAGCAAATGTAACCCCAATATTTAAAAAGGGCTCCAGGGGCGATCCGGGAAACTACAGACCGGTTAGCCTGACTTCAGTGCCAGGAAAAATAGTGGAAAGTGTTCTAAACATCAAAATCACAGAACATATAGAAAGACATGGGTTAATGGAACAAAGTCAGCATGGCTTTACCCAGGGCAAGTCTTGCCTCACAAATCTGCTTCACTTTTTTGAAGGAGTTAATAAACATGTGGATAAAGTTGAACCGGTAGATATAGTATACTTGGATTTTCAGAAGGCGTTTGACAAAGTTCCTCATGAGAGGCTTCTAGGAAAAGTAAAAAGTCATGGGATAGGTGGCGATGTCCTTTCATGGATTGCAAACTGGCTAAAAGACAGGAAACAGAGAGTAGGATTAAATGGGCAATTTTCTCAGTGGAAGGGAGTGGACAGTGGAGTGCCTCAGGGATCTGTATTGGGACCCTTACTGTTCAATATATTTATAAATGATCTGGAAAGAAATACGACGAGTGAGATAATCAAATTTGCAGATGACACAAAATTGTTCAGAGTAGTTAAATCACAAGCAGATTGTGATAAATTGCAGGAAGACCTTGTGAGACTGGAAAATTGGGCACCCAAATGGCAGATGAAATTTAATGTGGATAAGTGCAAGGTAATGCATATAGGGAAAAATAACCCATGCTATAATTACACGATGTTGGGTTCCATATTAGGTGCTACAACCCAAGAAAGAGATCTAGGTGTCATAGTGGATAACACATTGAAATCGTCGGTTCAGTGTGCTGCGGCAGTCAAAAAAGCAAACAGAATGTTGGGAATTATTAGAAAAGGAATGATGAATAAAACGGAAAATGTCATAATGCCTCTGTATCGCTCCATGGTGAGACCGCACCATGAATACTGTGTACAATTCTGGTCGCCGCATCTCAAAAAAGATATAATTGCGATGGAGAAGGTACAGAGAAGGGCTACCAAAATGATAAGGGGAATGGAACAACTCCCCTATGAGGAAAGACTAAAGAGGTTAGGACTTTTCAGCTTGGAGAAGAGACAACTGAGGGGGGATATCATAGAGGTGTTTAAAATCATGAGAGGTCTAGAACGGGTAGATGTGAATCGGTTATTTACTCTTTCGGATAGTAGAAAGACTAGGGGGCACTCCATGAAGTTAGCATGGGGCACATTTAAAACTAATCGGAGAAAGTTCTTTTTTACTCAACGCACAATTAAACTCTGGAATTTGTTGCCAGAGAATGTGGTTCGTGCAGTTAGTATAGCTGTGTTTAAAAAAGGATTGGATAAGTTCTTGGAGGAGAAGTCCATTACCTGCTATTAAGTTCACTTAGAGAATAGCCACTGCCATTAGCAATGGTTACATGGAATAGACTTAGTTTTTGGGTACTTGCCAGGTTCTTATGGCCTGGATTGGCCACTGTTGGAAACAGGATGCTGGGCTTGATGGACCCTTGGTCTGACCCAGTATGGCATTTTTTTATGTTTTTATGTTCTTATATCAGAGGGCCTCTAAATCCTTGCGTTACTAACAATACCAATTATACAAACATGGAAATAGACCGAGCAAATTATTGGCGAATTTGGTATGAGCTTGCGATCCAAAGTTGACCATAGCAGGTGTCTGGGGTGGGGACAGCAACTACAGGACCTCCTTGGCGGATATTACATCTAGTTTCTTAGAATATTACAGTGCCTTATACCGCAAGAAGTCTAGGAATATTGAAACCTCAAATACCTTTTTTCATGACCTCCCCTGGCCGAAGTTATCTAGTGATCAAATGACGACACTAAATGCGCCTATTAAAGATGGGGAAATATACTCAGTAATACAGGGCTTGAAGCTTGGTAAGGTGGCTGGCCAAGATGGCCTGGGGCCTGAATTTTACAAAATATTGAAGTTCCCTCTTCTGCTGGCCCAAGTGTCATACTACAATAGTCTTATCTCTAGTAAATCCATAAACCTGACAGATAACCAGTCCACTATTGTTCTCCTACCAAAAAAAGGTAAAGATCCCTATGAAGTAGGGTCTTATCGCCCTATTTTGCTAATCAATGCCAATATCAAAATCCTAGCGGCAGTGTTAGCAGCTCGGTTGAATACTATACTTCCCTCAATGACTAACTCAGATCAAACAGGGTTCTTTAAAGGTAGGCAAGGGGCACAAAATGTGCGCAGGCTGATAGCAGCTCTCAGTTATCACCCCCAAGCTGAAGCATTGATCTTAAGCTTGGATGCAGAAAAAGCATTTGATTCCTTGTCATGGGATTACATGTTTTGGGCCCTGCATAACTATGGCTTTTCTGGGGACTCTATGACATGGCTGGAAACTCTTTACAATAACCCAAGTGCTTGACTCATAAACAGTTCCCTGTTGGCACCTTTTTCTTTATACTGCGGGTACGCCAGGGTTGCCCACTGTCACCCGTTTTGTTTGTCTTGGTGATAGAACCCCTGGCCTCAAAACTCAGACGAGACAAAGAGTTTTGGGGCATGAGCATTGGGAACCATCTCTTAAAAGTGACTATGTTTGCTGATGATATCCTTTTGTTTGTGGGCCATCCCCGCTGTAATATTCCTGCTATAATAAAAAAAATTCTCAATTTCATGACATGGCGGGGTTATGCATCAATTTTTCTAAAACAGAAGCACTGGCTTTAGACCCCAAGTTACAACAAATCTGGTTGGGAACGTTTCCCTTCTCTTGGGCTCCAAATAAGCTCAAATATTTGGGGGTCTGGATACCCAGAGATTTAACTGCTCTTTATGTGTTCAACATACGGGAAATGCTCAAAGACATAGGGGCACAGTTAGCAGCATGGCAATCGCTGCCCCTGTCATTATTTGGAAGCTGTGCCCTTCTGAAAATGACGATTGTCCCCAAGCCTCTGTACAAACTACATATGCTCCCTTGCTGGCTACTGGGTAAAGATTTGCAACGGCTTCAGTCTGCCTTCCAAAAATGTATTTGGGCAGGTAAGAGGGCATGAATAAATTATCGGACCCTTGAATGCTCTAGGGAGACGGGGGATCTCGGTTTGCCAGACTTTCGACTATACAATGCTGCATATCAATTAAGTTTTGTGGGGGAATGGCTCACTGGTTGTTACTATTACTGTGAAGCTGGCCTGCTTGCTAGCATGACAGCAACTTGGTACCCCCTATTTCTCTTGCAGGCTCGCCCAACGACCCTGCGCAGTTTGGATATCCCAAAAGTGATGCTCTACCCATGCCTGCATGCCTGGAAATGGTTATGAACTCTGAAGGACTTGCCTGATACCGTCTCTCTACTGCTCCCTTTAATGGGAAACTTGGACTTTTTACCTGGACATGACTGCAGTGCTATTTTCAGCTTCTGGGCCCGCAATGGACTGCCGTTCATCTTCCATTTTTATGAAGCTGAGGCTCCAAACGTGCTTGATTTTTCTACATTAGCTTGAACTTTTCAAATACCATCTCGACACTTTTTCAGTTACCTACAAGCGCGCCACTATTTGCAGTCCTTCTATTAGGCAAGAGAGACATTTCTATCAGAATCCTCGTTTGCTAAGATGGTATTCGACATGGCATACTCCCACAACTCTATAACAGGCTGGAGCAAATTGGGCAAAAGCTATAAGCAAATACGCCACCTGGATTCATTAACCTCTTATTGGTCTACAGCAAGGGTGGGCAATTCCGGTCCTCGAGGGCCGCAAACCGGTTTGGTTTTCAGGATATCCCTAATGAATATGCATGAAAAAGATTTACATATGACTGAGGCAGAGTGCATGCAAATCTCTCGTGCATATTCATTAGGGATATCCTGAAAACCCGACCGGTTTGCGGCCCTCGAGGACTGGAATTGCCCATCCCTGGCCTACAGCATTGGACGAGCCAATCACAGGACCATATTTACTGTCTTGTTTCAAAACTCTGCATACCCACATTCAAAAATTGGGTCTCTGAGAACTACAGTTCCAGATCCTACATCATACAATTTGTGATGATGTTCGCAGATTTCAACTGGGTCGACTCCCAACTTCATTATGCATAAAATGTGCCCAAATGGATGGTACCATGACACATCGGCTTTTCACTTGTTCCAGTCTCGAGGTATTCTGGTCTACGGTACTTGCGTTTATCTCACAATGTACTGGTGCGACGGTTCAGAAGACTAGCAGGCTTCTTCTGTCAGGCTTGAAGGACGCTCTGAGGCCATGCCATACCTCACAGGACCACTTTGGATGCTTTGCTGTTCTCTTAGTGTGTCATACGATTTTGTCTAATTGGATTGAACCCATCCCCCATATTAGTGTGGCACCACCGGATGGCATCTGCCTTGCAGATGGAGTGGTTGGACTTTACCGTGAGGCAAAGGAAACCAGATAAGAGATATTGTGAAAGCTGGGCTATCTGTTTTCAATTACTACCTTCCAATATATAAAACAGTCTTCTTGCTACTGGGTATCAAACTAAATGGTCATAATTTCTGCTCTTTGATACCTTATTTTTGCTAGGTATGGTTGCAGCCTGCTTACAGACGTGTTATAAGATGTTTTGGCTGTTATATATTTGAAGTGTAGGGGCTGCTTCATGGGCTTGCCCTTTTTTCCATGGAACACCCGATTTTCCTCTGTTAACTTAACCTGGCAGTGGTCTCCTTGGTCTCTAGGGGCAGGGTGGGATGGGTAGGGATTGTGTGAAAGTGAGAGGATGAATGCGTTGTGTGCCTGGGTATGTTTGTGTTTTGAGAAGTCAGTGGATTGTATGTTGGTATGGCTGAGCAAGACCCCTCGAAGGTCTGCTTGGTTTGTTTGTAGGGATAGGGGTGTTTGACTTTTACAAAACGGTGACTTGTAGTGAGGTTATGACACTGCCTGGAGTCTTGGGGGAGGAAGTTCTCCCGATTTGTGTACTCGGGGGTTTCCACCACAGTATGTTTTACTATCATTGTCTTCCACCTCAATAATACCATGTACTCTGTTCTTTTTGTATACAGTGCAAGTCTTATTTCAATAAAAATTATTCTGAAAAAAAAAGACTGCATTTGCACCAATTTTGGAGGCATCCACTTCTAAGTTGAAAGGCTTGACTGGATCAGGTGATGCAGAATTGGAGTTGTTGAAAAGAATTGCTTCAGTTCTTTGAAGGCCTGCTGAACTTAAGGGGTTCCAAGAATTCTTTGGCATTCCCTTACATGCAAGGGCCATAAGTGGAGCCACTACCTTGGATAAATTTTGGATAAATTGCCAATAACAGCAAAGCCCAGAAAACATTGGAGTGCCTTGAGACCCACAAGTATTGGCCAATTAAATATTGTGGTTACCTTTTCCAGGTCCATCTCAAAAACTCAAGCCGAGATTACATATCTCAAGAAATTAACTTGTTCAAAAATACACTTCTCAAATTTGGTGAAAATTTGGTGCTAGCAAAGAGGAGAAAAGACCTCCACTACATGCTGCCTATGGATAGTTAGGTCTGGGGAGAAGATCAAGACATCTTCAAGGCAGACCACTACATACTAGGAGAGGAGGTCTCGAAAGACATCATTGACAAAGGCTTGGAATATGGCAGGAGTGTTACAAAGTCCAAAGGGCATGACTGTATACTTGTAGTAATCATCCTTGGTATTGAAGGGAATCTTCCACTTATCACTCTGTTGGATTTGAATGAGGTTATAGGACCCCTACAAGTTCAGCTTGATAAACATCTGGGCACCTTAAATCTATCAAAAAGTTCAGAGATTAGCAGCAGGAAATAATGATTCTTAACTGTAATGTTATCGAAGCCCTGGTAATCAACACAGGGCCTAAGGGAACCATCCTTCTTTTGTTCAAAAAAGAATCCTGTGCCAGCAGGGCATTTTAATGGTCAAATGAAGCCTCAAGACAGATTTTCCAAATATATTTGGACATGGCCTTAGTTTCTGGGCTTGACAAGTGCCATATGGTGGCATGTTTACAGGAAGTAGTTCAATGGCATAATTGTACTCCCAGTGCCTATGGAACATTTCTGCTTGCAGTTTACTGAAAACATCTGCAAAAACATAGTACAGTACTGGAAGCTCCAGGGTATCTCCACTACAGAAGCCACAAGAATGTAAGCTATAGACACTAGGTCCAGAACACAAGAAGAGAAGCAAGAAGGAAATCAAGAGACAATCTGTCCTGAAAGCCAGTCAATGAGTGACTTATGTAACTGTTGCCACGGTAAACTCCAGGAGAAACCATGCAGGAAGGTTATTCGAGGACCCAGAATGAAATATTTCAGTGTGCCATGTACCCACTAATAAATTCAGGTCCACTGTGACCCTTTTCTCCCCCTCCCCTTAGTTCAAAAGCCAACCATCAATGATGACAACTAAGACTGGTGTAGGATTGGGTCAAATAGGGAATTCCATGCAAATGGACAAATTCCAAGCTAATGAAATTGCCCGCTGCCTGGAGTCGATGAGGGCTAGGGTCTTCGATAATCCCAATGACCAATGCATGCAGACTGAGACTGAGAGATGCTGGGCCATATGAATAAGGGAAACATAAACAAGGTCCAAAGCAATTTGCTTCTGTGAAGCCACTGATGAACATTGACCAGACCAAGTTTACGTGGACAATTTCTGACCATGTGTCTGAGACCAGCACAATATGAGCAAAGCCCCAGCAGCTTCCTGTGATCTTTCTCCACTGAGAAAAGTGAGTGCCAATAAGGCTCAGTTCCATAGAGCCAAAGCCTCCCCAGTTAGTAGAGATATTACATATGCCATTCTTGACTTATAATCAAGAAAACAGGAGACCTGCAGGGTAAAGGCTCTACAGCACTGATTCAGAAAGCCCAGGCATTATTTTAGATCTCCAGTTAAGCACAGAGGGGTTTTCACCTGGGGCTCCTTAAGCAGACACTCCACAGTTTGCAGGAGGTATAGGAGCGGAAAGAGGCACTTTCTGTGACTGTAATCCAGGGAACCCAGGGTGAATATTCAGATCGAGCTCATTTTCTTTCTTCTGCAGGCTTACCAAGTGTTGATTCTTGTCTCCTAAGCATTGGTTCATCTTTCCCAGGAGCTTACCCTAGGCTGCTAAACATGTGGTCAGCTCAGTGGGGGCCATATTGACCAGAGCTTGATGCGATGGTAGTCGTCAGTGAGTTTGGAGAAGCAAATCCAAGCCAATCTCAGTGAGAGCAGGAAAGCTGGGCATCTTCTACCTATGCCAGCCACCTTCCTCTCAGGTTGAGCCTTAGGTGTTGGTGGCCAAAAAGGCACCAGGAATGGGAGTAGTCCCCAATACAAGCAAAGAGCTCAAAACTTTGGAAAAAAGTGAGGAGCTAGAACACACCAGGAATACAGGAACAGAAAAGAGATCAGGTAGGAATGCTGAAAGTAGAAACTGGAGATAAAGAAGTCTTCTGGATTCAGGCAATATGGACGGAACCAGAGTACAAGGGCCAAGATTTAGGAATTGAATGAGGAAAGGCCTGAGTATAAATACATGTCTATGCAGCAAACAAGGTGGCCACTAGGGGGGGACATGAAGAGTACAGAGCTGAGAGAACTGGATAGATAGTTCAAGCAACTCACAATGCCCCCTGCTGGTTTTAGATGGAGACAGCAATGGATCCTTAAAGGTGCTCGCCAGGAAGTATAGCTCTCCAGCACATACTGTTACGACTGTTGCTGCCCAACATCTCCACTCCGCCCTCCTTACCTCTTTGGCGACTCCTCCCACGGTTGATGGATGTCTGGCTGCTGCGGCGTCTGCCTGCCGTCCTCTCCGGTGTCCCCGGTTCAGCTCGGGCGCTGCATCCCGCCATGTTGTTCAGCTACCATAGGGCGTGCGCGCTGCGCGGCCCTGCTTCTTATTCCTTCTTTGGCGCGAACCTCAGGGGCGTCCCCCTGTGATGACATCACGCATCCCAGATACAAAAGCCTACTCTGTTTGCTAGCTATTCGAGTTAGCAAGGGTCTCCTTACGGATGAGATTCATTCTCCGTACCTAGCTACTCTGCCTCTCCTTAATGGGATTTACTCTATCGGGGTACCCGCTCCTCGGGGGGCCTCTCTCTTTTCTTTCAGGTCGCTGTCTGGAACCGGTACTCGCTCCTCGAGGGCCCATGTTCCCGGACTCACTGCCTGAGCCCACTTCTGCTTTTAAGAAACCGCTGCCTACACCATCAGTGAGTTACCATCTATATTCTCTCAGAGCTGTTCCCTGGAACCAGGTACTCGCTCCTCGAGGGCCTGCCTCTATTCCAGCTTCTGTGTTACCTTCCGGGAGAAACCGCTTGTGAGTAATCAACCAACGAGGCTCTATACCAGAACCCTGTGTATGCTCCACTGTACTCTCTATCTCAGTTTCTCTCCACTACAGCACAGCTATTGAGGGATCGCTGTTCCAGTGTCCTGAGGGACTACAAGCCCAGCTGGGCTTCATCTCTACTCACTACTGCCACCTCTGGTGGCTTCTCAACTCTGTTTAATAAAAGATAATTCTGTGTTGTGTGTCCTAAAGCTGAGCCTGACCTGTGGCCCCTCACGGGACATCCCCCCATGGGCTTGGTCATCTGCCACAGTGTCCAAGGGTCCACCCAAAACCTTGCAAACAATAACACATACCCTGTGGTTGTGGGGTTTGGACCTGTAGTGTTCATTTATTTTCTTTGACTTGATATTCTGTCTCACGTCTATAAATGACAAAGTGAACGACAATGCCAAGTTGCATAGAACAATAATATAACAGACTTGGGGAGAAAGACATTTGTGCTGAGCTGCTGGGGTTTTCTCTTTGAAGCATTACCATATGCCGCTTTGTATTGGTGCAGCTAGAATTAAAAAGTAAAAAAAAAATAAAAATCAACCCTCATTCTACCCTCATCCTGTGGCGTTCTTTAGTGGGTGTACTCAAGGAACCGCTAGAAGACACTAGAGGGTATGCGTTCATAGTGGACACACTATAACATAGTGCTTACGCTTTCCTAAAAGATAGGAAATGGAGAATAGAACTGAATGGTCATTTCTCTCAATGGAGAAAGGTAATTAGTGGAGTGCCCTAGAGATCTGCACTGGGACTTGTGTTTTTTAATATATTTATAAATGATCTGGAAAAGGGAGTGGTGATCAAATTTGCATATGATGCAAAAGTATTCAAAGTAGTTAAATCCCTAGTTGATTATGAGGAATTGCAAGAGGAGAGACTAGGGGACCGAGAGTCTAAATCAGTTTCCCAACTTTTTCAAGCCCAAGGCATAGCTACATTAAGACTCTTCAGGGCAGGCAATGTAGACATGGAAAGGACTCATATGGTCAAAAGAAGAGCTAGGAAAGCATTAAAAGCCCAACCAGTTACTCTTCCAAATTTTAAAACAGAGAGAGGGGGTAGAGACATGCATGAATTCATTACAATGGGCCATTTCTATCCATATACAAGTGCAGGAGAAGGGAGACGGTGTGAATTGGGCAGCTGGTTCAGTTAAGTTACCTTGGCTGCCACATACGGTATCCAGAGCTCCTCCATTTGTTGCTCCTTTCAACACCCAGAGTGAGTCACATCCAGTACTCCCTGACTAACTAAGCCCGGAAATAAGACAGAGGTTGGAAGGACTCAATAGAGGAAGCTCATGAGGGAGAAGATGAGGAGGTGCTGTGTACACTGCGTGTGCCAAACAGAGCAGAACCCAGTTATCCATGCTTGGCCCGCTGCCCATTAATAATTACTCTTATGATGTAATTACGAATGACGGTATATAAAATCTTTTAAATAAATAAATAAATAAATACCATACTCTATGGCTCAAGCTGTAGCAAGGAGGAGGCATGTGTGATTACACATATTTTCAGAAAGGAGCTCCTACACATTTAAAACCCACCACTGCTGACTCTTGTTGCTCTAAGGTGCTGAGTTCAGAGCCCAAGTGCTGGCCTGGATCGGAGCATCAAGCAACAATGACATGTCCATGGCATACCTGATCAGGTATGAAGACACACTGATTGGAAAACACTGTTTTAAATGGCAGATGTGCTTCAGGTACATACTTATAAGAAGATTTACAAAGCCATGATAGTTTATCATGTGAGTGGCCGTCCACATGATATAGAGCCCCTCCCCAACAAACTATTGTGGCAGGTCTTCGGTACAATTTTTTTTATCACCGCACAAATGCATGACAAAAATCATGCCACAGTATGGGGCCTAATAGCACTATGGTGGCCCATCTTGGCTGGGGCGGCTATCACATTAAAGAGCCAGGTGGCCCAAATCACACCTCAAGTCCCAAAGATCAAAAATCACCCAAAGAGTCTTTGGAACCCCCCCCCCCTCCCGCTGCATTCTGAAGTGGCACTGACCCACCAAAATAAAAAAAACAATTAGGCAAACTGTACGGTGGCGGCCCATGCCCTTCCCCAACCCTTCCCCCTAATCCAAAATCCCCCGCATCTTCTCCAAGCCCCCATCCCTTCCAAGAACCCTCTGATCCAAATACTAAAATATCACTGGTGTCCAATGCCCTCCACCCCTGCCCCCGAAGCCCATGCAATTAAAAAAAGGACCTTGGTGGTTTAGGGGAGAACCTTGACCCCATTCCTACTCCCCAACTCCCTCCATATCTCTAATTGAAATCATTGGTATTCAGGAGTGCCCCCTAGCTCCAGGCCTGCAACACCATTTTTCAAAATGGTATCAACATGACCTTGTCCCTATCACATGATGGGGCAAGATATCATAATGCCTCTGTATTGATCCATGGTGTGACCAGAACTTGAGTATGTATGCAGTTCTAGTCACCCCATCTCAAAAAAGATAACATGGAACAAGAAAAGGTGTAAAGAAGGGTGACCAAAATGATAAAGGGGATGGTATGGCACAGTTATGAGCAAAGACCAAACAGGTTAAGTATCTTCAGTATGGGGAAGAGAGCTGAGAGGAGATAAGATATAAAATCCTGAGTGGGATGGAATGAGTAAATAGGGAATAGTTGTTTACCCCTTCCAATAGTACTAAGATTAAGGGACACTTCATGAAGCTAGTAGGTAACACATTTAAAACAAATTGGAGAAAGTATTTTGACACCCAAAACACAATTAAACTATATTGCCAAAAGATGTGGTGAAAGCATTTAGTGTAGCTGAGTTTTAAAAGGATTTAGACAAATTCCTGGAGGAAAAGTCCAGAAACTACAATTAACCATGTAGATTTGGGAAAGCCACTGCTTATTTTTGGTCAGAGTAAGACGGGTTGGATTTATTTTTGGAATCCTTCTGGGTACTTGTGACCTGGATTGAACTCATTTGGAGACAGGATACTGGACTTGATGGAACTTTAGTCTGACCCACCATTACATTTCTTATGTTTTTAATGTACCTTTTTTCCAGACCTTGTTGCAGTACCTGATTCTTATGCTGCAGCTATGGAGAATTGGGGCCTGATCATATTTAGAGAGGCAGATCTTCTATATGATCTTGAGACATCTTCAGTTTTTGACAAGCTATGGGTCAGCAAAACAATAGGGCATGAACTAGCCCATCAGGTAACAAAAATTGATTTAACACATGTATATTTACAAAAAGATAACTTATTTAGTCTTAAGCATATGAAGAACATTAAAGAGTATATCATACTTAGCCTTGATTCTTGTGTGTTCTGCAGCTGTACTACAGTGCTATAGTCTTTATATTTGTCTTTGAGAATGTGCACACAAATCCAGATGTGGATCTAATTTCTAGGAAAAGCAATAGTTATGGCCGCCAGCCGCAGCAGTCCGCAACCAGTACCGGTCATTTCCCAACACGGTCGGGCCGTTCCCAGGGTGCTAGCAGTAGCTGGCAGCCATCCCCGACGTCCCTCTTTGCGGCCGTCTCAGCCACTGCTGAAACTGGCCATGTCTCTGGCCGGCCTTCCTTCCTGATGTCAGCTCCTCCCCAGCTGGGCCTGCTAGAGCCGTGCGTATGCTCTCTCTGCTACATTTAAAGGGGCCACGACAGGAAATTGTTGCGGCCCCTCCCTGGGACTCCTCCTGGCTTTCCTCTATTTAAGCAAGGTCTGCTACCCAGACCTTGTCTTGGTTTCTTGGCTCCTGGTCCGTTTCCTGTCTTCTGAGTTTGGTTCCTGTCTCCTGAGTCCTGTTCCTGCCTCCGAGTCCTGTTCCTGCCTCCTAGTCCTGTTCCTGTTCCGATCCCCAGGTCTTTCGGACAGTTCTTCTGGCTTCTGACCCTGGACCGGCTATCGACCAGTCTCTGGCTTCTGACCCCGGACCGGCTATTGGTGACTCTCTGGCTTCAGACCTTGGGCTGATTCACATCCTTGCTTCCAGCTGCGGTTCCACCAAAGTCACAGGGGCCCACCTAAGACCAGCTGGCCCCACGCACCCAAGGGCTCAACCTGTGGAGAACGGGGTTGGTATTGGCGAAGCTCCTGTTGGCCCCTGCATCAGTTCAGCCTCGACTCCCGACGGTAGGGACCTGAGAGGGTTTTCCCTCCCGGGTAGCGCCAACTCTACCTCAGACAAGGGATCCACCTCTCTGAAGCATAACAGCAATGGTTTTTATAACTATGTATTTTGAATATAAAGTTCACCGGTTTTGGAGAAACAGTAAAAGAAGACTTTGTGGTAAGAACTGGGTTCGATTCCTGAGCCTGACATCTGCTTCTTGGGCCATCTGGCACTGGTTATAATGGTAATGTTCAGAACTCTTAGGGGTAGGAGGTACAATGCATCTAGTAGCCAGGCTGGGTTCTAAACAGACCTGCAGTCTGTGGCACTTGGCCAAAGACTTTTGCTGCAATGGTGGGCTAGATGAGTGAGTTTATAAAAATGGGATGAAAACCCAGATAGTCGTGAATGAAAGCTCGGGATGGCATAGCCCAGTAGAGGCTAGTTCAGAATTGAGCTGCAAGCCTAAAAGGAAGAAACTGCTGGGTTAAAACAAGTACCCTGTTGTGGAAAATTACAAATTCAGCTTCAACTGGTCTAAAACAACCTTTAGGCCACCAGATTATTATGTACTATTATGGAATCATGTATGTGCTGAAAATTTTAAAGGCTGCATTGGATAGACTTAAAAATGTGCTATGTCATAATGACATCCCAATCTGAAGTGACCCAAATTATTTCCTCCTTAAATTCTTCATTCTGTCCTCGGAATTCCTATAGTAATATTGTTGTGAAGGCTCTGAAAGATATCATTGCACTTTTTTTTTTGTATAATGATTTTTATTCAGTCACAGTCCCAGAATAACATTGCACGATATCTAAACCAGAAATACAATGTACAAATAACACAACGAAAGGTCGATCCAAAATCGCAACAGAGGAAGAATACAAAGGAAATGGAACATGACATGGATTAAGTAACAGAAGAAAAAATCAGACTCATCTACCACAAGTCCAGGCAAGAAAGCATCAACATAGGGGTATATAGCCTATTCAGGATTCTAAGCCTGGGATATTGTAAATGGCGACTAGTAACTGGGTTTTAATTTTATTCTCTAACAATCCCCTCCCCCTTCCCTACCCTCCCAAAAGCAGCAGTAGCATCTGGTATAAACAACATACATAACATAGAAACACTGTGGGAATTACCAACAGGCACCAACATAATTTTGCAGGATACAATTTGGTAGGAGGCAATCTAAAAGATTTAGATCTCAATATCGTGTGAGATAGGGGCAATGATCAGACACAGGAAGCAGCATAGCATATCAGATCATTTTATATCCTATCATGTCCAGCAGGAAATCCTCATGAACCCGCTCTCTCTCCAAGTCCGCAGGCCACAATTGTATAGCCCCGAGAGGCAGAGATAGTTCAGAAGCACAGTGTAAGAAATGGAAACATCATCGTGCAGTAAGCAAAGTCTTCTCGGTATCGGGGGGCAGTTGAACATATGGCTCCCAGGTTCTCCAGACCTTGTCATACCGCACAGCTGAGTGTTGCTTCGCAGACAGCAGTTCCCAGTGTAGTAATTTGTGAAACTTCCCCCGCCAGACTAGAGAGAACGATGGTGTGGGATTTGTCCATTGGGCCAAGATAGAGTCTCTAGCAATGAGACATATTTTGTCAAAGAGCAACAACTGATTGGCTGTAAGGGTCATAACTTGTTCAGGGATTTCACCTAATAACCAGATGGTCGGATCCAATGGTAATACACAGCCCCATAGTGTATGGATCAGATGTTGTAAGTAACCCCAGAATAGTTGCAGGCTGGAGCACGCCCAGAAACAATGGCTAAAGTCTGGGTTCTGCTGTCCACATCTATCACAATTGCTGTTCTGTGCTACGCCCATGTAGAAAGCCTGTTTTTGGGAATAAAAGGCGTGATGAAAAAATTTGTAGGCCTTATCTCGTAGCAGAACATTTTCAACAGTACTGGGTATTCTCAGGAAGCATCTCTTGCAAAGAGGACGGGCCACACTCAATGAAAACATTTGATTCCATTTAGCAGCCACTAAATCCAAGACAGGCCACGGGTTTAAGCATTGGAGGGCAGCATAAAATTGAGAGCATGTGCTTCGTTTGCCGTCTTCACCCGTTAAGAAGATCCGTACAGCATTGTGATGATGGAGAAAATCCGGGTGAAGACCTTGTTGTTGAAGCAAAAAATGCCTAATTTGTAAATATCCAAAGAAGTCCGCACTTGGTAGGGAAAAACGGGCTTGTAATGCCAAGAAACTGTAGAGCTGTGGAGGTTGTATATCCTCATCGAATAGCTGGTTCATGAACTTTAGTCCCAAGTGATGCCACCGTTGAAAGAGTAAGTATGTCATACCCGGCGGAAACAGTATACAGCCTCGAATAGGCAAATTAGCGTGCGGCCCTGGGGATATCTGCATCCTGCGACAAAGAGTTTTCCATGCCAGTCTGATAGGGCGCACCACCACGCTTTGTGCAATATAAGTGGGAAGGTGGGCATCTTGAAGCTGCAAAACTGCTCCAGGAGCATGAGGAGAGAACCAATTTTTGTAAAGATCCAAAGGAGAATAGGAAGAGATGTCACAGACCCAGTCTTTAACATGACGAAGGAGGCTAGCTTGATTGTAGCTTTCTAAATTTGGACAGTTAAGACCACCATCTTGTTTAGGGGCCATGAGCACCCGCAGCGGGATACGAGCCCGTTTACCATTCCACAAATATGAGGTAATACCCCTTTGAATGTCGAAGACATCCCTTTTTTTTAACCATATAGGCATCATATGAAACAAATACAGCCATTTTGATATTTCCATCATCTTAAGAAGCAATATTTTCCCAGATAAAGATAACGGCAAGCCTTGCCAGGCGGAGAGATTCTTGAGTAATTTCGTTTTTAGTGGGAGAACGTTGAGCTTGTAGAGTTGGTTAAGATCCGCCGGTATATGTACTCCTAAATATTTGAGGGAATGCGTGACCCATCTCAACGGGAACACCCCTGCCCACTTTCTCTGCAATGTACCCAGAACATCTAAGGCCTCCGACTTATCTACATTTACTTTTAAGCCCGCAAACCTCCCAAATGCAGATTGAATTTGTAACACATGCGGTAGAGACACAACAGGATCACTAAGGAAAACCAGCATGTCGTCTGCAAAAGCAGCCACCTTAAAGGAGTTGTTATGATGTATCAGTCCACGGACCAGCGGTGCTTCCGCTAGTTTACGGAGCAGAGGATCTAAAGACAGGATATACAATATGGGTGATAAAGGGCACCCCTGGCGGACCCCTCGTGTAATCTGAAACCCATTTGAGAGAGAATCATTTACCACTATCTGGGACACCGGATTTGTATAAAGAATGGAGATAGCCTGGATAAGGTGGTCCGGGAACCCAAATCTGCGGAGCACCGAAAACATATATTCCCAAGAGACCCGGTCAAAAGCCTTCTCCGAATCGAACCCCACAGCCATTGATTCAATTTGACAGTGATGGGAGGATTCGATAGCGGAGATAAGCCGTATGACATGGGCCCCAGCGTTTCTGCCACTCACGAAACCGGCCTGATGCGAGGATATTATTCCTGGCAAGACCGAGTTCATGCGGATTGCTAAAATTCGGGCATATATCTTAAGGTCTGTGTTTAAAAGTGAAATTGGACGGTAGGATGATGCCTGAAGAGGGTCCTTACCCGGTTTAGGTAATACTGTGATGTATGCCCGATTAAATTGGGCAGGGAAGCGTTTGACGTCCCAGGCATGATTAAAGAAGGATACCATAGAGGTAGCAAGGGAGGGGCTTAAAATTTTGTAATACTCCGAGGTAAGGCCATCAGGACCTGGGGCTTTGTGGTTCTTACATGTTCTAATTACGCCCTGTACCTCTCCCACTGAAATAGGTCTGGACAAGATATCTGCTTGCAAAGGTGTAATCTGGGGCAGCTGTAAACCTTGAAAAAACAGATTTTCATCTTCCTGCCCACCTAATCTGTCTTCGCTGTATAGTTGTTCATAAAATAAGCGAAAAATTTCGCAAATATCTTTGTTCGTGTGGGAGGTTATGCCTGCCGAGGAAGTGAGGCTGCCAATGAAAGTTTTTTTCCGTTTGGTAGCCACCAGCCGAGCTAACAGCTTACTGGACTTATTGCCATAGCGAAAAAAGAAATGCTCTGAGGCCTTTAAAGAGCGTTGAGCTCGAGCATGCAAATGCGCATTTAAAGCGTTAAGACATGCTCTATATGTTTCCTTGTTGGAAGCCGTGGGAGCCATAGCTAGTGCGTGCTTTGCAGCCTGCAACTCAGTGTCTAACTGCAATATAGCGGCATTTAACTTTTTCCTTTTCAAGGCCGAATAGGCTATCACCTCCCCTCGAAGGACAGCTTTACTCGCCTCCCAAAATAAAACGGGGTCTCCACCATGCTGAGCGTTATGTGTGGCGAATTCTGCCCATTTGCCATTTAAATAGCGGTGGAATTCCTGATCAACCATTAACTGACCTGGGAATCTCCAAAATGTTTGACCGGGACGCGTTGGGGATAGCCATAAATCCACCCAAATAGGGGCATGGTCAGCAATGATGATAGAGCCTATGTCCGCCCCCGCAATGCTGGAAAAAAGGGTGGTAGGAATAAGAATATAATCGATGCGGGACATAGTGGCATGCGCTCTAGAGACATGCGTGTATTCCCTTACCTCTGGATTTAAAGTGCGCCATACATCAATAAGCTCTAAGCGCCGACACAAGTGCCGGACATATGAGTCTGAAGTAGGTCGGTAGCTGTTAGGCAATAATGATTTGTCCAAAGCGCTATTGACGATGCTATTAAAGTCTCCGACTAATAGCAACTCCCCTTGTGTGTTCGTCATGAGAGTCGTAGATAAATGGGTAAGAAAAACAGGGTCATACATATTTGGGGCATATAGGGAACATATGGTCACCTGCTTCCCTGCTAAAGTGCCTGTCACCAGGATAAATCTGCCCTCCGGGTCTTTAAGCTCCCGTTGAAAGGTAAATGGGGTATTTTTATTCACTAAAATGGCCACTCCCCCCTTTTTCCCTTTGGCCGCCGAAAAGTAACAAGCAGAAGCCCATTCCCTACATAATTTTTTACTCTCAGGTTCTGAAAGGTGTGTTTCCTGTAAGCATGCTATATTAACTCGCAAGCGTTGTAAGTGTTGAAAGATTTTTTTTCTTTTAACTGGGGTTCCCAAGCCATCCACATTCCACGATATGAGCTTACATTTACTCCCCATGGTCATCATAGTAGAGACTTAGAAAATAGTACGTCACATATTTAGGGTAGAGGACCGGCTCCCAGCTGACCAAGTCCTCTAAGTCCCCGTTGCCTCCTAACATCGAATACAAAGAAGTAGTGCAAAAAAGAGAAGTACAAACAGAAAATCCCACAATTTGCATGCTACCAGTGCCCCACCCCCCCACCCCCTCCCGATTCCCTTGCCCCTGAATCATACCCTGAAAACCCGTTCAGATCCTGGTTCTGAACAAAGATCAATATGAGTGCTCAGTCGGCTCAGAGCCTACTCCCAGCCTCCTAATTGCAGGAGAAAAAAGAAAACGTCCCCCGTAACAGACCTGCAGCATAATTTAAGTCACTTGTTCAAAGAGTCCATAAACTTAGTCGCTTCTTCCACGCTGTTGTATAGTTGCCATTTACCATCATAATTAATACGCAACTTTGCTGGGAATTGCATTCCGAAACGGATATTTTTAGCAATCAATGCACTGCACACAGGCACGTACGCCCTCCGTTGAGCCGCTACCTTCGCCGAGTAATCAGGGGCTAAACGCACAGGAGTGCCTTGTAATTGCAGGTTTTCACTCTTCCGTGCTGCTTGCATGAGAATCTCCTTATGTCGGTAGTTCAAAATTTTTGCTATAACAACTCGGGGCCTAGATTGCGCCGGACCCCGAACTCCGATTCTATGCACGCGCTCTATCTCCAAGGCCCCCTGTAACTCTGGAAGGCCCAAAGCCTCCGGAAGCCATTTTAGGAATGTAGAACGTAGGGAACTGTCTTCTAAGCTTTCCGGAATGCCCAGGAATCGGATATTTGATCTTCTAGCACGGTTCTCAAGGTCTTCAGCCTTGTCCGTCTGCTCCTGAAGCTTGTTTTCCAGGGTAAGTACTTTCCCTTGTAACTCCGTAACCGCGTCTTCCAGGGAGGACGTTCGTTCTTCGACTTGGGTGAGACGTGGCGCATACTCTTGGAAGGAGTCTCGTAGTTCCGCTAAATGGTCGGAAATCCCGGTTAATTTACCCTCCAGAGCCACAAGCACCGCATCCTTAATAGCCTGCACCGCAGAGGGAGACAGGGCGTTCACCTGCGAAGGCTCTCCCATCCCCAGGCCTGGGGTGCTGGGCGCTATTTTGGGATCCGGGCCCCTAGAGAGTTCCTTGTCCCTTTTGGCTAGCTTAGGTGCCATATTCGACGGCGATTTGGACATAAAAGAAGTGATGGACATGTGGGGGTCCAAATCCGCCGGGTAGAGGTCTGCTCCTGGGGTTTTGCCGGTTTTGGAGGCCGAGAGCAGGATGAGCCGTCCGGAGAGAAGTCAGTTGCGACCGACCGCTCTCACCACATCACGTGATCCTCTCTCATTGCACTTTTTATGACAACTATTGTCAGTCTATCTCTGGCTGAAGGCACTGTTCTAAGTGTATTGAAGTAAGCCTCTATGAGACCCCTATTAAAAGTAAACCTGGCCTCAGTCCTACAGATCTTGCTAATTATTGACCAATTTATTTATTGTCCTTTGTTTCTAAGATCATTGTGGTTCTGGTCTTACATCAATTGAATTACTTTGTGCAGATCCACCATTTCTTGACCTATTTTAATTCGGCTTTAAAAAGTATCGGCTTTAAAAAGTATCTCAATACCAAATCGCTGTATCTCAATACCAAATCGCTGTAAAAAATGTCCAAGAGGCGTGGTCATTGTTAAAAAATACCATTCTAGAAGCACAGTCCAGATGTATTCCACACATTAAGAAAGGTGGAAAGAAGGCAAAACGATTACCGGCATGGTTAAAAGGGGAGGTGAAAGAAGCTATTTTAGCCAAAAGATCTTCATTCAAAAATTGGAAGAAGGATCCAACAGAAGAAAATAGGATAAAGCATAAACATTGGCAAGTTAAATGTAAGACATTGATAAGACAGGCTAAGAGAGAATTTGAAAAGAAGTTGGCTGTAGAGGCAAAAACTCACAGTAAAAACTTTTTAAAATATATCCGAAGCAGAAAGCCTGTGAGGGAATCAGTTGGACCGTTAGATGATCAAGGGGTTAAAGGGGCACTTAGAGAAGATAAGGCCATCGCGGAAAGATTAAATGATTTCTTTGCTTCGGTGTTTACTGAAGAGGATGTTGGGGAGGTACCCGTAATGGAGAAGGTTTTCATGGGTAATGATTCAGATGGACTGAATCAAATCAAGGTGAACCTAGAAGATGTGGTAGGCCTGATTGACAAACTGAAGAGTAGTAAATCACCCGGACCGGATGGTATACACCCCAGAGTTCTGAAGGAACTAAAAAATGAAATTTCAGACCTTAGTAAAAATTTGTAACTTATCATTAAAATCATCCATTGTACCTGAAGACTGGAGGATAGCAAATGTAACCCCAATATTTAAAAAGGGCTCCAGGGGCGATCTGGGAAACTACAGACCGGTTAGCCTGACTTTAGTGCCAGGAAAAATAGTGAAAAGTGTTCTAAACATCAAAATCACAGAACATATAGAAAGACATGGTTTAATGGAACAAAGTCAACATGGCTTTACCCAGGGCAAGTCTTGCCTCACAAATCTGCTTCACTTTTTTGAAGGAGTTAATAAACATGTGGATAAAAGTGAACCGGTAGATATAGTATACTTGGATTTTCAGAAGGCGTTTGACAAAGTTCCTCATGAGAGGCTTCTAGGAAAAGTAAAAAGTCATGGGATAGGTGACGATGTCCTTTCATGGATTGCAAACTGGCTAAAAGACAGGAAACAGAGAGTAGGATTAAATGGACAATTTTCTCAGTGGAAGGGAGTGGACAGTGGAGTGCCTCAGGGATCTGTATTGGGACTCTTACTTTACAATATATTTATAAATGATCTGGAAAGAAATACGACGAGTGAGATAATCAAATTTGCAGATGACACAAAATTATTCAGAGTAGTTAAATCACAAGCAGATTGTGATAAATTGCAGGAAGACCTTGTGAGACTGGAAAATTGGGCATCCAAATGGCAGATGAAATTTAATGTGGATAAGTGCAAGGTGATGCATATAGGGAAAATAACCCATGCTATAATTACACAATGTTGGGTTCCATATTAGGTGCTACAACCTAAGAAAGAGATCTAGGTGTCATAGTGGATAACACATTGAAATCGTCGGTTCAGTGTGCTGCGGCAGTCAAAAAAGCAAACAGAATGTTGGGAATTATTAGAAAGGGAATGGTGAATAAAACGGAAAATGTCATAATGCCTCTGTATCGCTCCATGGTGAGACCGCACCTTGAATACTGTGTACAATTCTGGTCGCCGCATCTCAAAAAAGATATAATTGCGATGGAGAAGGTACAGAGAAGGGCTACCAAAATGATAAGGGGAATGGAACAACTCCCCTATGAGGAAAGACTAAAGAGGTTAGGACTTTTCAGCTTGGAGAAGAGACGACTGAGGTGGGATATGATAGAGGTGTTTAAAATCATGAGAGGTCTAGAACGGGTAGATGTGAATCGGTTATTTACTCTTTCGGATAGTAGAAAGACTAGGGGGCACTCCATGAAGTTAGCATGGGGCACATTTAAAACTAATCGGAGAAAGTTCTTTTTTACTCAACGCACAATTAAACTCTGGAATTTGTTGCCAGAGGATGTGGTTAGTGCAGTTAGTATAGCTGTGTTTAAAAAAGGATTGGATAAGTTCTTGGAGGAGAAGTCCATTACCTGCTATTAAGTTCACCTAGAGAATAGCCACTGCCATTAGCAATGGTAACATGGAATAGACTTAGTTTTTATTTATTTATTTATTTAAAATTTTTATATACCGACGTTCATCCGGGATATCACATCGGTTTACAGTGTAACTGAAACAGGCGCCTGGGATGGCGGTTTACATCGAACAGATATAACGAATTAACATATGAACAAATGAACAAATATATTTTTGGGTATTTGCCAGGTTCTTGTGGCCTGGATTGGCCACTGTTGGAAGCAGGATGCTGGGCTTGATGGACCCTTGGTCTGACCCAGTATGGCATTTTCTTATGTTGTTTTCTAGCTTGAATATGGTTTGAAGAGAATATGATAGTGGAGAAAAGTGTGTACTTGTTATGCTTGACATGTCAGCTATGTTTCACATGCTGGACCACCAAATTCTCCTCTATTGTTTAAGAGAGTGTGGGATCTTGGGGTCAGTTTTGAACTGGTTTAAATATATTTTGGTGAGTGATTGCAATAAGTGAAGGTTGGTAGTAGTTTGTTCTACATTGAATTCTTAGGGTCCTTCGTTTTCAGTTTAAACAGATTTTCACCCATACATTTCCGGATTTTTCCAAAAGTGACAATCGATTTAAACCGATTTTCTCCCTAATTTTTGGCTGACTAGAGAGTAGCTCCAGAGCTGCAGATGCAGTGTCTGAAGGCCTCCATCAGCTGCTGGAATGCTGTATGAGCCACAGGCGACAGCACTCGCCCACCAGTGCCACTAATATGGTGCTTCAAGTCCTGCTTCCCCTCCCCCCAGTCAGCCAAGTGCCTGCTGCTTGGTGCTTACCAATGCAGCATTTGAAGCAGGCCATGCCCACCAGAAGCACTTGCCAACAGGCTCCCTGTCCCCACACAAAAGTAAATGTACAGTGCTGCACAGAGCAGGAGCCTTAGTAAGCATGCTGCTGAAGGAGAGAGGAGAAGCCTGGAGCCACTATTAGTAAGGATGAATGTTGAAACGGGCTGAAGAAAGAGATTTTTGGGTATGTGGGAAGAGATAGAGACATGCTAGGCAGGGGATGGCGTAGAGATAGGGATGCTGCTGAGTTGGTGAGTGGGAGAATCTGCTCAATATTTTTTTAAATTGTCCTGGCTTCTGTCCACCAAAATAAACTCTGATATTTACCCCAAAAAATAATGAGTCACATTTTTCCACTGACTTTTACCTGTTTTTGTTCTTGTCATAATCAACCCTGATAAATTCCTGATAAATTCCTGGGAAAAATTAGAAATATAAAAACAGAAAATGAAGGTGTTTAGGATTTCTGTACATCCTGAAATTCCACAAGGCTCAGCTTTGTCAGCACTTTTGTTTACAAATTGCCAATTTGTAAGTTTTTGGCTGGACTTTGTGTAGCATACAGATTATATGCTGGCGACATACAATTCTATATCTCAGTACCAAGTTCTTTTTCAAAACAACTAATATAGTGTCTGTCTTCTTATCTGCTGTTAGGTGATGGCGCACCTGCACTAAGCTTGCATTGAATATGGCAAAAACTGAGATACTTGTTTTACAAAGAACCAGCATAGGTGAAGCTCCAGATAGTCCCATCCAGGCACTTCTGCCCATGGTCGGTGTAGGCCCCATGGGTTCGTCCATATGGCTGAGTCAGCTACACCACTGCAAAGGGGTCCATTGTTACAGTTTTTGTTGCCTTCATCTGTTTCTATTTTTATATTCTGATCTGAGTCAATGTGTATGTCATGGAGGCTCTGATGTGATTATATTTGTCCATTTTCTAATATTAACCAGTTTGGAATGTGTGGGGGTTATTGTTAATTTTCTTAAAGGTATATTAAATAGATAGCAATGTCAAAATGCCCTCAGAACATTTTAGGCTATTGCCCCTCCATCATACTATTGCCCCACAACATAATATTCTTGTTGTCTATGCTTTATTAATTTCAACACTGCAATTAGACTAACATTCAGCTCAAACAAACATGTTTCCCTCTATATCCTTTCAATTTCTATTAATGCTTAGTGGTTTTTCACATAGAGCTGATGCACCTCAGTTCACTGTAAGTATTAGCGATTTAATACTGGTGTATTTTATGTTGCATTTTTATATTTTGTATATTTTGTTTGTGGTTCTGTATAAATTGTACTTTTATTTTATTTGTGTTATTTTATCTTGTACAGTGCCTTAGGTGACCCTTAGATGGCAGTTAATAATAATTTTTAAATAAAAAAAATAAATGTAGGGAGAAGTACAGAGAAACAATCTATTAAAAAGAAGAAGCTGGCAGAAGATGCTATATAGTCCTTAAATTGTAAGATACGGCTAGTGTGAATTAATGCTCTGATTTGCCATAGATTGATTTCTTTTTGTTCTTCTCCCTTACCAGAATATTGAGGACTAGAAACAAGCTATAAATTCCGCGGAAAAATGGCATGTTAGCGGCTGTGACAAAAAAGGGGCATGGTTAGGTAAATTTCTTAAATACCACGTCACATAGGTAAATTTTGTAACCCACGAAAAAATCTTCCATTACAGGACAAAGTATCATGGTGTGCAAACCAAGAGATGCATGCAAATGTTCTGGCTGCCATGCGCTGAGTGGATTTTAAAAGCTGACTGAGTATGCGCATATCTCCCGCTATGCGCACATGTGAAAAAGTATAGAAAAAGGGGCAGAGCGTATGCGTGTGAGGGGCGGCCAATAGGTGTGCGTGTATATCCTTATGCGAACAGGCGCGCATTGGAGTCCCGTGCCTCATAACTTTACTACTGCTATGGATGGCATGTAAGTCATAAAAGAAAAAATTTAGGATAGTCAGCAGGCTACTATGGGTTGGTGATATTAGGGGGAAAGGAAGACATATAAACTAGGGGGTTAGGAAGTCCTATCCCTCACCTGAGTGAACTGGGAACAAACTGGTGAAACTGGCAATGGCATCAGTGCTTATACCTTTAGGTTTAAAACTTTAAATTAACCAAAATAACCACATACACAAACCTTCATGGTACAGTGTCTCTTATGTACTCCAAAGGCTGTTCAGAAAAACAATCAAACATTTTAAATTATCACCTTCTCATTTCCTCTCAAACCCTCCACTTGCAGCCCAGAACACATCCACGTGAACCACTATCCCATTCTTAAAATATCCCCACATACGTGGTGTAAGTGGGATATGCGTGCACATATACGCATTCATCTCAAATAGGGCGCACATGTATGCACTTCCAGCCTATGTTATACCATGCATTCGTATACGCACGCATGTAATACAATGGCCGCAACCGTTATAGCATAGGCGCATACATATGTGTCCTATTTGAAATGGATGCTCACATTGCGTGCAGATCCCGCTTCTCTTGCACAAGTGGGCCAGTGAAGTAGCCAGTATCCCATTACTAGTAGCCTTCCCCCTAACATCTAAGATTTAGGAAGACAGGGCAGGTATGAAAAGGTTTTTTTTTTTTGCCAAGCAGGGCTGTATAGGTGTGTCAGAAAAGCCCTAATTTATCACTCATGATAAGAGCCTCGATAACGGCCACTATGGCGCAATATAAACTGTTTTTCCCCCTCTGCACAAAAGGTGTAGTTAAATCTGACATTAAATCCCATGTTAGTGTATGTTATTTTTCCATGAAGTGTGATAGGAATCCCTCATTTTCATAAGTTCCTAGCTTTTACATATTCATTATCATATTTGCATGCAAATGAGGAACATGATAAGGATTGCATGTTTACTATGCATTAGACCTCTTTTATTATGCCATAAAGCCCTAAAGTGGTTTAATGAATAATCCTGTAAGATTGTAAGCTCTTTGGGGATTGGGCTTATTGTACGTGAATACTTAACACCATTATACAATGTTGCATGTTGAGTAGTGTTATAAAAATAAGTATTGATTGTTGTTGAATATCAGTTGACATAATGAACGTAGGAGAAATTTTAAAATGGCATCAAACATGGAGCTCCACGTTTGATGCATTTTAAACAAGCAATATAGTTTTGTTTGCTGAGAAATTGTATACATTTAAATGTATTCTATGTTCATTTTCTCAATTGAGTATCTTAGGTCGTAGGTTACAAGCTCATAATTTACAAATTACACATTTTCAGTGGTTTGGCAACCTGGTTACCCTGGAATGGTGGAATGACTTATGGTTAAATGAAGGTTTTGCAAAATATATGGAGTATATGTCGGTTGATGCTACATATCCAGAATTGCAAGTGGTAAGTAAAGACTAAGCTCCATTTCTATTTAAAGGTATTTATTTTTAAATTAAATACACATTGCTTTCATTTTCCCTTTTCTTAGAATGATGATTTTTTAGATATCTGCTTTCAAGCAATGGGATCAGATGCAAACAATTTCTCCCAACCTATATCCTCAAAAGTTGAAAACTCAGCTGAAATATATGAAAAGTTTGATGTGATTTCATACTACAAGGTAAGTCAGCCCTTTTTTTTTTTTTGTGAAGGATTATAAGTGCTGAGATGGTACAGCGCTGTGAGCGTGCTAGCTCCCGCCTTCTTCATTCATGGGTGTACATTTTGCACCCTTCCTGCAGATAGTCACCTTCTCTACTATCTGATTTACACTGCAACTTCTTCAGTTGCTGATGTAAGTTGTTTCCATGATGATTGCCTGTTACAGTAAGAGCTCTCTTATCATCATTGATGGGGACTAGGGTTTGTTGGCTGAGACCCCTTTTGATTCCTGCGCCAGCCTCTCCCTTCCCAAGCAGCTGCATGTAGGGAACTGGAGGGGGAGGGGGTGAGGATAAAGTAGACAGAGCACAGAGCAGATCAGAGAAAAAACCACTCTGCTTCCCAATCCAATCCCCTCCCTTCCTGTTATTCTCCCCCACCCCCCATTGAAGATGCTGCCTGGGCAAGATACCAGTTAATAAAGCATTCTGGATGGTAGAAGGCTGGATAATGGAGCTTCAAAGATGTTTACATGGGTAAACACCTATTCACCCGCGTAAAAATGTGTCTTAAAAATTCCGCTCTCCCTCAGTATGGGTAAACATGTTTCACAACATGCATACTTTTACCTGCGGTGAAATAGTGGTGGGGTTAGTTTAAGGGAAGGAAAGTATGGACAAGGGTTTCATTTTGAAATCCCCATACATACCTTTACACAAAAGTACCCGCATTCCCTGCTGGCTCAAATTTGTAAAGGTAAGCTTGGGCAAGAAGTTCCCCTTTAAAAATGACCTTGCAGGTGGGTAGGTACAGAGTATCCGTGGAACTACAAATGACCCATTTAAAAAAATTGTCCCCTTGTTGTTCATGAAGTTAATACATTTTGTTGATTTTTGTGCCAAAATCCCTGGAAAATCAATTTACTGAGGAAAAGTATAATCTAATTTTCTCCCATTTTTGATAGGGTAATATGAAAAGACATGAGGGAGTAATTTGAATTAAAGAAATAGTTTTATTTTATTGAAAAATTCTACCGCTACTGAAATATACTTATGAAAACTTCTATCTAACAATGTAATGTATGCGACATAACTAAACATTTTTAAAAGAAAATGGAATAATTTCCTGAACAAATGAGGTATGTAGAAGCATTACAGCTTTGTGAAGGATACGGTGGTTGTAGAAACTAAGAGAACTTCTTGGGTACAAGTTTACCTTGAATCTAAAACCACAGATGCAGAATGGGAGAAAGCATTTGAAAGCAGGGCCCGGTGTGATATTGCTCTACAGTATTTATTCTGATTAGTAAAGTGTGTGATAAGCTCCAACAAATCATTTTTTTCTAAAACTATTAAAGCATGTCTATGAATGCTCCCTGTTCTGTTCTGTGTTATTAATGCAACGTTCAAGGAATTTAGTGCAGAAGTCCTCAAACAAAATGCCTACAGTACCTGAATGTAAACCGATGTGATATCTCAGATCAAATGTCGGTATATAAAAAAACAAAACAAAAAACAAAACATTTCTCTTTGGGACCCATTAAAAGCTTTTCCAAAATGCCATGGCTAACCACAAGTTAAAGTAGTTCAAAACTGAAACAAAAACTATGTTGTTTCTTGACAGCTTTAATGCTGTAACAGTATTGCTATTAGATCATTTACAACTGCTGCCTATTTGCACTGCTTTGTACTTCTGAATATCTTGGTTGAGTGGCCACAAGTGGACTTTGTTACCTGGAAACCACTAGTGGGTTAACATGCATCATTTAGAAGCCATTGAATGTCCCTGTACAGTATACTGCACATGCCGATAAATATACTTTCATATAAACTTCAGGGAGCTTGTCTTCTGCATATGCTAAGAAACTTCCTTACTGATGAAGTGTTTCGGAATGGGATAATTCATTATTTAAAGAAATACAGCTACAGAAATGTGAAGCATGAAGATCTCTGGAACAGCTTTACTGATGTAAGTGTCTTTCTGTTTCTTAGTATATCCAACAGTGCCATAATGCAATCAAAGGCGTCAATACAAAGTATTTCCATAGCCAATATGGAATCTTAATTTTAACTGCCAGGACAAAAAAAATTCCTAAATAAGCCAGATTGATTGATATGGTCTTTCAAGGTGTATGAAACTGATGTATTTGGATTTGGCATCTAGATGAAAACAGCAATTGATTATCTCCAAGTACTGTAGCATGCTAAACAGTGTAGGTGGGAATGATTGTGTTCTATACTTAATAACACTGATGCAAAGCCAAAGTTATTAGGAAACAAGAAACATTTATCACCGATTTGCTGATTTCAACTAATACTAATAGGGAAGTATTATCTTCTAACCAAAGTTAAGTCTTAAAAGTACATTCATGAAGATTTCACATTTCCTCAAGTATGAAGATTACTCATATTGCACCTGTATTTTGAAAGTAATGACATTTATTTATTTTAACTTGCCACCCAGTGGATCATTCTAAAAAGATTTGTACTGGAACAAAATATAGATAAATCCTTTTATCTCTTTCCCCCACCCCCTTCTCCAATTTATAAATTTAGTTGAATTCTAAACCACAGGTTTCAAACTGATCAACCCCACTCAAAATGCTGCAGCAGCCATGATGCTTGGACCCATTGATCTGAGCTGTTTTCACTCTTCTGGATCACATCCAGGGAAGTGCCTCACATCCCCACTCCTCTTTCTCTGGCTTCCCACCATTTAGTTTGGGGTTGGGGATGTAGGGACAAGCTCGCCCCCACACATTAGAGTTATCCCAGATAGTTCTATTATTACCACCCCACTGCACCCTTTGCCCAGTGTCCATCCATACCCAGGGACTCATAATTATAGTGGAATGATGAGTCACGAAAAAAAAGGGGTGGGGGTGATAATGAGCCAGCGGCCGTAGCAGTGTGTTTTTGCCCACAGCAGTTGCGGCTGTGATGCCAACTCTTCCCCCCCCCCCCCCCCCCCATAGTGCCAATAAAAAAGCTGTAGGTAATTCTGGTGCTACTGCCGGCAATAATGTGTAAAACATTATCACTCGCAGTGGTATCAGCATCAAAATTTTATTAACCTCGCCCAAACCCCTCCCATTTCCCTCATTTAAATGCTAACATTATGATGCGGTTGTTATCTCGTGCATTAGGGCGTTATCATGTGTTTTAGTATTGCATTTTAACGAATGACCCTGATAGTCCTTTATTGGTGTCCATCTGAAGCTCTGAGTTCCACTTTTCCTCTGTTAGGGTCACTCTTGTGGTTTCTCTTCTACTTGACTCCCAGCTTTTCTTAGTTTCCTGGAGGCTCTTAGCTCCCAAACCTGGAGCTCTTTTGCCGAAGAATCTTGGAACTGATACTCAGCAGACATATTGTTCTCAAGACTAGCAGGCTTCTCATCCTGCTCTTGTAGTACTCTGGCTACCCCAAATGTCTGGCTTCATTGAGAGACATTTCCCATTTCCACTTTCTTTATTGGCATCTCTGCTGCTTCAGGTATCTCTTTCAGGGTTCAAATATCCAAGTTCCCTTCAGAACTAGCTTCTATAATAAGTTAAGGTTTACCAGCTTTCTTTCAGCTGCTTTCATCTGAATTGCAAAATGGTCTTGTTAGGCTGCAGCCGGCTCCCTCATTTAAGCCCTTCACCTCTGATCCAAAACACCTCCGGCATAGCCTCCAGCAGCATGCTGTTCCAAGGATCTGGGATAGAACTCCCTGTAAACTTGACCTCCCTTTATAGGCCCTCTAGACAGGACTTCCTGTGGCACTGGCTGATGATGTCACATCCTTCTGAGTAGCCTGCTTCTCAGTGCGTGTTGCTTGTTCTTGCTCCTGTCCTGTGCTTCCTGCTTCTTGCCCCTGCTCCTGTATTCCTGTTCCTTGGTTGTCTGATGTCTGCTCCTTCCTCCGTCTCTTGTCTTCTTGTGTGTGTCCTGCCCCTGTTTCCTCTACTGGCCCTCCCTGCTTCTTTGGATTGACTTCTTGATTGACCTGAGTTTGGACCTGACTACTGTTTGCCTGCTGCCTGCCCTGACCCTGGTTCGCCTCTCAGAATCTGCCTTCTGCTGCCAACCCTAACCTTGGTTTATGTCTTTCCTTGCTTGCCACCTGCCTTGATCAATATTTGGACCTGGACATTCCCTCTTGCCTTGCCCCTGTGACCCACCTAAGTCCAGATAATGCCAACTAGGCACTTCTGCCCATGGTCGGTGTAGGCCCCATGGGTTCACCCATATGGCTAAGTCAACTACACCACTGCACAGGGGTCCACACCCGTAACAAGTCTATGATACCTGTTTGTTCCTGGCATTTTACTTGGAATGCCTCCAATTCCTTAATCTTAATTCCAGCCACCTTCAGTCTGCTCAAAATATCTTTCAGTTCTATTAGGTGCTGTTCTTCTGCACTTTCCAACTTGAACTATAAGGCTTTCAAAGCTTTCTCTTTTCCTTTTCTGGTGACTATATGCCTACTCTCTAGAGTATCAATCTCTTTTGCAAGAGCAGATCTCTCAGCATCTTGGCTGATTTGTAAACTTTGCATTACATTTTGCTTTTCTGAATTTAGCTTTGACTTCTAAAGTTCTATTATCTCTGTATTCTCCTTGTTAGCATTCTCAAGCCTGTTATTCACAGATTCCTTTTCTCTAGAAATCTTTTCCACTCTAATGTGCAGGGAATTAACTTCCTTTTGCTGAGACTCATTTTGATCCTCCTGGTTCAGTGGAGCACTTTGTTTGTGTATACCGCTAAAAATAGAAGTGTCCCCAGCACTCAGTAGTTTAGCAGACTCTAATTCCTGCTGAAGCTTTACCACTTTCCTTCCTTTCAGGCTTAGGTATAAGTCTAGCACCATGTCCTTAGCCTGGACAGCAGTCACCTTCTCTGCCAGGTGGTTCTGGGATGCAGAAATGTCTCTTCCCTCCACCTGTATGTAATCAAAGGTCTTCTGCTGCTCCTGCTGCTTCAGTATTTTTAGCTCCTGCTCATGCCCTGCTGCTATCATGTGCAGCTCTTCCTGCAGATTCTCGATGGGTTCTTTTCAGTGTCTGCTGCATGGCATCAAAGTTTTCCCGAGACACATGATTCATCTGTGCTGCTTTTTCTTCTTGCTGCTGCTGCAAAGTATTGCTTAGTTCCTGCACCCAATGCACGAGTACCTGCTCCTGCTCCCGAATGAACAGTATTTCAGCCTTCAGTCTCTCATTCTTTCATTGCTTCTCCTTCACTGCCTTTGGACTCACCCTGTAGCTTTTCTCCTGCTCCATTAGCTGTTGCCTGAGCTCATTCACCGTGGTTCAGAGACGCTGATTTTGCTCCTGGGTGCTCACCCAAGGAGTGGACTTGAAGTGGATGTACTCCTGGATGATGTCCAGCTCCTGGTTCTGATCCTTAATGGCTGCATGACGAACTTCAATCGCCACCTGATCACACTCATGTCTGGCCTATGCTTTTGTCACCTATTCCTGCTGTCCCTATTTGGTGCTTTCTAGAACTGCCACATTCTCCCTATACTCTTGCACACTATATACTCTGTGCTGGTCCGGTGCTGCAAGTCTGCTAGGTGCTGTACAAGCTTCACATGTGCTTCAGTCAGCTGGGCACTTTCCTGCTGGACCTCCTCTTCTCTTTCTTGGGCACTGTTCTGTCTGAGGGCTACCTCCTGCATATAAGCTTGAAGCTCAACATTGGCGACCTCCAATTGGCAATTGGCTTGCTTCTGGCCATGGCTCCAAATGAATTCCTCAAGCTGGCTCTGCAGATGGTCTATACTCTGTAAGAGTTGCTCCTTTTTCAGCTGGCAGTAATCCTGCTTTCTCATTGCATCTGTAAATTGTGCTCCAGGCTACCGCTTGTATCCTCATATGATTTCCTGAGCTCAGTGTACTGCCACAGTAGTGCATGCTGAGTCTGCATTCAGCCGCGAGATCCAGCCTCAGCAGGCAGCCTCCATTTCTGTCAGAGCACTGGACTTGGGAGGTTAGAATGGAGATCTGGTCCTTGAGCACCACATGGTTCTCTCTGGTCTGCTGGCAGCTATTTAATTCTAATGCCACCATTACCAGGACCTTCCTGAGGATCTCCTCTTCTCTGCTTGGCAGTGCAACTGCTTCTCTGATTTTATTTTATTTATTTATTTATTTACGTTTTTTATATACCAGCATTCAAGACGGAAGTCCCATCATGCTGGTTCACAAGAAACAGGGGTGCAATTACAATAAACTTTACAATTTGAACAATCGTGCAGAAAAGCAGTTACATGTAACAAGGAAATAAATAACTTGGAGAAAGAAGGAAAATGAAGATCAGATAATTATATATATATATAATAACATTGTAAGAGGTGGCTATTAATGCTATTACTAGCGAAGTGTGTTGATTGATGGGAGTTAAATACTGTTAGAGTTAGGAAAGGCCTGCGTGAACAGCCACGTCTTAAGTCTTTTCTTGAATGTTGAGATGCTTGCCAACTCATTTCATTGAGATTTCATTTCATTGAGATTTCATGCCAACTGCAAACCCACCACTTGGGTTTGTAATCCTTAGAACATAAGAACATGCCATACTGGGTCAGACCAAGGGTCCGTCAAGCCCAGCATCTTGTTTCCAACAGTGGCCAATCCAGGCTATAAATACCTGGCAAGTACCCAAAAACCAAGTCTATCCCATGCTACTGATGCTAGTAAAAGCAAAGGCTATTTTCTAAGTCAATTTGATTAATAGCAGGTAATGGACTTCTCCTCCAAGAACTTAGTGGACTACTTAGTGAGCCTCTTAGAACATAAGAACATAATACTTGCCATACTGGATCAGACCAAAGGTCCATCAAGACCAGTATCCTATTTCCAACAGTGGCCAAGCCAGATCACAAGTATCTGGCAGGATCCCAAGGGGTAGATATATTCCAAGCTGCTTATCCCAAGAATAAGTAGTGGATTTCTGCAACTCTACCTTAATAGTGGCAATGGCCTTTTCCTCCAGCAATTTGTCCAAACCTTTTTTAAAAGCAGTTACACTAATAGCTTTCACCATATCATCTGGCAATGAATTCCAGAGCTTAATTATGCATTAAGTAAAAAATATTTTTGCTGCGCTGGGACGAGTGGAGTGTGCCCTTGGGCCTCGGTGAATCGGGAGAGGAGCTTCAAGGAAGCGCCGAGGCAGGTGAGACAGAGCCTAGTCTGGGCGGAAACCAGAAGCCCAGGCCCCCCCCCCCCCCCAACCTGCACGGCCTCCGGGAGGCCAACCACGCAAGGTTGATCTCTGAGTAGTCCTCCAACCACTCCAAGCCCTTTCGGACCTGCCGCTGGCAGGCCGGACAGGAGGCAGAGGTGGATAAAGGCCACAGGCACTGGACAGACTCAGGTGCTGATGAAGACGAAGACTCAGGTAGTGACGAAGACGAAGACTCTGGTACAGACGAAGATTCAGGAACAAGGCAAGGCATGGCAAGGCAAGCTAAAATCAGGCAATTAAAAGTCCGGAACCTCCAAGAGAGCGCAGGACCTCCCGCCGCTCACGGACACTCAGCGAAGAGCAGCACAGAAGCGCAGGATGGACGACAGCCCCTCAGGAAGTCCAGGAGCAGGAAGAGGGTGGACAGGTGAGCAAGGTCCCTCAGGTGCCCTACACACCCCAGCCGGGCTGGTCGCGAACCACACTGTCCCCTATGCACCCTACACAGCTGGTCTGCTGGTTGCGGACCACGAGGGGAGCAGGGCAAGCCCAGGAAGGGAAAGACATCTGGACTCACGGACATCAGGACAGGTGAACAACTGGACATCCAACACGGAGGACATCAGGACACGGAGGACATCAGAACATCAGGAACATGAACACAGGAACATCTGTACACATCAGGAGCGAAGCAGACATCAGCAGAAACCAGGAATAAGAATAATGAGGGATCCCACGAAGACAAAAAGATGCCAGGCAGGAGCAGGAAGCGAAGAGTCCTAAGGAAGACTAGCCCCTTGCCCAGGCAAGGAAGAAATGACGGAGGAGCCCTGATACAGGGCTCTGCAGGAAACGCCCAGGGAGGAGTCCAAAAGTGGGGCCCGGGGCATATCCGGCTGCAGGCCCTTTAAATGGAGAAGAGAGGCGTGGCCCCACGCCTAAGAAGCAGGAAGTGGGCAGGACCCTGGATAGCGGCGTCCCTGCCGCAGAGTAAGGCTGGAGCCGGAGCAGGTTGCGACCAGGCCCAATGCTGGAGCGGCAGCATCAAGGACGTGAATAAGAGGCTGAGGGCGGTTCCTGCGCGAGGAACTCCGGCAGCGGCCACCCAGCCGCAGAAGAGGAGGCAGGAAGATGGCGGCGATTCCAGACCACGAAGAAGGATGCCAGCGGTGGCTTCTGCCGCATTGGAAGTCAGGGGACGGCTCCTGCTGCGTGGAGCATGACGGCGGCTTCCGGGCAACAATTTTCTCTTATTCGTTTTACATGTATTACCTAGTGATTTCATTGTGTGTCCCCTGATCTTTGTAGTTTTTGAAAGAGTAAACAACTGATTTACTTGTTCCATTCCTCTTATTATTTTATAGACCTCTGTCATATCTCTCCTCAGCTGTCTTATCCAAGCTGAAGAGTCCTAACCTCTTTAACCTTTATTCATATGGAAATTGTTCCATCCCCTTTATCATTTTGGTCGCCCTTCTCTGTACCTTTTCTATTTGTGCTCTATTTTTTTTGAGATTTGATTACCAGAACTGCACACAATACTCAAGATGAGGTTGCACCATGGAGCGATACTGTTGCAGTCTGGGAAGCTGCAGTCCAGGTGTGAACCCTTGAGCCGAACTACCCTGGTGCCAGAGTAGGTCGGGAGGCGGAGCCACAGGCACAGGTCTTCACCCGGGAACCAGGAACCCCCCAGGAGGAGCCCGTAGGGTCCTAGAACCTTGGGACTTAGGAGCACAGTAACAGTCTCTATAGGAAGAGGCCTGGGCAAGGGTAACCCACAGAGTCCAGTAACAGGGAGCAGGAAGGCCCGGCGAGAGCGGGGCGGTCAGATAGAGTCTCTAGCCTGCTGAACAAAAGCAGTCAGTGAGCAGGCCCGGGGTCTGTAGTAAGCCGCGGAGCAGACAGGAAACAGGAACAGAGTCTGTAGCGTATCGTGGCCTGTGACCAGCTGAAGGCAGGACTGGAGTCAGTAGCGTGCAATAGAGCCGGAACGGGTGGTGAGTAGGAATGGAGACGAGCCCAAGTCAGGCTGGCAGCCAGTAGAAGCAGTCTCAGGAGTAGGCAAAGGTCGGAGGCTGGTGGCAAGCAGGAGCGGAGTCGGGCACAAGCTGAGGTCAATGGCGGGCGGCAGGCAGAAGTGGAGTCAGGAACAAGCTGAGGTCAATGGCAGGCGGCAGGCAGAAGTGGAGTCAGGAACAAGTTGAGGTCAATGGCAGGCAGAAGCGGAGTCAGGAACAAGCTGAGGTCAATGGCAGGCGGCAGGCAGAAGCGGAGTCAGGAACAAGCTGAGGTCAACCGGAATGCAGAACAGCAGAAGTGCAACTAAGAACTACAAACAGTAGCTTCCCTCGTTGCAAGGCAATGAGAAGGCAGGCGAACGCTGGTTAAATCAGGCTTGGGGCGTGGCGTAGTTAACCCAGGCGGGGCCAGACTTCCGGTGACCGTGCGTCCATAATGCGCTTCGCAGCAGCGAGATGACCCAGCAATGGCGGACGCCCCGAAGGCCCAGCGGAGCCGCGGGAGCGGCGTTCCCCCCAACGGAGGTGAGCCCTGAGCACAGCAGATAGAGGGGAAGCGGTGGAAACCGCAACAGTACCCCCCCCTTTACGGCCCCTCTTGAGCGGACCTGGTTTCTCTGGATGGTCCCGGTGGAACTGGTGCAGGAGATCTTTGTCTAGAATATTACGGCTGGACTCCCAGGTGTTATCTTCGTCACCACAACCTTCCCAGGCCAATAGATACTCCCATCTGTGGTTGTGAAACCGGATGTCCAGGACGTCTCGTACCTGGTATGTAGGATCATCATCAACGGTTGTGGCCGCAGGATCTGGAGGTGTACGGTGATACCGGGAGAGGACCACAGGCTTGAGCAGTGAGGCGTGAAATACGTTGTGTACTCTGAAGGTAGAGGGTAGCCGAAGCCGATACGATACCAATCCCACTCGTTCAGTCACTCGAAACGGACCACAGAACTTTGGTGCAAATCTTCGTGAGGGAAGTCGAAGGTGCAGATTCTTCGTACTTAGCCAGACTCTATCCCCAGGCTGGAATGTGGGAGCTGGCTGGCGATGGTGATCGGCCGTCTGCTTAGCCCTCGCGGCCGCACGGAGAAGCTGTCTTCGTGTCATGTGCCACAAAGCCTGGAGTTGCTGGGCCGTTACCTGAACAGCAGGTGAGGCACTGGGAGCCTCTAGCGGGAGCGGTGGTCGTAACGGCTTACCATATACCAGATGGAACGGAGATTTGCCCGTGGCAGCATGGACCTGGTTGTTGTATGCGAATTCTGCCCAGGGCAAGAGCTCTGACCAATTGTCTTACCTCTCATTAATGAAGGCCCGGAGGTATGCTTTTAGGGTCCTATTCATCCTTTCGGTCTGTCCGTTGCTTTGAGGATGAAAGGCTGTGGAGAAACTGAACTTAACCCGGAAGCATTTACAGAGGGCTCTCCAGTAGCGGGCCACAAACTGCGAACCTCTGTCCAAGACGATGTCCTGAGGGAGGCCGTGAAGCCTGAACACATGTTGGGTGAACAGGTGGGCCAACTCGGGTGCAGAGGGAAGCTTAGGCAGAGGAACCAGATGGACCATTTTTGAGAAACAGTCGACCGTGACCCAGACGACCGTATGTCCCTGGGATGGAGGCAGGTCAACTATGAAGTCTGTAGCTATATGGGTCCACGGTTCAGTGGGAACCGGAAGCGGGTGCAGGAGACCATATGGGGAACCAGAGTTGGGTTTCTGGCGAGCACAGGTAGGGCAAGAAGCCACATACGAGGCGACATCACGCCGGATGTTGGGCCACCAGTAATACCGGTTAACGAGCTCCAGGGTCCTTTCTCGTCCAGCGTGTCCTCCGATCAAGGAGTCGTGGGCCCAACGTAATGCAGTCACACGGTCCCGGCGCAAGAGCACCGTCCGGTCTTGTGAGAGGATGGTCATTGCAGAGAGACGAACCTTAGCGGGGTCCAAGATGAATTGTGGTGGCTCAATGTCCTCCTCGGCACAAGAGGTGCGAGACAAAGCGTCTGCCCGGAGATTTTTAGCAGCAGGACGGTACTGTACAACAAAGTCAAAACGACTGAAGAACAAGGCCCAGCGGGCTTGACGGGGGTTCAGTCGTTGAGCCTGGGTCAGAAATTCCAAATTTTTATGATCCGTGTAAACGTGGTGGTGTGTAAGGAGCCTTCGAGCCACTGTCTCCATTCTTCGAAGGTGAGTTTTATCGCCAGCAACTCTTTATCCCCAATGGAATAATTACTTTCAGCGGCTGAGAACTTCCGGGAAAAGTACGAGCAAGGAAGGAGTTGTCCAGCATCAGAGTGCTGGCTGAGAACCGCTCCCACTGCGATGCTGGAGGCATCAACCTCCACGATAAATGGTCGTGAAGGGTCCGGGTGTCGGAGACAAACATCCGAAAGGAAGGCCTCCTTGAGATCAGAGAAAGCTGCAACTGCAGCATCCGGCCAGTGTTTAACATCTGCTCCTTTCCGGGTCAAGGCTGTAAGAGGAGCCACACGGTGAGAGTAACGAGGGATAAAATGTCGATAAAAGTTCGCAAAGCCCAGGAAGCGCTGGAGGGCTTTGAGACCCGTGGGCTGGGGCCATTTTGTGATGGCAGCTACCTTTTCTGGGTCCATACAAAAGCCAGCTGCCGAGATAATATATCCCAGGAAAGGTTGAGATTCGGCTTCAAAAACGCATCTCTCAAGCTTGGCATATAGATGATTGGCCCGGAGGGCCTGAAGAACCTGGCAAACATGCTGGCGGTGAGAGTCAATGTCTTTGGAGTATATGAGGACATCATCCAAGTAGACTATTACGTGGGAATGGAGCATTTCTCGAAGCACCTCGTTCATGAGGTGCTGGAAGACGGCAGGGGCATTACAAAGCCCAAAGGGCATCACGAGGTACTCGTAATGCCCATCACGTGTGTTGAATGCCGTCTTCCACTCGTCTCCTGGGCGAATACGGACGAGGTTATAGGCCCCTCTCAGGTCCAACTTGGTAAAGATGCGAGCTCCTTGGAGATGGTCCAATAGTTCCGGGATGAGCGGCAGTGGATAGCGGTCTCGCTTGGTAATAGCGTTGAGACCACGATAGTCAAGACAGGGTCGTAGCGAACCATCCTTTTTACTCACGAAAAAGAATCCAGCACCTGCCGGTGACCGGGATGGGCGAATAAATCCCTTGGCTAGGTTCTCGGAGATGTACTGGGACATCGCCTTAGTCTCTGGCAGTGAGAGAGGATATACACGGCCACGAGGCGGTGTGGTACCGGGAACCAGATCAATGGGACAGTCAAATGGTCTGTGTTCCGGGAGAATCTCCGCCATCTCCTTGGAGAAGACATCTTGGAAACTTTGGTAGGCCTCTGGCAGGAGGTGCGAGGAACAGAGATGCAGAGAGTTGGGAGGACGAGGAAGATGTAAACATTGGTCAAAGCAGGCAGAACCCCAGCTGACAAGCTGGAAGTCATCCCATCTGATGACCGGGGAGTGCTGACAAAGCCACGGAAGTCCCAGCACCAAAGGATGCACGGCTCGCTCCAGGATGAGTAGGGAAATCTCCTCGGAGTGAAATAGACCCGTTTGCAAAGTCACTGGTCTCGTGGAGCGAGAGATAACTCCAGGCAACAAGGTCCCTCGGATCGAAGAGATGCGTAGAGGAGGATTCCTCGGTTCCGTAGGCAGGCCCAGTTGTTTCACCAGCTCGGCCACAATAAAGTTCCCCTCAGCCCCAGAATCGACAAAGGCCCGAATCATTGCTTAAGAAAGCCAAATGTTATGATTGGTGTGTGTGTGTGTGAACCCTTGGCCCGAGGTGCAAGTTGTTACAGCCTGTGGGGAGGAGCTCCACAGGTCCGCACCTTCAGGAGGCGAGGTGTTGGATTACTGTAAAGCTCTGTGCACAGTCATGGGGGGATCTCCAGGGACCAGGAGACGACCCCCGTGGGGTAGTAGACTATAAACAGTAGTTGGAGAGTCTGAGGAGAGAGAATGCCAGGCAGACCACGGGACAGTCGGCGCTGGGACAGCCAAGCAGGAGGTATTCCGGTAGGACAGCCCCAAGAGGCAGAGCTGCAGTGTAGTGGGCGTAGACAGAGAGTGATGGCAATCCCACAATGCGGGGAAGCCCAAGCCCAAGAGCAATAGCTGACGTAGATAGGTAGCTGGTGACTGGAGGTGACTGGCTGAGCCGTAGAGAGGAGGGCCCACGTAGCGGGACAGCTGACAATGGTAGAATGTCCAGGAGCAAGCCCCGAGGAGCGAGGTAGCTCAGGGTGATCCCAGGATAGGTGAGCGCAGCCGAAGAGCGGGAGCGTGAACAGTCTTGAATAATATGGCACGACCCCGAGAAGCGGGGAAGATCAACTGAGGACTCATAAGACACTGCTGTAGTTCCAGGGAGAGCCAAGAGATAGAGCAGGTAGCCAGGTGGGACCCAGGAGGTGTGGGGCCAGCCCGAGGAGTGGGGTAGGCCAAGGAGCAAGTCCCCGTAAAGCACACACTGACCCCCTAGGAGCGGGTGCCAGACAAGATCCACGTTGCAAACAGCAGAGGCGTCTCAGGAACAAGTGGCAGGTGAAGGACTCATACGGAACTTGTTGCCAAGTCAGCTTGCTGGGGGCGAAGCAGGAGCTTAAATAAAAGAGTCTGATGACATCATCAAATGGGGACGCCCCAGAGGTTCCCACCGAAGCAGCTACAAAGGCGAGACTTGTGATGCTCGCACGCCTAGGAGGGCCCGACATCAGAGAATGAAGTAATGGCGTCCATGCCTCCGCGAGGAGGCCCGAGGAATGTGGCGATGTGGGCAGGCCCGTGCAGCGAGCAGACCTGGGGAGGGCAGAAGTATTGAACAAATAGTGAGTACTTGTGGTCGCAGCCATTTGCGACTGACAGGCATAGCACCAAAAAGACTAGGCTGTATTTAAACTCTCTGCCAGGAAAAGAATACAAGCTCCAGGACAACTTCAGTAAAAAATTATTTCAGAGTTTCATATGACTGCTTGTATAGCTCACCCCCAAATCTATGTAGTCCAATATATCCATAACTGTGAACAAAAACTGAAGCCTTTGATATGATCTGAGGCTGTTGATTTCATCTTAAAATTACCTCTCCATGATGGCAATGCATGCAGTTTTTCCATTCTTTGGCAAGAACATCAGTGACTTTCATTGGAGCTAGGCATGGCTTCGAGCCAGGAACATATGTGAAGATGTTCATGAGAAGCTTCCTTGTTTAGGAGACAACCTCTTCAGTGAAAAACTTCAAAAGACAGTGACACAAATAAAAGACCAAAATGTGGCAGTCCAGTCTTGTCTGCAGCACCGGACCTCTCTCTCTGCACCATGTTGGCCTCCTTTTTCATACAGAAGGCCTTACTATAACAGACACCTTTATTGTTCCTTCCATCAGTATCATCTGCCAAATAGACAACAGCAACCTAGTCAACCTTGCCAAGGAGAATGCTAACAAGTGAAATCATCTGAGCAGGCCCAGCCTAAACCAGGGCCAAGTTTTTAATCCCATTTCCCCATCAGATTCCCACTCCGGTTCAGGGGAGAATTAAATTCTTCCTGGGAGGGTGGTGCCAAATCATGATGGACAAATGGGTCCTCAAGATTGTATAATATAGTTGTTGCTTAAATTTTTCACAAATCCTCTCTCTTCCTGTGTGTCACACCTTCACTTCAGGATCAGTTGCAGCTCCCTCATCTCTGCATGGAAATTCAAACTCTTCTTCAGCAGTGAGCCATGGGGTAAATCCCAACTTTGAAAGTAGACCAGGGATTCTATCCCAGTACTTCCTAATTACCAAGAAATCGGGTGGATGCAACCTATTCTGAACTTGAAGCACCTGAATAGCTGCTTCCATTGAGAGAAGTTCAAAATGAACTGCCTAAGCACCATACTTCCCTTTATTTATTTATTTATTTATTTATTTATTTATTTAAATTCTTTTAATATACCGATGCTCAAGAACCAGGTCTTATCGTACCGGTTTACAATAAACAAGGGGGAACCAGTTAAACAATGAAAGCAAACAGTTACATTATAACAGGGAAAGTGGAACTGGGCTGTTAGAAAAAGGATAGGTTAAATAATTTCTAACTGGAAGAGCAGGGCATGTAAGTAGGAGCAAGTGCTTACATGGTAAGAATATATACAAATTTACATAGTGTATTATGATTAAGCAAGTTTTATGAAAGTGCAGTTAGCTGAAATACAGTTCCTTTGAATTCCGGAATACAGTTCCTTTGAGTTCCGGAAAGGGTCGCAATCGTGGGGTATGTGACTGTGTGGGTGACCCTAAGGTTTCTTCAAGGATATGCTTGGGTGAACAGCCAAGTTTTAAATTTTTTTCTGAAAGTTATATGGCAATGTTCCTGGCGGAGATCTGGCGGGAGAGAGTTCCAGTGATGTGGACCAGCAATTGATAGTGTTCGTTTTTCAATCGTGTTGTGAAGAACGGATTTTTGGGGGGGAACCTGGAGGGAATCTTTATATGCAGATCTGGTGGGTCTTGTAGAGGAGTGTGGTTTGAGGGGTATGGAAAGTTGGAGCGAGGATTCCTGAAATAATGTTTTGTGGATAATAGTAAGTGTCTTGAAGAGAATTCTGTAGCGAATGGGTAGCCAGTGAAGTATTTTAAGAATCGGGGTGATGTGGTCCATGCGGCGGGAGTTAGTGAGGATCCTGGCTGCAGCGTTTTACAGCATTTGAAGAGGTTTGGTAGAAGAGGCCGGGAGACCGAGCAACAGCGCATTACAATAATCAATCTTTGAGAATAGTATGGCTTGAAGGACCGAACGGTATTCGTGGAAGTGTAGGAGAGGTCTTAACTGTTTTAATATTTGTAGTTTGTAAAAGCCTTCTTTGGTGGTGTTGTTGATGAATTTTTTAAAGTTCATTCTGGAGTCTAGGAAGGCTCCAAGGTCTCTCACTTGGTTTACTAGAGGTGTGTTGGTATTGAAGGCTAGCGGGTTATTGTCATTAGGGGAAATGACTAGAAGTTCGGTCTTGGACGTATTGAGAACGAGGCAGAGACTTGAGAGAAGGAGGTTGATGGCGTGGAGGCAGCTGTTCCAGTAGTTTAGAGTGTCGGAGATGGGTTCCTTGATGGGGATTAGGATCTGCACAGTCGTCTGCATGACAAGAGTTGTCATGGCTCACACTTGAATGGGTCAATGCCATTCCTTGTGCATTGGCAGGAACAATGGTTCCACTTGAAGGCATAGTTGTGCCTAGTTGAAGGTTTGTGAACCAAATGAAGAATATCTTCTATGATTTGAGCAAGAATAGATCTGCTATTACCAAGTGCTCAACATCCTTTTTGTAAGACTGAGAGATTCCATGTTTGGATGAAGTAACTTGCTGTTTTCTTGGTCTCAAAGCTGCATTTGAATTGTTCTCACTAATACAGGCAGGTGTGGAATGTGTACACGAGGCCCAAACTATTAAGAAAACATCTTGAGCGATTTGCTGGGAAGAATGGAGCAAAATTGACTGAGTTTCCGATTTTAAATGCCCTGCACACGTAAATCCGGCTGGATTTACGCGCGCAGGGCTCTCGCGCGCCGGCGCGCCTATTTTGCATAGGCCGCCGGCGCGCGCACAGCCCCGGGATGCGCTTAAGTCCCGGGGCTTCGTAAAAGGAGTGGGGAGGGGGCGTGTCCAGGGTCAGGGGGCGGTTCGGGGTGGGACCAGGGGCGTGGTGCCGACCCGGGGCATGGTCGAGGCCTCCAGACCAGCCCCTGGGCCGGGTGATGGCGCGCCAGCAGCCCGCTGGCGCGCGCAGATTTACATCTGCTTTCAGTAGGCGTAAATCTGCCAACAAAAGTTAGGGGGGGTTAGATAGGGCCGGGGAGGTGGGTAAGGGAGGGGAAGATGCGGGGGGTTGGAAAGAAAGTTCCCTCCGAGGCCGCTCCGATTTCGGAGTGGCCTTGGAGGGAACAGGCAGCGCACGCCTTGGAGGGAACAGGCAGCGCGCGCCGGGCTCGGCACGCGCAGGTTGCACAAATGTTCACCCCCTTGCGCGCACCGACCCCGGATTTTATAAGATACGCGCGGCTACTCGCATATCTTATAAAATCCAGCGTAATTTTGTTCGCGCCTGGTGCGCGAACAAAAGTACATGCTCGCGCAAAATTATAAAATCTACCCCTAAGTCTACTTGTACCTCTTATCAGATTCCAGCCTAGCTATATCCTCAGTAAGAATACATCTCAGTGCTATAGAGGGTTACCATGTACTAGTCAATGAGAAAGCTGTTTACCAGCATCCTGTGGAGGCAAATCATGAAAGGGTAATGGCAATTGAAACATCCAGGTCATAAACCACCATCCCATCCCACCCTGAGATCTCAACATTGTTCTTCCTCAGTTGATGAATGCCCCCTTTGAGCCACTGGACATGGTGTCCTTGAAGTTCCTGTCATGGAAGGTCATTTTCCTAGCTGGCCCACACTTTGGTGCACACTCTCATCTGCTATCCACCTTACACACAATTCTTTCACAATAAGGTAGTCCTTCAGATACTTCCAAAATTTCTACCAAAAGTGGTATCAGTTTTCCATCTCAACCAATCCATAGTATTGCCAACATTTTATCCGTGGCCACATGTTCATGATGGTGAAAAGAACCTCCACACCTTGGACTGTTAACAAGCTCTGGATTACTACAAGAGAAGAATTTATCTGTATCATCATACTTCACAGCTCTTCGTCTTCTTTAATCCTAATCAACTAATGTTAAAGTGCACCTTCTCCAACTAGATAGCTGACTGCATTCAGCACTGCTACACATGAGCAGGACTAGATCTATCCAAACCAGTAAAAGCTCATTAGGGCAGAGCTATGGCCTCCTCTGTTGCTCCGTTGCAAGAAGTTCCTCCTCAAGACATCTGCAAGGCTGACACTTAATCACCATCACATACCTTTACATTTCCATTACTATGTGGACAAGCAGTCAATCTTGGACAGTGCTTTTGGGCATACAGTGTTGTATAACGTACTCTCACAGTAATCTTTTCTCTATGATGGAGTCTGGGTTGCTATTCAGTAATGCTCTGCTGCAGCCCTCAGCTTGGGACTCCCCACATATCATGGCTAATCTAATTCAGTCTGCTTATGGATGTAAAAAAGCAAGTTTGCTTATCGTAAACAATGTTTTCGATAGAAAGCAGGATGAATTAACCATGAGATATCTGCTTTCCTCCCTGGAGAGTAGACTACATGGCTAGTTAGCTCTGGAACAGAGAGAAGAGACTCTTGAGGCAACACCCATCTGGGAATTCCCATATATGCTCAGTAGAGTTCAAAGCTCTACTAGCTTCAAGAGATGAATCCGTTAGGAGCCACCAGATATCATATTATGGCTAATTCATCTTGCTATCTGTGGAAAACAACTTTTATGGTAAGCACACACATGTGTCTGTGCACATTTTTTGTGTGCTAAACTCCTTTTTAAATTTGTTGTAAAGTTGTTCACACAAAAATGTGCACATAATTGCACATTAATATGTGTGCACAGCCAAGCACACCTTATTACATCAGAACCTCAGGATGGGTTCAGCAGTCTTCTTCTATCATGACTCCCACCACCATCACCTCACCACCACTCCTCCTCACCACGACTCATCCTCCACCACTTCTCCACCACCACCACTCCTCCACTACACTAATACAAACAGACACACTTGACAAACACACAAAAACGTCTGCACACAGACACAAAGTTAAAGGTAAGCATATGCTAATAGTAAACAACAGGACAACTCCTTCACTAAACTCCAACTTCACTAAACTCCAAGAACTCACCTCCTCTCCACTCTCTCCCATGCCTGACACCCTCAAAGAGGTAGCTACAGGAAGCCAGTATATTTAAATAAAGCAAATAATGCACATACGTAAACTGACACGCGATGCACTAATGAGTCGCACAACATTATAAAGTATTGCGAGTTGCACAACTTACCTATGTGATGTGGTATATCAGAAATTTCCCTGACCATGATCATTTTTATTTGGCAGACACTAACGCACCATATTTCTGCTTTATTTATAGCATTTAGATTGTAAGTTATCTTAGGCAGGGACCTATCTTCTCAATCTGCATTGTATTCAACTTGAATATGGATTTGGAAAGGTGAATGATTACATTCAAAATCCATATACATCAAAGGCATAAATCATGCACAAGAGGCAAACAGTTTTCAATGGAAATGAATTTCTAGAACAAGGGGGTCATTATGTGAGGTTGAAAAGGAATAGACTGAATAGCAACTTTACCAAATATTTCTTTATAGAAGAAACAGCTTCCCAGTGGAGGTTGTGAAGGCAAAAACAGCATCTGAATTCCTGAAAGCATAGCATAAACATAGATGATCCTTCATTTCAAGGGATTCATAATAAAGCTGGTATATGTGGCACTGCAATAAGAATGAAATCTGTGAAAATTAGGTGGACCTAGCAAATTTTATTGCCATCATTGTATTTGTATTACCTCTTGTAATCTTTATCTGTTAGAAGTTTCAGGAGAGTCAGAAAAGAGGCCTTCATGGGCTCCACTTTAACCAGGGTGGAACTAGACTGCTGGCGATAACCTTTAAAAAGGAGATAGAGCAGCTTTTAAACTAGAACAAAGGGGAAAGCCGACAGTCGCTCAGCAGTGCCTGGTTCGGAGAGAGGTATCTTCAAAGGATACTAATGATGCATTAGAATTAGGGCATCCCGGCAGTGAGGTTCCATTTATAACTAAAAACTCACCTGAGCTAAAAAATTCTAACTTATCCCTATCAATTAAAAGCAGAATGAAAATACAAACAAAAAACAAACTTTGAAATGTTTGTATGCTAATGCCAGAAGTCTAAGAAGTAAGATGGGAGAATTAGAATGTATAGCAGTGAATGATGACGGACTTAATTGGCATCTCAGAGACATGGAGGAAGGAGGATAACCAATGGGACAGTGCTATACCGGGGTACAAATTATATCGCAATGACAGAGAGGAGCACCCGGGAGGCTGTGTGGCACTTTATGTCCGGAATGGCATAGAGTCCAACAGGATAAACATCCTGCATGAGACTAAATGCACAATCGAATCTTTATGAGTAGAAATCCCTTGTGTGTTAGGGAAGACTATAGTGATAGGAGTATACTACCGTCCACCTGGTCAAGATGGTGAGACGGACAGTGAAATGCTAAGAGAAATGAGGGAAGCTAACCAAATTGGTAGTGCAGTAATAATGGGGGATTTCAATTACCACAAAATAAATAATGAGCAAGGACTGCACTTCAAGCAAAATCGCAATGTACATATAGTGCAGGAGGATGTGTAATCCTGACAAAACTGATTCAAACAGTCTTATAAAAAAGGATGTCTTTTTATTTTTCCAATATGGCAACTCCACAAGGTTATACGAGCACCGGCTTAATGGCGTCCCCTGACACGGTCCCGTGTTTCGCCGCGGGCTGCATCGGGGGGGATCGCCACCGCTGGAATTCACACAAAAGCTGACAGCAGCGTTTTGACAGCGCTCCCTGTCACTGTCAAAACGCTGCTGTCAGCTTTTGTGTGAATTCCAGCGGTGGCGATCCCCCCCGATGCAGCCCGCGGCGAAACATGGGACCGTGTCGGGGGACGCCATTAAGCCGGTGCTCGTATAACCTTGTGGAGTTGCCATATTGGAAAAATAAAAAGACATCCTTTTTTATAAGACTGTTTGAATCAGTTTTGTCAGGATTTCAATTACCCCAATATTGACTGGGTAAATGCATCATCGGGACATGCTAGAGAGATAAAGTTCCTGGATGGGATAAATGACAGCTTTATGGAACAATTGGTTCAGGAACTGACAATAGAGGGAGCAATTCTAGATCTAATTCTCAGTGGAGCACAGGATTTGGTGAGAGTGGTAACGGTAGTGGGGCCACTTGGCAATAGTGATCATAATATGATCAAATTTGAATTAATGACTGGAAGGGGGACAGTAAGCAAATCCACGGCTCTTGTGCTAAACTTTCAAAAGGGAAACTTTGATAAAATGAGAAAAATAGTTAGAAAAAAATTGAAAGGAGCAGCTACAAAAGTTAAAAATGTGCAAGAGGCGTGGTCATTGTTAAAAAATACCATTCTAGAAGCACAGTCCAGATGTATTCCACACATTAAGAAAGGTGGAAAGAAGGCAAAATGATTACCGGCATGGTTAAAAGGGGAGGTGAAAGAAGCTATTTTATCCAAAAGATCTTCATTCAAAAATTGGAAGAAGCTAACAGAAGAAAATAGGATAATGCATAAACATTGATAAGACAGGCTAAGAGAGAATTTGAAAAGAAGTTGTCCTAGAGGCAAAAACTTACAGTAAAAACTTTTTAAAATATATCCAAAGCAGAAAGCCTGTGAGGGAGTCAGTTGGACCGTTAAATGATTGAGGGGTTAAAGGGGCAATTAGAGAAGATAAGGCCATCATAGAAAGATTAAATGATTTTTTGCTTCAGTGTTTACTGAAGAGGATTTTGGGGAGATACCCGTATCAGAGAAGGTTTTCATGGGTAATGATTCAGATGGACTGAACCAAATCATGGTGAACCTAGAAGATGTGGTAGGCCTGATTGACAAACTGAAGAGTAGTAAATCACCTGGACCAGATGGTATACACCCCAGGGTTCTGAAGAAACTAAAACATGGAATTTTAGACCTTTTGGTAAAAATTTGTAACCTATCATTTAAAATCATCCATTATACCTGAAGACTGGAGGGTGGCTAATGTAACCCCAGTATTTAAAAAGGGCTCCAGGGGCAATCCGGGAAACTACAGACCAGTTAGCCTGACTTCAGGGCGAGGAAAAATAGTGGAAAGTGTTCTAAATATCAAAATCACAGAACATATAGAAAGACATGGTTTAGTGGAACAAAGTCAGAATGGCTTTACCCAAGGCAAGTCTTGCCTCACAAATCTGCTTCGCTTTTTTGAAGGAGTTAATAAACATGTAGATAAAGATGAACTGGTAGATGTAGTATATTTGGATTTTCAGAAGGCGTTTGACAAAGTTCCTCAAAATCTGTCTTCACTGTATCCCAAAACTTTTAGCTACAGGGCATATCAAAAAATAATGCCCCAGAGTTTATTTATTCGCTGAGCACTTAGGGCAGATATCAGATTGTAACACTCCTCCTTTAAACAACCGAACAGGAGGCAAATAGGCCCTCAATAAAAATGTGTATTGCGACTCCCTCAGATTACCATTTCCTACCAGCCCTGGAATCCTAGCAAAGGAGGTGGCCAGCTGTTTAATCTCCATTTGAATTGGGATTTCAGCCTTCCATTTCTCCAATAGGAGGCCAAGCTCAACTTCAGTAGATTCTCATTTTCTTCTGCTCCCCTGTTTGAAAGAATTCTTAAGCCTTAACCCTAAAATTATCCAGAAAATAATCCCTGGCTAATGACCTCCAATAGTGTCTTAATTGAGTATATGCAAAGCATAACTTTAAAGTCATCCCATACTGGATTTCCATTTCCGAGGGGAGAGAATTTGCCTGTCTGAGTGTACTACTTGTGTTACGTGACATAACCCCTCATGTGCCCATTCAATGAAAGATCTGGAATGGGAACCAGGAAGAAAACTCCCATTGCCCTGCAGAGGTAAAAAAATAGATTCTCGAAAACAATGACTGAACCTGCCACAGAGAAACTTCCAGGTGCACTGAAGAGTAATTATGACCCAGTGTTTCCGTAGGTGTACGGGTATTGTAGAGGTATATGCATGTAAAATGAAGCAAAGTATCAAAGGTGACACTCAGCTCGTCTCCCAAGAGCGAGGGGTATATAGAGAAGTGTCAAAAATCCAGTCCTTTAAATGACATACTATGCAAGCTAAATTGGGTAGCTCAATGTTAGGGACCCCCTAATCCTCCCTCCTTCCAGTTACCCAACAGTCAGTCATTAGCTTTGTGAGCCCGCTTACCCCTCCAAAGAAACATAGGAAGAATATCATAACCCCAGTTTACATTCTGCTTTTGCAAGTATATGGGCAGCACCTGCAGGCCATCAGCTATTGCATCAAAGCATAATTTTAAAGAGGTTACTTTGCCCAATTTATAGGGAGATAGGGTGGTATCATGCGGGTGAAGTGGGGTCCTTCCTGGTTTATGGATTACTGTAATTTTAGCCACATTAGCTTCAAATGGATAAACTCCCCTGTTCATCAACACTTGATATATGGACCAAAGGGGTCAAAACTTTGTCTAGTAATATCTTATAAAATTCAGCATTATATCTGTCCGGACCCGGATCTTTTAAGAATTTAACTTTACAAATCCCCAACACAATTTCCTCTGAGCTAAACGGCCTATTCAACTAGGCTAAGTGTTCCTCGGTTTATCCTATTCAAAAAATCTTTACAAAGATCCATATTGCAACTCTTTGATGTATATAATTCCTTATAATCTTAAACAAACAACCTATGAGGAAAAAAATCAGAAATCTGACAATGTACTAATTAGAGAGAGATTAGTATCAGAAAAAGCAGTGCTCTATAAAGTAATCCACAGGCTCTTGCCCGCAATGGGCTTCAACCAGTATCATTTACTGGAGCACTTTATTCACGTCATTTACTACTCCCAAAGATGAAACTAAACCTGCATTTATTAATTTTATTACTGTACTAGAATTAAAACTATGGCAAGCCATCTTGCATATAAATAATCTTAAACAAGCAACCTACGAGGAAAAAATCAGAAATCTTACAATGCACTAATTAGAGGAAGATTAGTATCAGAAAAAGCTATGCTCTCACCTGCAATGGGCTTCAACCAGTATCATCTACTGGAGCACTTTATTCATGTCATTTATTACTTCCAAAGATTAAACTAAACCTGCATTTATTAATTTTATTAAGGTACTAGAATTAAAACACTATTTCCCGAAAAAATCTTTTTCTGTCTAATTTTTTCTACTTATCTACACTCCTTCTTTTAAATTTGAAAGCATTCATCTTCTATATTCCAAAAATATCGCCACCTTCGGGAACGGTTTTCCCCGAAGGTTTAAACAAAGACCTTGATTGGTCAGTTTTTTACTGAGGAAGGGTGGGGAGAATAAAGATTGGATAAGGCATGAAATTTCAGACCTATTAGTAAAAATTTGTAACCTATCATTAAAATCATCCATTGTACCTGAAGACTGGAGGGTGGCTAATGTAACCCCAATATTTAAAAAGGGCTCCAAGGGCGATTCTGGAAACTACAGACCAGTTAGCCTGACTTCAGTGCCAGGAAAAATAGTGGAAATTGTTCTAAATATCAAAATCACAGATCATATAGAAAGACATGGTTTAATGGAACATGGCTTTACTCAAGGTAAGTCTTGCCTCACAAATCTGCTTCACTTTTTTGAAGGAGGTAATAAACATGTAGATAAAGGTGAACCGGTAGATGTAGTGTATTTGGATTTTCAGAAGGCATTTTACAAAGTTCCTCATGAGAGGCTTCTAGGAAAAGTAAAAAGTCATGGGATAGATGGCAATGTCCTTTCGTGGATTACAAACTGCCTAAAAGACAGGAAACAGAGAGTAGAATTAAATGAACAATTTTCTCAGTGGAAAAGAGTGGGCAGTGGAGTGCCTCAGGGATCTGTATTGGGACCCGTACTTTTCAATATATCGTATTTATAAATGATCTGGAAAGAAATATGACAAGTGAGGTAATCAAATTTGCAGATGATACAAAATTGTTCAGAGTAGTTAAATCACAAGCAGATTGTGATAAATTGCAGGAAGACCTTCTGCGACTGGAAAATTGGGCATTGAAATGGCAGATGAAATTTAATGTGGATAAGTGCAAGATGATGCATATAGGGAAAAATAATCCATGCTATAGTTACACAATGTTAGGTTCCATATTAGGAGCTACCAACCAAGAAAGAGATCTAGGCGTCATAGTGGATAACACATTGAAATCTTCGGTTCAGTGTGCTGCGGCAGCCAAAAAAGCAAACAGAATGTTGGGAATTATTAGAAAGGGAATGGTGAATAAAACGGAAAATGTCATAATGCCTCTGTATCGCTCCATGGTGAGACCGCACCTTGAATATTGTGTACAATTCTGGTTGCCGCATCTCAAAAAAGATATAGTTGTGATGGAGAAGGTACAGAGAAGGGCAACCAAAATGATAAAGGGAATGGAACAGCTCCCCTATGAGGAAAGACTAAAGAGGTTAGGACTTTTCAGCTTGTAAAAGAGAAGGCTGAGGGGGGATATGATAGAGATGTTTAAAATCATGAGAACGGGTTAATGTGAATCAGTTATTTACTCTTTCAGATAATAGAAAGACTAGGGGGCACTCCATGAAGTTAGCATGTGGCACATTTAAAACTAATCGGTGAAAGTTCTTTTTCACTCTACGCACAATTAAACTCTGGAATTTGTTGCCAGAGGATGTGTTTAGTGCAGTTAGTGTAGCTGTGTTTAAAAAAGGATTGGATAAGTTCTTGGAGGAGAAGTCCATTACCTGATATTAATTAAGTTGACTTAGAAAATAGCCACTGCTATTACTAGCAACAGTAGCATGGAATAGACTTAGTTTTTGGATACTTGCCAGGTTCTTATGGCCTGGATTGGCCACTGTTGGAAACAGGATGCTGGGCTTGATGGATCTTTGCTCTGACCCAGTATGGCATGTTCTTATGTTCATACGTTCATAATAATTCGTAAGCAAAAAAGTATAGACTTTTATTGGACTGAGAGGTATGAGGCATCAGATGTAATTAACCTAAAATAAATAGCTTCATACTAATCATATAGAACTTTTATCATGGAATTGAATGTTTTCCTGTTAACACACAATTTTGGCAACATACACATACTGTACTATTCTGTTTTTCGTTGATCTTGTGGATGACTCCAGAATCTCACATTGATCTAATATTGATACATTTGTATACTTAATTCCTTAAATCATTCTTAATTTCATATCAGTCTTTGATTCATTTTTTCTGTTTTTTCAAAACATAGCAGTAAATGAATAGATTGATCTCAGATTGTCAACAGCAAATTGTGAAGTAAATATTAGTGATTTCAAATAATTTTCTATATAACAGTGTCCACAATATTGTTACCCTGGAGAACACTTCAATGTCAGTGAAATAATGCATACTTGGATAGTTCAGAAAGGATTTCCACTGATCATTGTCCAGCAAAATGGAAGCACTATGAGAATACGACAGGAGCACTTCCTGGAGGTTGTTCTACCTGATGAATCTCTTTGGGCATCAATGCAAATGAGGTGCGTGTAGGATACTAATGTTTCCCTTCAAAGAAAATTCTACCCAATTAATATGAATGTGAAGTGGCTAGCACTTACTGTTCTATTTGTGTTTTGTTTTCTCTTTTAGTTACCTATGGTATGTTCCCTTAATCTACATTTCAAGTAACTCCAAGACTGTTGGAAGACATCTACTGAAAAATCAGTCAGGTAGTAGATTTTAAAAGCTTGCAAAGATTAATAGTGCCTCAATCAGTGTTTAAACCCTCCACCAAAAATTAGTAAAAAAAAAAAAATTCCTTTATATGCTCATGTTCTCATACATAATCTTTGCAAAAACATACTTGGGCTACCAGCTTTTCCCCTTTTTCATCTGATACACTGGAAGTCTCCATCAGGGTATTGTCACTTTGAAAATGGTGGCTGGAGAACTCACAAACACCCACTGATTTGAATTCATGGAGAAACAGAAGCTAAGAAATCCTCATATTGTAAATTAATTTAGAAGCACAATATGACAGCAGATAAAGACTATTAGATCCATCTAGCCTGCCTAACTTCACTCCAGGTGCAATGTTATAAAACCCTATTGATCTGTAGCTTTTCTCTCACTTTTTCACAATTAGGTATCCTCTGTTCTTATCCCATGCTATTCTGAATTCTGTACTGTTTTTGTCTTTACATTCTCCACTGGGAGTTCATTCCATGCTTCCACCACCGCTTCTGTGAAGAATCAGTTTACTACTGCTACTGCTTATTACTTCTGTAATGCTACTCATTATGCACAGTGCTGTTCAAATACCTAAAAGAGACAGTTCCATCTCCTTAGAGCTTACAGTCTAATCAAGACAAACAGGATAAAATAGACTTTGGAGATTTTGTGGTCCATTCAGTAGGCCCAGTTGTTGACAAGTTATCCGGCTAAAGTTAGTTAGATAACTTGTCCTGTATATTCAGTTGGAGAAATGTCCCACTAAATATAATTGATAAAAAGTTATCTGGCTACATAAATCCGGATAACTTTAACCCTAACCTGCCTTGTGTGGCTGGATAACTAGCTACTTACCTGGATATCTTCAGAGAAACAAACCACGGGCCTCTTGGCCTGATGCCCACCCTCCACCACATGTTGCAATCCCCTCAATGATGAAGAGCCTCCCCAGCCTCAAGGCATGATTTTTAATTCTCCTCTGCTAAGAATAAAATACATCTTCTCCCCCCATAAATAGTCCTCCTCCCCTAGAATGCCTCCCACCCACCCTCTGGAACAGGCCTAAAATTATCTGGCTATCCTAGTTGAATATACCCAATATTCAGCTAAATTAGCCAGATAACTCAACCCCTTCCTATAATGTCCCCGGAATGCCCTTTTTTTAATCTGGCTAAATTATAGCCGGATAACTACTTATAATGTAGCCAGATAAGTGGTTAAATATGCCAGATTTGCCATTTAGATGGATACCTTCTGAGTTATCCATCTAAATTGTTTTTGAATATGGACCTCTATATTTATTAAAAATATGCTTAAAAGCCAATAAGGCTGTGAGCAGGAGAATTAGGGCTTTTAAAAGCAGCCTTAAAGTGATAGGTTTTAGACTGGATTTGAATTGGGCTGGAGCAGGAGCATGATGCACAGACTCAGGAAGTCTCTTCTAAATGTACGGTACAACAAGGTGGAAAGCACAGTATCAGGAGTTGGTGGTTGAGAAGAATGGCATAGATTCGAGTGACTTGCCCAATGAGTGGAGTTCATGAGGAAGAATGTAGGGATAGATAAGAGAGAAGAGGTGATGAGGAGCTATAGAGTGAAGGCTCTTTTAAGTGAGTAAGAAGAGCTTGAAATTATGCAGAAATGGATTGTGAGCCAATGTAGTGACGTAAGAAGAAGAATTATGTGGAAATAGTGACTTTGGTAAAAGATTAGTCAAATAGTTGAATTTTGGATAGGTTATAGTGGAGAGGGATGGTTCACTGGGAGATTTGTAAATGGGAGGTAATGAGAGACTAGATAAGGGTTCTGGTAGTGAGTTCAGAAAGGAAGAAATTGATTTTGGTGATGTTATAGAGAAAGAAACAACAAATTTTTAGCAATATTTTGAATGTATGCAGAGATGGAGAGAGAGGGGTCACAGATGACCCCAGGGTTATGAGCTGAGAGGACTGAGAGAATGACAGTGTTACCCACAGAAATAGAGGAAGGGAGAAAATGGAAAATTAGTTTTGGGGGAAGATAAGGAGCTCTGTCGTGATCATGTTGAGTTTAAGATGGTGGTGGGACATACAGGCAGCAATGTCAGACAAGCAGGCTGATATTGGGGACTGTATTCCTGGTGAAATGTCTGGTGTAGCATGGGACATCTGGGAATCATCAGCAGAAAAATGGTACTGAAAGCCATGAACTCCATGAAATCCAAGGACTCCTTAAAACATTCAGCCATTAACCATGCCATTTGTACATAGTATTTTATTTAATTTGTATTTTGCCTAACCATTTATTCTTTCCTATCTCTTCCTTCTTCTCCAAGTTCTTCGACCCTTGTTAATTGTAACTGTTTCCTTCGATCACCACAGTTCTAGTTTGTTGTATTTAATGCACTCCCGTTTCATGTAAACCAGCAAGATATGTTCTCATGATTGCCGGTATATAAAAACCTTAAATAAATAAAAATAAAATAAATGAAAGGAAATCAGAGCCCCAAGAGAAGAGAAGAGGGCCAAGGACAGAGCCCTGAAGCACACTGTTTGATAATAGGATAGCAAGAAAGGAAGATCTACCAGAGGACACACTAAAAATGCAATAGGAAAAGTTAAAAAAAAGAACCCAGACAATTGGTTTTCTTCTTACCTCTCTGTTCTCCTACCCTCTTGGAGCCTCATACAGTTACCTCTTGTTCTAAAGTATTTTTTCATCTGAAAGAGACTTACTTCTTGTGCATTATTTATATCTTTGAGATAATCAAATATTTCTTACATATCTCCCCATCTCTCTCCTCTTCTAGGGTAGACATATTTAGGTATTTTGTCTCATCTCGTATAACTTCTGGTGCACCATTTTAGTAGCCTTTCTCTGGATTATCTCCACAACCTATATCCTTTCATAGGTATGGCCTCCTAAATTAGACACAATACTCTCGATGAAATTTCACCAATGACCTATACACAGACATTATTATCTCCACATTTCTACTGGTCTTACCTCTTCCTAGGCACCTTAGCATCCATATGGCACTGGCCACCACCTTATTACACTAACTTGAGATCATGTGACCTGATCACTCCAGGGTCTCTATCCTGGTTGGTGCATATTAGTATCTCATCTCTACCCTTTTGCTCCCATCTTTTGGAGGTATTCACCCACCTATATATTTTGCACTTTTTTTTATATTGAATGTTAACTTCCAAGCACTTAAACACTCCTTCAGCTTTCTTTGATCACTTTTCATTCCATTTTCTCATTCAGCTGTAGCCACTTTGTTACAGATCTTAGTGTCTTTGTGGCACACCATCAGCTTCACTCAGAGGTAATGCTAGGTACAGACCCATATAGTCTTCACCTAAGAGTTTGATCATTTAATTCAAGAATCACAATCAGCCCCCCACCCTGAGATCACCTTACAAAAACACAGGACATTAGTGTTGCTGAGTTCCTGCTGATCTTATGGGAGGAAATTTTAAAAGAATTGTCACCAACCACACTGAAAAAGCCAAGGGAATATGCAGTATTGTCTGATTCTTATATGATCAGTGATATGTCGCCCGTTTCTTATCAAAGGGTTCTCACTCTTCAGCTCTGTTCCACTCAAGTGAGGCACTCTTTGTTTTCACAAAATTATTTAGCCCTCCACCAACTTTCTCCTTGTAACAAAAAATACATTTTACATAGAACATACAATAACTTAACATTGAAAATTACATTCCAATCATGGAATTCTAGCAGATTCTGGAATCTTTTACTGGATGAGCATACAAATTAGAGATGTGCATTGTTTTTTTTTTTATCAGTTCGGGCTTCGTTTTTGGGCCCCCGTGGGAAATTTTGTTTTTCCCACGCAATTTTTTTTTTTCGTGGGTCCCAATTTTCATGTTAGTGTGCACTAATGGTGCCCCTGAACCATGATGAATTAGACAATTTTGTTGAAATTGTCTAATTCATGAAAAATGAATGCACATGCCTCATACGAATAATCTAAGTATATTGTACAAGAGCTCTTGAAATCTCACAGGTCCCTTCTTCAGACATCATATTAGAGACATTATTTGCATCTGAAGAAAGGAGCTATGTGATCTTGATAGCTCTTATACAGCATTTTTGGATAATGCTTCCATTTGATCAATAAAATCCATTGCAACCTGCAGAGAATCCAGTTTATACCTAAAGCCATATAGCTGCTAGATCCCTGCATTACAGATTCCAGTCACTAGACTGAAAGTAAAATGCTTTTTTCTATCTTTGTTATCTGGGTGGGGTTTCCTTTCCATTGGTCTCTGTCTCTTTTTCCTGATTTTCTCTTCTATCTTCTCCTGATTTCCTTTCCAAACTCTCCTTCTCATTTTTCATTTGTTTCTCTTTATCCTGTCTTCATCACTTCTTCTCCCCAGCATCTATTTTTCTTTCAATTCTTTCTTCTCTGTTTAAAATATCTCCTTATGTTCTTATGTTTATATCAGCATTACTTAACTCTCTCTATTCTCTCATATCTGGATCTCATTCCCTCCTTCTACCACACTATTTCTCACCTTCCAGTTCTCCCTGTCCCAACACTTTACTTCCTCAACTGTCCCTTATATTGCTCCTTGACCCTCTATCCCCCATCAGTCCTCTTCTATCTGGTTGCCTTCTTCTCCAATAACCACACCCGTTTCACATCACTCCCCCTTATTCCTATATTGACTTCCTCTGCCTGTTTCAAACATTTCATTTTATTCACCTCCTCTTACATTCTACCATCTCTTCTAGTTTGTCTTCCTTACCGCCAGTTATAGCCTGTTTCTGATTCACTCTCATTCATCCCTTTGCATACTCTCATCCCCACTCTAATATCTTCTCTGGCTGTCTATCACATATGCTCCCCATCATCCCTTTTGGCTTCCACACACCAACACCCCCCACCTCCGCCCCATAACTTCTTTCTCTCTCTTAGCCCCTCTTCCTCCCAAGTTTTAAATCTCTCTCTCTCTCACCCCCTCCCATCTCCATTACACATCTGGCTTGCTCTCATCTCCCCCACCCTTATCACACCTCTGGCTCTTCTCTCATCTCTGACTCTGTCTCTTTAAAGCACTGCAAATAAATGCTTGCACCAGAATAGACAAGTCAAGTCTCATGTTCCTTGGCTGTTCCCAACACTGCTGTTGGCTCAGATATGCTATACATGGTGGTAACAGTGGGATTTGGTGACCTACTGTGGGAAGCATAGGCACCTACCCACAGCTAGAAAAAAATAACAGCAATTCTGTTTCCAGGGCCCTCACCTTTTCCTTACCCAATTGTGCTACAAACTGGCTAAGGGGAGTAGTCCCACTAGGGATAGGTAGGGTTCAAGAAGTGGGGCAGGGCTGTACAGGCCAGCAGGGTTCTTTTATTTCCCTTTCTCTTGCCCTCCCCCCTATTCTCCTCACCTGGAGAATTATTGGACTAGTGGAATCCACCCAGAATGCAGGCAACCGTTGAACAAGTACTACAGGTCCTGGCAAATGGGCAGCAGCAACTGCAGAATGCCTTCCAGACCCAGATAGACCAGTAGCATGTGCTGTGGAAGCAGGTGGCTCAGCAAAACACCCTGCTGACTCAAGTGGCACAGGCAGTGCAAACTGTGATGACTAGGCCACCTCCACTGGCCGCAGCCTTACTGAAGATGACTCCTGGAGAGGACCCCAACAGCTTCTTAAAGAATTTTGAGTGAACTGCTAGACTGACCAGCTGGCCAGAGGATACATGGTTGGCCTATCTAGGTAACTTAATAGTTGGAGACTGTCAGGATGCTTTCCCGGCTGCAAATCTGGAGGGCACCACCACCTATCTGGAAGTTAAGACTGCCTTTCTTCAGAGACCTGGCTTCACCCCAGAGGCCTATTGACTATGCTTTTGGCAGGGGCTCCTACATGCAGGGAGAATCCAAGAAACTTTTTCCATCAACTTCGCCATGTTGCCCGGAAGTGGCTAAGCCTAGAGGGGAAGACTAGTGAAGAGGTTGCCAAGGCCATTCTTCTGGAGCAAATCCTGGATAGCCTTGAACAGCCCAAGTGGCAGTGGGTCTGCCAGCATCCAAATCTAACACTCAAGAAGGCACTAGAAGTGGCAGAGGCCTACTACCAAACTCAGTCGGTATCAGAGACACTGTGTTTTCTTGAGAAATTGTGTGATGTGCTTAGAGGATGTCAGAGCCACTCAAGTGCCGAACTCTGGGAGACCCCCATGTTTCAGTTGCAAGGAGAGTGGCCATTTTACCTGGGACTTCCCCCAGAACGAAGAAGCAGCCATGGATAATAAAGCTGTAACATTGCACTATTGTCATTTTGCAGACATCCACACTGAAATAGCCAACACCTTCCTAATTTCAGTAGAAATAGATGATGTGCCAACACAGGCCCTGGTGGATTTGGGCAGTGTGAAGACCCTCATTCGATGGGAGCTGGTGAAACGGGTCTAAATCAACTATTATCAAATGGTAATGTTGACCTGCATACATGGCAACTGTAGATGAAGACACCCATCAGCCAAGAAGAAATAGAGTTCAGGGTTCTTCACTGGCTCCCCTATCCCATTCTGATTGGGTGGAACTATCTGAACTTCAACAGTCTTTGGACCCTGCTCACAATGTGTTAGGAATTGTGGATCCTTGCAGGTCCCTACCATCGGGAGGCAAGGCTGACCGGGAACAGAGGCAGACAGGAACTTCGCCAGTACTGGCCCTTGTTCCCCGCAGGTTGAGCCCTTGGATTCCGGGGCTGGCTGGTCTTAGGTGCGCCTCTGTGTGGCTGGTCCCGGAGGGAGCAGGCGGCTGGAAGCAAAGAGTGTCAGACAGGTTAGGTACAGTTCAAGACTGAGATACTCTCAGAGAGAGAATAAAGCAAATCAAATCCATGGAAAAAATATTTGAGTGCTATATGGTACACTGAAACATTATTAATTGCTGCTCAGAAATTTTAGAAAGAATTTTGTAGCAGAAAAAAACAACAGGTACAGTACATTCATTTTATTCATTAATTAAACTTGATATACTGCCTTACTCCAGACAATCACAAGGCGGTTTACAACATTCAGCTAAACAATAGAATCATTTATAGCATCAAGTCCAATGCTAATCCTCAGGGGCGGATTGGCCTATCATGGGATCGAGCATCCCCCGGTGGGCTGGTCGCTCTAGTCACGTGGTATCTCCGGGGCCGGCCGGGGTGGCGAATCCCTGAGCCAGTCGACAGCGGGAATCCACCCCTGCTAATCCTTATAATTCCTCACATCCTCCCACCCTCATATCTCTCCTTCTATGGTAATATCCTCCCTCACCGTCGTACCTCCCCTTCTCTACTGTCACAATAAAACCAAACATAACATTAAGCATCCTGTCAGCACTCTGAGAATCCACCCTACACCAAAAAGGGCCCTCAGCAGATCACTCTCTATCCATTTAAACATAAAATCAGCCTAAATCATAGAAACATAGAAATGATGGCAGAAAAAGACTTCTCAGCTGTAAAGCCTCCAAGTTTATAGTCCTTGTTTAATGTAACTTTGCTCTCCTTCTGATTATAAATTGCTGTACCATTTGTTACAAGTTCTCTATCCCCGTTCGATGTAAACCGATCTGATATGGTATTTAACCATGAAGGTCGGTATAGAAAAATGCTAAATAAATAAATAAATAAATGGTCCATCCAATTTGCTCAGCAAGCCCACAGCAGCACCCGCCGCACCATACAAGTCACCCGCAGACTTAACAGTTTCTAAAGTTTGCACCCAGGTTTGTGGGAACAATTCCTATTGAGAAGCAGATCAATGAGGTTGCCTTTAAACTTCAGCTACCACCCAATCTACGCATCCACAATGTGTTTCATATTTCGTTGCTCAAACCCGCAATCCTCTCTTGGCCCTCTAGGAGGACCAAAGTATCAACCCCTTCAGTTATACAGAATGACACACAATACGAGGTGAAAGAAATTTTGGACTTTAGAAAGATTAGGAGAGGGTTACAATATTTAATTTGTTGGAAAAATTATGGACCAGAAGAGAGTTCTTGGGAGCCAGCCTGCAACATCCAGGCACCTCGTTTACTTCGACAGTTTCATAAACGCTTTCCTCATAAACCTCGTCCTAGAAGCAGGAGGAAGGACATTTGCGGGGGAAGTACTGTTACCGTTCGGAATTGGCAAGGCTCTGGGCTCCCCTCAGCTTCGCCGCACAGCAGCGTGCCCTGACGCGCTTTGCACTCAGGCTCTGCCCCCTTAAGAAGCACGTCAGTTCTTGAAAGTCCTGCATTTGCGCAGGAATTTTTACTATTTAAAGTACTGAGCCCAGCACAATATTGCCTCGGCTACAGGCTGTGGTTCTTCATGCTGCTGTTTCTGCCCTGACTTTGCCTGGTTTCTGGATTACCTTCTTGCTGCCTGCCTACGATCTGGATTGGACTTTGACTACTCTTTTTCCTGCTGCATGCCCTGACTTTGCCTGGTCTCTGGATTACCTTCTCGCTGCATGCCTACGACCCGGACTGAACTTGGATTAGTCCGGCCTGTACTTTGTTACCTGCTGGATTGTGACTGGAAGTGTTTGTCCCTTCTGTCACATTACTGTTCCGAGATATCTATCACTGGGCTAAGATAAGACTGTTGTCTACTAAGGATTCACTAAAACCGTAACACTGTGCACGTAAGTATTTATGTGCACAAGCATGTGCTGGGGTCCCCTATTGCATAACTTTGCTTCTGCTATGGACGATGTGTAAGTAAAATAATTTTAAAAAATAGGCGAATCAGTGGGGTTTTAAGGGTCAGGGTTAAAAGGGTAAAAGGGAGGCTAAATAATAGGGGTGTTAGGAAGCCTGATCCATTAACTGGGCAAACTGGGAATGAACTGGCAAAAAGGGCTATTGCGTTGGCTCACATTGTTTTTAAAATCCCCCTACTCATGTGGTAGAGCCAGTATTTGCACATGTACACATCCATATAAAATTGTGAGCACATATATGCACGTACAGATGATTTTATACCATGCGCACATATAAGCTTTTTTAAAAGACATGCTCGTACATTTTCCAACATGCTCATGTATTTTTACACCTCATAATTATCTGGTGCAATTAATATTATACATCTTTATTGTATAGTACTGACTGGGTAAAAAGAGTGGTTGAACTGGAGGGAGTTCAGGCAAAGAAACAGGAAGGTATCCTCATAAGGATTGGGCAAACTGGTGAACTAATTGGTTAAACTGGTAATTTCACTCGTGTATATGTTTTAAAATACACCGATTTATATATGTAAATCACGACTTACATAAGCCTTAATTTATTTTTGCATGTAAAATATATACGCATATATTTTTAAAATAGATAGGTAAATTACATGCATTCAATGCATTGCATTTATTTGTGTATTGGTATTTTGTATAACCTGTAACTCCCAGGAAGATGCAGTAATCTAGTCTGCATACAACCAGTGCCTGGATAATTGATTGGCGATCTTTCCCACTGAACATCCTTTATATGTAAACTAAGCCAGACTAAGTTAAAGAATGTTACGGAAACTACTTATTGGGGCGGATTTTAAGAGCCCTGCTCGCCTAAATCCGCCCAAATCCGGGCGGATTTAGGCGAGCAGGGCCCTGCGCGCTGGTAAGCCTATTTTACATAGGCCTACCGGCGCGCGCAGAGCCCCGGGACTCGAGTAAGTCCCGGGGTTTTCGGAGGGGGCGTGTCGGGGGCGGGCCCGAACAGCGCAGCGTTTTCGGGGCATGTCGGGAGCGTTCCGGGGGCGGGCCCGGGGGCGTGGCTACGGCCCGGGGCGGCCCGGGGGCGTGGCCGCGCCCTCCGGACCCGCCTCCAGATCGCGTCCCGGCGCGCTAGCGGCCCGCTGGCGCGCGGGGATTTACTTCTCCCTCCGGGAGGCGTAAATCCCCCAACAAAGGTAAGGGGGGGGTTTAGACAGAGCCGGGCGGGTGGGTTAGGTAGGGGAAGGGAGGGGAAGGTGAGAGGAGGGCAAAAGAAAGTTCCCTCCGAGGCCGCTCCGATTTCGGAGCTGCCTCGGAGGGAACGGGGGTAGGCTGCGCGGCTCTGCGCACACCGGCTATACGAAATCGATAGCCTTGCGCGCGCCGATCCCGGATTTCAGCGAATACTACTGAAATCCAGCGTACTTTTGTTTGCGCCTGGAGCGCCAACAAAAGTACGCCTATTCGCGGTATTTGAAAATATATCCCATTGGATATTAGCAGTAAAAGGATTAATGTATTCATGAAATATTTGTGTTGATTTTAAGTTGCATGTTCCTGAATATGGATAGATAATTAGCTGAAAACCAGGAAAACCATGGTTCAAATTCCACTTCTCCCACTCATGCTTCTTGTGACCTTGGGCAAGTCACTTCATCCTCAGAGTCTGATTTCCTATGGCTTTTTCCCCATTCTCAGGTAGATTTTAAAAGGGTTACGCGCATAAGTTATGCGCGTAACTCTTTCAAAACCCCCCTGCACGCGCCGAGCCTATTTTGCATAAGCTCGGTGTTGTGCGCAAGCCCCGGGACGCGCGTAAGTCCCGGGGCTTTGCTAGGGGTGTGTGTCAGGGGCGTGACAGAGGGCGGCGCGACGTTCGGGGTGTTCCGGGGTGTGTCAGGGCATGGTGCCAGCCCGGGGGCATTTCCGGGGCGTGGCCAAGGCCTCCGAATTC